>NW_027437218.1:0-440000 GCF_033239565.1 Halichoeres trimaculatus | reverse complement strand
TGCACAAAATCGCGATTTCCCGAAAATCGGACCCAGAACCCGGTTCTGAGAAAACCCACTGGGGACGCTCCTAGTGACCTGACGGACGCACCCTAGAAGTTTCAGAGCCCTCGGGCTACGTTTTGTGGAGTTACAGCCAGTTTAATGAGAGGCTAAATACAGGCCTAATTTCCTATGAAAAAGTGCCCACGCAAAATCGCGATTTCCCGAAAATCGGACCCCGAACCCGGTTCTGAGAAAACCCACTGGGGACGCTCCTAGTGACCTGACGGACGCACCCTAGAAGTTTCAGAGCCCTCGGGTTATGTTTTGTGGAGTTATGGCCAGTTTAATGAGAGGCTAAATACAGGCCTAATTTCCTATGAAAAAGTGCCCGCGCAAAATCGCGATTTCCCAAAAATCGGACCCCGAACCCGGTTCTGAGAAAACCCACTGGGGACGCTCCTAGTGACCTGACGGACGCACCCGAGAAGTTTCAGAGCCCTCGGGCTACGTTTTTTGGAGTTACGGCCAGTTTAATGAGAGGCTAAATACAGGCATAATTTCCTATGAAAAAGTGCCCGCACAAAGTCGCGATTTCCCGAAAATCAGACCCCGAACTCGGTTCTGAGAAAACCCACTGGGGACGCTCCTAGTGACCTGACGGATGCACCCTAGAAGATTCAGAGCCCTCGGGCTACGTTTTGTGGAGTTACAGCCAGTTTAATGAGAGGCTAAATACAGGCATAATTTCCTATGAAAAAGTGCCCGCGCAAAATCGCGATTTCCCGAAAATCGGACCCTGAACCCGGTTCTGAGAAAACCCACTGGGGACGCTCCTAGTGACCTGACGGACGCACCCTAGAAGTTTCAGAGCCCTCGGGTTATGTTTTGTGGAGTTATGGCCAGTTTAATGAGAGGCTAAATACAGGCCTAATTTCCTATGAAAAAGTGCCCCCGCAAAATCGCGATTTTCCCGAAAATTGGACCCCGAACCCGGTTCTGAGAAAACCCACTGGGGACGCTCCTAGTGACCTGACGGACGCACCCTAGAAGTTTCAGAGCCCTCGGGTTACGTTTTGTGGAGTTACGGCCAGTTTAATTAGAGGCTAAATACAGGCATAATTTCCTATGAAAAAGTGCCCGCGCAAAATCGCAATTTCCCGAAAATCGGACCCCGAACCGGGTTCTGAGAAAACCCACTGGGGACGCTCCTAGTGACCTGACGGACGCACCCTAGAAGTTTCAGAGCCCTCGGGTTACGTTTTGTGGAGTTACGGCCAGTTTAATGAGAGGCTAAATACAGGCATAATTTCCTATGAAAAAGTGCCCGCGCAAAATCGCGATTTCCCGAAAATCGGACCCCGAACCCGGTTCTGAGAAAACCCACTGGGGACGCTCCTAGTGACCTGACCGTCGCACCCTAGAAGTTTCAGAGCCCTCGGGCTACATTTTGTGGAGTTACGGCCAGTTTAATGAGAGGCTAAATACGGGCATAATTTCCAATGAAAAAGTGCCCGCACAAAATCGCGATTTTCCGAAAATCGGACCCAGAACCCGGTTCTGAGAAAACCCACTGGGGACGCTCCTAGTGACCTGACGGACGCACCCGAGAAGTTTCAGAGCCCTCGGGCTACGTTTTTTGGAGTTACGGCCAGTTTAATGAGAGGCTAAATACAGGCATAATTTCCTATGAAAAAGTGCCCGCGCAAAATCGCGATTTTCCGAAAATCGGACCCCGAACCCGGTTCTGAGAAAACCCACTGGGGACGCTCCTAGTGACCTGACGGACGCACCCTAGAAGTTTCAGAGCCCTCGGGCTACGTTTTGTGGAGTTACGGCCAGTTTAATGAGAGGCTAAATACAGGCATAATTTCCTATGAAAAAGTGCCCGCGCAAAATCGCGATTTTCCGAAAATCGGACCCCGAACCCGGTTCTGAGAAAACCCACTGGGGATGTCCTAGTGACCTGACGGACGCACCCTCGAAGTTTCAGAGCCCTCGGGCTACGTTTTGTGGAGTTACGGCCAGTTTAATGAGAGGCTTAATACAGGCATAATTTCCTATGAAAAAGGTGCCCGCGCAAAAACGCGATTTTCCGAAAATCGGACCCCGAACCCGGTTCTGAGAAAACCCACTGGGGACGCTCCTAGTGACCTGACGGACGCACCCTAGAAGTTTCAGAGCCCTCGGGCTACGTTTTGTGGAGTAACGGCCAGTTTAATGAGAGGCTAAATACAGGCATAATTTCCTATGAAAAAGTGCCCGCGCAAAATCGCCATTTTCCGAAAATGGGACCCCGAACCCGGTTCTGAGACAACCCACTGGGGACGCTCCTAGTGACCTGACGGACGCACCCTAGAAGTTTCAGAGCCCTCGGGCTACATTTTGTGGAGTTACGGCTAGTTTAATGAGAGGCTAAATACAGGCATAATTTCCTATGAAAAAGTGCCCGCACAAAATCGCGATTTCCCGGAAATCGGACCCCGAACCCGGTTCTGAGAAAACCCACTGGGGACGCTCCTAGTGACCTGACCGACGCACCCTAGAAGTTTCAGAGCCCTCGGGCTACGTTTTGTGGAGTTACGGCCAGTTTAATGAGAGGCTAAATACAGGCATAATTTCCTATGAAAAAGTGCCCGCGCAAAATCACGATTTCCCGAAAAACGGACCCCGAACCCGGTTCTGAGAAAACCCACTGGGGACGCTCCTAGTGACCTGACGGACGCACCCTAGAAGTTTCAGAGCCCTCGGGCTACGTTTTGTGGAGTTATGGCCAGTTTAATGAGAGGCTAAATACAGGCATAATTTCCTATGAAAAAGTGCCCGCGCAAAATCGCGATTTCCCGAAAATCGGACCCCGAACCCGGTTCTGAGAAAACCCACTGGGGACGCTCCTAGTGACCTGACAGACGCACCCTAGAAGTTTCAGAGCCCTCGGGCTACGTTTTGTGGAGTAACGGCCAGTTTAATGAGAGGCTAAATACGGGCATAATTTCCTATGAAAAAGTGCCCGCGCAAAATCGCCATTTTCCGAAAATGGGACCCCGAACCCGGTTCTGAGACAACCCACTGGGGACGCTCCTAGTGACCTGACGGACGCACCCTAGAAGTTTCAGAGCCCTCGGGCTACGTTTTGTGGAGTTACGGCCAGTTTAATGAGAGGCTAAATACAGGCATAATTTCCTATGAAAAAGTGCCCGCGCAAAATCGCGATTTCCCGAAAATCGGACCCCAAACCTGGTTCTGAGAAAACCCACTGGGGACGCTCCTAGTGACCTGACGGACGCACCCTAGAAGTTTCAGAGCCCTCGGGCTACGTTTTGTGGAGTTACGGCCAGTTTAATGAGAGGCTAAATACAGGCATAATTTCCTATGAAAAAGTGCCCGCGCAAAATCGCGATTTCCCAAAAAACGGACCCAGAACCCGGTTCTGAGAAAACCCACTGGGGACGCTCCTAGTGACCTGACGGACGCACCCGAGAAGTTTCAGAGCCCACGGGCTAGGTTTTGTGGAGTTACGGCCAGTTTATTGAGAGGCTAAATACAGGCATAATTTCCTATGAAAAAGTGCCCGCGCAAAATCGCGATTTCCCGAAAATCGGACCCCAAACCCGGTTCTGAGAAAACCCACTGGGGATGCTCCTAGTGACCTGACGGACGCACCCTAGAAGTTTCAGAGCCCTCGAGCTACATTTTGTGGAGTTACGGCTAGTTTAATGAGAGGCTAAATACAGGCATAATTTCCTATGAAAAAGTGCCCGCACAAAATCGCGATTTCCCTAAAATCGGACCCCGAACCCGGTTCTGAGAAAACCCACTGGGGACGCTCCTAGTGACCTGACGGACGCACCCTAGAAGTTTCAGAGCCCTCGGGCTACGTTTTGTGGAGTAACGGCCAGTTTAATGAGAGGCTAAATACGGGCATAATTTCCTATGAAAAAGTGCCCGCGCAAAATCGCCATTTTCCGAAAATGGGACCCCGAACCCGGTTCTGAGACAACCCACTGGGGACGCTCCTAGTGACCTGACGGACGCACCCTTGAAGTTTCAGAGCCCTCGGGCTACGTTTTGTGGAGTTACGGCCAGTTTAATGAGAGGCTAAATACAGGCATAATTTCCTATGAAAAAGTGCCCGCGCAAAATCGCGATTTCCCGAAAATCGGACCCCAAACCTGGTTCTGAGAAAACCCACTGGGGACGCTCCTAGTGACCTGACGGACGCACCCTAGAAGTTTCAGAGCCCTCGGGCTACGTTTTGTGGAGTTACGGCCAGTTTAATGAGAGGCTAAATACAGGCATAATTTCCTATGAAAAAGTGCCCGCGCAAAATCGCGATTTTCCGAAAATCGGACCCCGAACCCGGTTCTGAGAAAACCCACTGGGGATGTCCTAGTGACCTGACGGACGCACCCTCGAAGTTTCAGAGCCCTCGGGCTACGTTTTGTGGAGTAACGGCCAGTTTAATGAGAAGCTAAATACAGGCATAATTTCCTATGAAAAAGTGCCCGCGCAAAATCGCCATTTTCCGAAAATGGGACCCCGAACCCGGTTCTGAGACAACCCACTGGGGACGCTCCTAGTGACCTGACGGACGCACCCTAGAAGTTTCAGAGCCCTCGGGCTACATTTTGTGGAGTTACGGCTAGTTTAATGAGAGGCTAAATACAGGCATAATTTCCTATGAAAAAGTGCCCGCACAAAATCGCGATTTCCCGGAAATCGGACCCCGAACCCGGTTCTGAGAAAACCCACTGGGGACGCTCCTAGTGACCTGACCGACGCACCCTAGAAGTTTCAGAGCCCTCGGGCTACGTTTTGTGGAGTTACGGCCAGTTTAATGAGAGGCTAAATACAGGCATAATTTCCTATGAAAAAGTGCCCGCGCAAAATCACGATTTCCCGAAAAACGGACCCCGAACCCGGTTCTGAGAAAACCCACTGGGGACGCTCCTAGTGACCTGACCGACGCACCCTAGAAGTTTCAGAGCCCTCGGGCTACGTTTTGTGGAGTTATGGCCAGTTTAATGAGAGGCTAAATACAGGCATAATTTCCTATGAAAAAGTGCCCGCGCAAAATCGCGATTTCCCGAAAATCGGACCCCGAACCCGGTTCTGAGAAAACCCACTGGGGACGCTCCTAGTGACCTGACAGACGCACCCTAGAAGTTTCAGAGCCCTCGGGCTACGTTTTGTGGAGTAACGGCCAGTTTAATGAGAGGCTAAATACGGGCATAATTTCCTATGAAAAAGTGCCCGCGCAAAATCGCCATTTTCCGAAAATGGGACCCCGAACCCGGTTCTGAGACAACCCACTGGGGACGCTCCTAGTGACCTGACGGACGCACCCTAGAAGTTTCAGAGCCCTCGGGCTACGTTTTGTGGAGTTACGGCCAGTTTAATGAGAGGCTAAATACAGGCATAATTTCCTATGAAAAAGTGCCCGCGCAAAATCGCGATTTCCCGAAAATCGGACCCCAAACCTGGTTCTGAGAAAACCCACTGGGGACGCTCCTAGTGACCTGACGGACGCACCCTAGAAGTTTCAGAGCCCTCGGGCTACGTTTTGTGGAGTTACGGCCAGTTTAATGAGAGGCTAAATACAGGCATAATTTCCTATGAAAAAGTGCCCGTGCAAAATCGCGATTTCCCAAAAAACGGACCCAGAACCCGGTTCTGAGAAAACCCACTGGGGACGCTCCTAGTGACCTGACGGACGCACCCGAGAAGTTTCAGAGCCCACGGGCTAGGTTTTGTGGAGTTACGGCCAGTTTATTGAGAGGCTAAATACAGGCATAATTTCCTATGAAAAAGTGCCCGCGCAAAATCGCGATTTCCCGAAAATCGGACCCCAAACCCGGTTCTGAGAAAACCCACTGGGGATGCTCCTAGTGACCTGACGGACGCACCCTAGAAGTTTCAGAGCCCTCGAGCTACATTTAGTGGAGTTACGGCTAGTTTAATGAGAGGCTAAATACAGGCATAATTTCCTATGAAAAAGTGCCCGCACAAAATCGCGATTTGCCTAAAATCGGACCCCGAACCCGGTTCTGAGAAAACCCACTGGGGACGCTCCTAGTGACCTGACGGACGCACCCTAGAAGTTTCAGAGCCCTCGGGCTACGTTTTGTGGAGTAACGGCCAGTTTAATGAGAGGCTAAATACGGGCATAATTTCCTATGAAAAAGTGCCCGCGCAAAATCGCCATTTTCCGAAAATGGGACCCCGAACCCGGTTCTGAGACAACCCACTGGGGACGCTCCTAGTGACCTGACGGACGCACCCTAGAAGTTTCAGAGCCCTCGGGCTACGTTTTGTGGAGTTACGGCCAGTTTAATGAGAGGCTAAATACAGGCATAATTTCCTATGAAAAAGTGCCCGCGCAAAATCGCGATTTCCCGAAAATCGGACCCCAAACCTGGTTCTGAGAAAACCCACTGGGGACGCTCCTAGTGACCTGACGGACGCACCCTAGAAGTTTCAGAGCCCTCGGGCTACGTTTTGTGGAGTTACGGCCAGTTTAATGAGAGGCTAAATACAGGCATAATTTCCTATGAAAAAGTGCCCGCGCAAAATCGCGATTTCCCAAAAAACGGACCCCGAACCCGGTTCTGAGAAAACCCACTGGGGACGCTCCTAGTGACCTGACGGACGCACCCTAGAAGTTTCAGAGCCCTCGGGCTACATTTTGTGGAGTTACGGCCAGTTTAATGAGAGGCTAAATACAGGCATAATTTCCTTTGAAAAAGTGCCCGCGCAAAATCGCGATTTCCCGAAAATCGGACCCCGAACCCGGTTCTGAGAAAACCCACTGGGGACGCTCCTAGTGACCTGACGGACGCACCCTAGAAGTTTCAGAGCCCTCGAGCTACATTTTGTGGAGTTACGGCTAGTTTAATGAGAGGCTAAATACAGGCATAATTTCCTATGAAAAAGTGCCCGCACAAAATCGCGATTTCCCGAAAATCGGACCCCGAACCCGGTTCTGAGAAAACCCACTGGGGACGCTCCTAGTGACCTGACGGACGCACCCTAGAAGTTTCAGAGCCCTCGAGCTACATTTTGTGGAGTTACGGCTAGTTTAATGAGAGGCTAAATACAGGCATAATTTCCTATGAAAAAGTGCCCGCACAAAATCGCGATTTCCCTAAAATCGGACCCCGAACCCGGTTCTGAGAAAACCCACTGGGGACGCTCCTAGTGACCTGACGGACGCACCCTAGAAGTTTCAGAGCCCTCGGGCTACGTTTTGTGGAGTAACGGCCAGTTGAATGAGAGGCTAAATACAGGCATAATTTCCTATGAAAAAGTGCCCGCGCAAAATCGCCATTTTCCGAAAATGGGACCCCGAACCCGGTTCTGAGACAACCCACTGGGGACGCTCCTAGTGACCTGACGGACGCACCCTAGAAGTTTCAGAGCCCTCGGGCTACGTTTTGTGGAGTTACGGCCAGTTTAATGAGAGGCTAAATACAGGCATAATTTCCTATGAAAAAGTGCCCGCGCAAAATCGCCATTTTCCGAAAACGGACCCCGAACCCGGTTCTGAGACAACCCACTGGGGACGCTCCTAGTGACCTGACGGACGCACCCTAGAAGTTTCAGAGCCCTCGGGCTACGTTTTGTGGAGTTACGGCCAGTTTAATGAGAGGCTAAATACAGGCATAATTTCCTATGAAAAAGTGCCCGCGCAAAATCGCGATTTCCCGGAAATCGGACCCCGAACCCGGTTCTAAGAAAACCCACTGGGGACGCTCCTAGTGACCTGTCGGACACACCCTAGAAGTTTCAGAGCCCTCGGGCTACGTTTTGTGGAGTTACGGCCAGTTTAATGAGAGGCTAAATACAGGCATAATTTCCTATGAAAAAGTGCCCGCGCAAAATCGCGATTTTCCGAAAATCGGACCCCGAACCCGGTTCTGAGACAACCCACTGGGGACGCTCCTAGTGACCTGACGGACGCACCCTAGAAGTTTCAGAGCCCTCGGGCTACGTTTTGTGGAGTTACGGCCAGTTTAATGAGAGGCTAAATACAGGCATAATTTCCTATGAAAAAGTGCCCGCGCAAAATCGCGATTTCCCGAAAATCGGACCCCGAACCCGGTTCTGAGAAAACCCACTGGGGACGCTCCTAGTGACCTGACGGACGCACCCTAGAAGTTTCAGAGCCCTCGGGCTACGTTTTGTGGAGTTACGGCCAGTTTAATGAGAGGCTAAATACAGGCATAATTTCCTGTGAAAAAGTGCCCGCGCAAAATCGCGATTTCCCGAAAAACGGACCCCGAACCCGGTTCTGAGAAAACCCAATGGGGACGCTCCTAGTGACCTGACGGACGCACCCTAGAAGTTTCAGAGCCCTCGGGCTACGTTTTGTGGAGTTACGGCCAGTTTAATGAGAGGCTAAATACAGGCATAATTTCCTATGAAAAAGTGCCCGCACAAAATCGCGATTTCCCGGAAATCGGACCCCGAACCCGGTTCTAAGAAAACCCACTGGGGATGCTCCTAGTGACCTGACGGACACACCCTAGAAGTTTCAGAGCCCTCGGGCTACGTTTTGTGGAGTTACGGCCAGTTTAATGAGAGGCTAAATACAGGCATAATTTCCTATGAAAAAGTGCCCGCGCAAAATCGCGATTTTCCGAAAATCGGACCCCGAACCCGGTTCTGAGACAACCCACTGGGGACGCTCCTAGTGACCTGACGGACGCACCCTAGAAGTTTCAGAGCCCTCGGGCTACGTTTTGTGGAGTTACGGCCAGTTTAATGAGAGGCTAAATACAGGCATAATTTCCTATGAAAAAGTGCCCGCGCAAAATCGCGATTTTCCGAAAATCGGACCCCGAACCCGGTTCTGAGACAACCCACTGGGGACGCTCCTAGTGACCTGACGGACGCACCCTAGAAGTTTCAGAGCCCTCGGGCTACGTTTTGTGGAGTTACGGCCAGTTTAATGAGAGGCTAAATACAGGCATAATTTCCTATGAAAAAGTGCCCGCGCAAAATCGCGATTTCCCGAAAATCGGACCCCGAACCCGGTTCTAAGAAAACCCACTGGGGACGCTCCTAGTGACCTGACGGACACACCCTAGAAGTTTCAGAGCCCTCGGGCTACGTTTTGTGGAGTTACGGCCAGTTTAATGAGAGGCTTAATACAGGCATAATTTCCTATGAAAAAGTGCCCGCGCAAAATCGCGATTTTCCGAAAATCGGACCCCGAACCCGGTTCTGAGAAAACCCACTGGGGATGCTCCTAGTGACCTGACGGACACACCCTAGAAGTTTCAGAGCCCTCGGGCTACGTTTTGTGGAGTTACGGCCAGTTTAATGAGAGGCTAAATACAGGCATAATTTCCTATGAAAAAGTGCCCGCGCAAAATCGCGATTTTCCGAAAATCGGACCCCGAACCCGGTTCTGAGACAACCCACTGGGGACGCTCCTAGTGACCTGACGGACGCACCCTAGAAGTTTCAGAGCCCTCGGGCTACGTTTTGTGGAGTTACGGCCAGTTTAATGAGAGGCTAAATACAGGCATAATTTCCTATGAAAAAGTGCCCGCGCAAAATCGCGATTTCCCGAAAATCGGACCCCAAACCTGGTTCTGAGAAAACCCACTGGGGACGCTCCTAGTGACCTGACGGACGCACCCTAGAAGTTTCAGAGCCCTCGGGCTACGTTTTGTGGAGTTACGGCCAGTTTAATGAGAGGCTAAATACAGGCATAATTTCCTATGAAAAAGTGCCCGCGCAAAATCGCGATTTCCCAAAAAACGGACCCCGAACCCGGTTCTGAGAAAACCCACTGGGGACGCTCCTAGTGACCTGACGGACGCACCCTAGAAGTTTCAGAGCCCTCGGGCTACATTTTGTGGAGTTACGGCCAGTTTAATGAGAGGCTAAATACAGGCATAATTTCCTTTGAAAAAGTGCCCGCGCAAAATCGCGATTTCCCGAAAATCGGACCCCGAACCCGGTTCTGAGAAAACCCACTGGGGACGCTCCTAGTGACCTGACGGACGCACCCTAGAAGTTTCAGAGCCCTCGAGCTACATTTTGTGGAGTTACGGCTAGTTTAATGAGAGGCTAAATACAGGCATAATTTCCTATGAAAAAGTGCCCGCACAAAATCGCGATTTCCCTAAAATCGGACCCCGAACCCGGTTCTGAGAAAACCCACTGGGGACGCTCCTAGTGACCTGACGGACGCACCCTAGAAGTTTCAGAGCCCTCGGGCTACGTTTTGTGGAGTAACGGCCAGTTTAATGAGAGGCTAAATACGGGCATAATTTCCTATGAAAAAGTGCCCGCGCAAAATCGCCATTTTCCGAAAATGGGACCCCGAACCCGGTTCTGAGACAACCCACTGGGGACGCTCCTAGTGACCTGACGGACGCACCCTAGAAGTTTCAGAGCCCTCGGGCTACGTTTTGTGGAGTTACGGCCAGTTTAATGAGAGGCTAAATACAGGCATAATTTCCTATGAAAAAGTGCCCGCGCAAAATCGCCATTTTCCGAAAACGGACCCCGAACCCGGTTCTGAGACAACCCACTGGGGACGCTCCTAGTGACCTGACGGACGCACCCTAGAAGTTTCAGAGCCCTCGGGCTACGTTTTGTGGAGTTACGGCCAGTTTAATGAGAGGCTAAATACAGGCATAATTTCCTATGAAAAAGTGCCCGCGCAAAATCGCGATTTCCCGGAAATCGGACCCCGAACCCGGTTCTAAGAAAACCCACTGGGGACGCTCCTAGTGACCTGTCGGACACACCCTAGAAGTTTCAGAGCCCTCGGGCTACGTTTTGTGGAGTTACGGCCAGTTTAATGAGAGGCTAAATACAGGCATAATTTCCTATGAAAAAGTGCCCGCGCAAAATCGCGATTTTCCGAAAATCGGACCCCGAACCCGGTTCTGAGACAACCCACTGGGGACGCTCCTAGTGACCTGACGGACGCACCCTAGAAGTTTCAGAGCCCTCGGGCTACGTTTTGTGGAGTTACGGCCAGTTTAATGAGAGGCTAAATACAGGCATAATTTCCTATGAAAAAGTGCCCGCGCAAAATCGCGATTTCCCGAAAATCGGACCCCGAACCCGGTTCTGAGAAAACCCACTGGGGACGCTCCTAGTGACCTGACGGACGCACCCTAGAAGTTTCAGAGCCCTCGGGCTACGTTTTGTGGAGTTACGGCCAGTTTAATGAGAGGCTAAATACAGGCATAATTTCCTGTGAAAAAGTGCCCGCGCAAAATCGCGATTTCCCGAAAAACGGACCCCGAACCCGGTTCTGAGAAAACCCAATGGGGACGCTCCTAGTGACCTGACGGACGCACCCTAGAAGTTTCAGAGCCCTCGGGCTACGTTTTGTGGAGTTACGGCCAGTTTAATGAGAGGCTAAATACAGGCATAATTTCCTATGAAAAAGTGCCCGCACAAAATCGCGATCTCCCGGAAATCGGACCCCGAACCCGGTTCTAAGAAAACCCACTGGGGACGCTCCTAGTGACCTGACGGACACACCCTAGAAGTTTCAGAGCCCTCGGGCTACGTTTTGTGGAGTTACGGCCAGTTTAATGAGAGGCTAAATACAGGCATAATTTCCTATGAAAAAGTGCCCGCGCAAAATCGCGATTTTCCGAAAATCGGACCCCGAACCCGGTTCTGAGACAACCCACTGGGGACGCTCCTAGTGACCTGACGGACGCACCCTAGAAGTTTCAGAGCCCTCGGGCTACGTTTTGTGGAGTTACGGCCAGTTTAATGAGAGGCTAAATACAGGCATAATTTCCTATGAAAAAGTGCCCGCGCAAAATCGCGATTTTCCGAAAATCGGACCCCGAACCCGGTTCTGAGACAACCCACTGGGGACGCTCCTAGTGACCTGACGGACGCACCCCAGAAGTTTCAGAGCCCTCGGGCTACGTTTTGTGGAGTTACGGCCAGTTTAATGAGAGGCTAAATACAGGCATAATTTCCTATGAAAAAGTGCCCGCGCAAAATCGCGATTTCCCGAAAATCGGACCCCGAACCCGGTTCTAAGAAAACCCACTGGGGACGCTCCTAGTGACCTGACGGACACACCCTAGAAGTTTCAGAGCCCTCGGGCTACGTTTTGTGGAGTTACGGCCAGTTTAATGAGAGGCTAAATACAGGCATAATTTCCTATGAAAAAGTGCCCGCGCAAAATCGCGATTTTCCGAAAATCGGACCCCGAACCCGGTTCTGAGAAAACCCACTGGGGATGCTCCTAGTGACCTGACGGACACACCCTAGAAGTTTCAGAGCCCTCGGGCTACGTTTTGTGGAGTTACGGCCAGTTTAATGAGAGGCTAAATACAGGCATAATTTCCTATGAAAAAGTGCCCGCGCAAAATCGCGATTTTCCGAAAATCGGACCCCGAACCCGGTTCTGAGACAACCCACTGGGGACGCTCCTAGTGACCTGACGGACGCACCCTAGAAGTTTCAGAGCCCTCGGGCTACGTTTTGTGGAGTTACGGCCAGTTTAATGAGAGGCTAAATACAGGCATAATTTCCTATGAAAAAGTGCCCGCGCAAAATCGCGATTTCCCGAAAATCGGACCCCGAACCCGGTTCTGAGAAAACCCACTGGGGACGCTCCTAGTGACCTGACGGACGCACCCTAGAAGTTTCAGAGCCCTCGGGCTACATTTTGTGGAGTTACAGCCAGTGTAATGAGAGGCTAAATACAGGCATAATTTCCTATGAAAAAGTGCCCGCACAAAATCGCGATTTCCCGAAAATCGGACCCCGAACCCGGTTCTGAGAAAACCCACTGGGGACGCTCCTAGTGACCTGACGGACGCACCCTAGAAGTTTCAGAGCCCTCGGGCTACATTTTGTGGAGTTACAGCCAGTTTAATGAGAAGCTAAATACAGGCATAATTTCCTATGAAAAAGTGCCCGCGCAAAATCGCAATTTCCCGAAAAACGGACCCCGAACCCGGTTCTAAGAAAACCCACTGGGGTTGTCCTAGTGACCTGACGGACGCACCCTAGAAGTTTCAGAGCCCTCGGGATACGTTTTGTGGAGTTACGGCCAGTTTAATGAGAGGCTAAATACAGGCATAATTTCCTATGAAAAAGTGCCCGCGCAAAATCGCGATTTTCCGAAAATCGGACCCCGAACCCGGTTCTGAGACAACCCACTGGGGACGCTCCTAGTGACCTGACGGACGCACCCTAGAAGTTTCAGAGCCCTCGGGCTACGTTTTGTGGAGTTACGGCCAGTTTAATGAGAGGCTAAATACAGGCATAATTTCCTATGAAAAAGTGCCCGCGCAAAATCGCGATTTCCTGAAAATCGGACCCCGAACCCGGTTCTGAGACAACCCACTGGGGACGCTCCTAGTGACCTGACGGACGCACCCTAGAAGTTTCAGACCCCGCGGGCTACATTTTGTGGAGTTACAGCCAGTTTAATGAGAGGCTAAATACAGGCATAATTTCCTATGAAAAAGTGCCCGCGCAAAATCGCAATTTCCCGAAAAACGGACCCCAAACCCGGTTCTGAGAAAACCCAATGGGGACGCTCCTAGTGACTTGACGGACGCACCCTAGAAGTTTCAGAGCCCTCGGGCTACGTTTTGTGGAGTTACGTCTAGTTTAATGAGAGGCTAAATACAGGCATAATTTCCTATGAAAAAGTGCCCGCGCAAAATCGCGATTTCCCGAAAATCGGACCCCGAACCCGGTTCTGAGAAAACCCACTGGGGACGCTCCTAGTGACCTGACGGACGCACCCTAGAAGTTTCAGAGCCCTCGGGCTACATTTTGTGGAGTTACGGCCAGTTTAATGAGAGGCTAAATACAGGCATAATTTCCTATGAAAAAGTGCCCGCACAAAATCGCGATTTCCCGGAAATCGGACCCCGAACCCGGTTCTGAGAAAACCCACTGGGGACGCTCCTAGTGACCTGACGGACGCACCCTAGAAGTTTCAGAGCCCTCGGGCTACGTTTTGTGGAGTTACGGCCAGTTTAATGAGAGGCTAAATACAGGCATAATTTCCTATGAAAAAGTGCCCGCGCAAAATCGCGATTTCCCGAAAAACGGACCCCAAACCTCGTTCTGAGAAAACCCACTGGGGACGCTCCTAGTGACCTGACGGACGCACCCTAGAAGTTTAAGAGCCCTCGGGCTACGTTTTGTGCAGTTACAGCCAGTTTAATGAGAGGCTAAATACAGGCATAATTTCCTATGAAAAAGTGCCCGCGCAAAATCGCGATTTCCCGAAAATCGGACCCCGAACCCGGTTCTGAGAAAACCCACTGGGGACGCTCCTAGTGACCTGACGGACGCACCCTAGAAGTTTCAGAGCCCTCGGGCTACGTTTTGTGGAGTTACAGCTAGTTTAATAAGAGGCTAAATACAGGCAT
Source organism: Halichoeres trimaculatus (assembly GCF_033239565.1). Lineage (NCBI taxonomy): Eukaryota > Metazoa > Chordata > Actinopteri > Labriformes > Labridae > Halichoeres > Halichoeres trimaculatus. The sequence continues at coordinate 425,625 of NW_027437218.1, read as the reverse complement.
AATTTCCTATGAAAAAGTGCCCGCACAAAATCGCGATTTCCCGAAAATAGGACCCCGAACCCGGTTCTGAGAAAACCCACTGGGGACGCTCCTAGTGACCTGACGGACGCACCCTAGAAGTTTCAGAGCCCTCGGGCTACGTTTTGTGGAGTTACGGCCAGTTTAATGAGAGGCTAAATACAGGCATAATTTCCTATGAAAAAGTGCCCGCGCAAAATCGCGATTTCCCGAAAATCGGACCCCGAACCTGGTTCTGAGAAAACCCACTGGGGACGCTCCTAGTGACCTGGCGGACGCACCCTAGAAGTTTCAGAGCCCTCGGGCTACGTTTTGTGGAGTTACAGCTAGTTTAATAAGAGGCTAAATACAGGCATAATTTCCTATGAAAAAGTGCCCGCGCAAAATCGCGATTTCCCGAAAAACGGACCCCGAACCCGGTTCTGAGACAACCCACTGGGGACGCTCCTAGTGACCTGACGGACGCACCCTAGAAGTTTCAGAGCCCTCGGGCTACGTTTTGTGGAGTTACGGCCAGTTTAATGAGAGGCTAAATACAGGCATAATTTCCTATGAAAAAGTGCCCGCGCAAAATCGCGATTTCCCGAAAATCGGACCCCGAACCCGGTTCTGAGAAAACCCACTGGGGTCGCTCCTAGTGACCTGACCAACGCACAGTAGAAGTTTCAGAGCCCTCGGGCTACGTTTTGTGGAGTTACGGCTAGTTTAATGAGAGGCTAAATACAGGCATAATTTCCTATGAAAAAGTGCCCGCGCAAAATCGCGATTTCCCGAAAAACGGACCCCGAACCCGGTTCTGAGAAAACCCAATGGGGACGCTCCTAGTGACCTGACGGACGCACCCTAGAAGTTTCAGAGCCCTCGGGCTACGTTTTGTGGAGTTACGGCCAGTTTAATGAGAGGCTAAGTACAGGCATAATTTCCTATGAAAAAGTGCCCGCGCAAAATCGCGATTTCCCGAAAATCGGACCCCGAACCCGGTTCTGAGAAAACCCACTGGGGACGCTCCTAGTGACCTGACGGACGCACCCTAGAAGTTTCAGAGCCCTCGGGCTACGTTTTGTGGAGTTACGGCCAGTTTAATGAGAGGCTAAATACAGGCATAATTTCCTATGAAAAAGTGCCCGCACAAAATCGCGATTTCCCGGAAATCGGACCCCGAACCCGGTTCTGAGAAAACCCACTGGGGACGCTCCTAGTGACCTGACGGACGCACCCTAGAAGTTTCAGAGCCCTCGGGCTACGTTTTGTGGAGTTACGGCCAGTTTAATGAGAGGCTAAATACAGGCATAATTTCCTATGAAAAAGTGCCCGCGCAAAATCGCGATTTCCCGAAAAATGGACCCCAAACCTGGTTCTGAGAAAACCCACTGGGGACGCTCCTAGTGACCTGACGGACGCACCCTAGAAGTTTCAGAGCCCTCGGGCTACGTTTTGTGCAGTTACAGCCAGTTTAATGAGAGGCTAAATACAGGCATAATTTCCTATGAAAAAGTGCCCGCGCAAAATCGCGATTTCCCGAAAAACGGACCCCGAACCCGGTTCTGAGAAAACCCAATGGGGACGCTCCTAGTGACCTGACGGACGCACCCTAGAAGTTTCAGAGCCCTCGGGCTACGTTTTGTGGAGTTACAGCCAGTTTAATAAGAGGCTAAATACAGGCATAATTTCCTATGAAAAAGTGCCCGCACAAAATCGCGATTTCCCGAAAATCGGACCCCAAACCCGGTTCTGAGAAAACCCACTGGGGACGCTCCTAGTGACCTGACGGACGCACCCTAGAAGTTTCAGAGCCCTCGGGCTACGTTTTGTGGAGTTACGGCCAGTTTAATGAGAGGCTAAATACAGGCATAATTTCCTATGAAAAAGTGCCCGCGCAAAATCGCGATTTCCCGGAAATCGGACCCCGAACCTGGTTCTGTGAAAACCCACTGGGGACGCTCCTAGTGACCTGGCGGACGCACCCTAGAAGTTTCAGAGCCCTCGGGCTACGTTTTGTGGAGTTACGGCCAGTTTAATGAGAGGCTAAATACAGGCATAATTTCCTATGAAAAAGTGCCCGCGCAAAATCGCGATTTCCCGAAAAACGGACCCCGAACCCGGTTCTGAGACAACCCACTGGGGACGCTCCTAGTGACCTGACGGACGCACCCTAGAAGTTTCAGAGCCCTCGGGCTAGGTTTTGTAGAGTTACGGCCAGTTTAATGAGAGGCTAAATACAGGCATAATTTCCTATGAAAAAGTGCCCGCGCAAAATCGCGATTTCCCGAAAATCGGACCCCGAACCAGGTTCTGAGACAACCCACTGGGGTCGCTCCTAGTGACCTGACCAACGCACAGTAGAAGTTTCAGAGCCCTCGGGCTACGTTTTGTGGAGTTACGGCCAGTTTAATGAGAGGCTAAATACAGGCATAATTTCCTATGAAAAAGTGCCCGCGCAAAATCGCGATATCCCGAAAAACGGACCCCGAACCCGGTTCTGAGAAAACCCACTGGGGACGCTCCTAGTGACCTGACGGACGCACCCTAGAAGTTTCAGAGCCCTCGGGCTACGTTTTGTGGAGTTACGGCCAGTTTAATGAGAGGCTAAATACAGGCATAATTTCCTTTGAAAAAGTGCCCGCACAAAATCGCGATTTCCCGAAAATCGGACCCCAAACCCGGTTCTGAGACAACCCACTGGGGACGCTCCTAGTGACCTGACGGACGCACCCTAGAAGTTTCAGAGCCCTCGGGCTACGTTTTGTGGAGTTACAGCCAGTTTAATGAGAGGCTAAATACAGGCATAATTTCCTATGAAAAAGTGCCCGCACAAAATCGCGATTTCCCGAAAATCGGACCCCGAACCAGGTTCTGAGAAAACCCACTGGGGACGCTCCTAGTGACCTGACGGACGCACCCTAGAAGTTTCAGAGCACTTGGGCTACATTTTGTGGAGTTACGGCCAGTTTAATGAGAGGCTAAATACAGGCATAATTTCCTATGAAAAAGTGCCCGCGCAAAATCGCGATTTCCCGAAAAACGGACCCCGAACCCGGTTCTGAGAAAACCCAATGGGGACGCTCCTAGTGACCTGACGGACGCACCCTAGAAGTTTCAGAGCCCTCGGGCTACGTTTTGTGGAGTTACAGCTAGTTTAATAAGAGGCTAAATACAGGCATAATTTCCTATGAAAAAGTGCCCGCACAAAATCGCGATTTCCCGAAAATCGGACCCCAAACCCGGTTCTGAGAAAACCCACTGGGGACGCTCCTAGTGACCTGACAGACGCACCCTAGAAGTTTCAGAGCCCTCGGGCTAGGTTTTGTGGAGTTACAGCCAGTTTAATGAGAGGCTAAATACAGGCATAATTTCCTATGAAAAAGTGCCCGCGCAAAATCGCGATTTCCCGAAAAACGGACCCCGAACCCGGTTCTGAGAAAACCCAATGGGGACGCTCCTAGTGACCTGACGGACGCACCCTAGAAGTTTCAGAGCCCTCGGGCTACGTTTTGTGGAGTTACGGCCAGTTTAATGAGAGGCTAAATACAGGCATAATTTCCTATGAAAAAGTGCCCGCGCAAAATCGCGATTTCCCGAAAATCGGACCCCGAACCCGGTTCTGAGAAAACCCACTGGGGACGCTCCTAGTGACCTGACGGACGCACCCTAGAAGTTTCAGAGCCCTCGGGCTACGTTTTGTGGAGTTACGGCCAGTTTAATGAGAGGCTAAATACAGGCATAATTTCCTATGAAAAGTGCCCGCGCAAAATCGCGATTTTCTGAAAATCGGACCCCGAACCCGGTTCTGAGACAACCCACTGGGGACGCTCCTAGTGACCTGACGGACGCACCCTAGAAGTTTCAGAGCCCTCGGGCTACGTTTTGTGGAGTTACGGCCAGTTAAATGAGAGGCTAAATACAGGCATAATTTCCTATGAAAAAGTGCCCGCACAAAATCGCGATTTCCCGAAAAACGGACCCCGAACCCGGTTCTGAGAAAACCCACTGGGGACGCTCCTAGTGACCTGACGGACGCACCCTAGAAGTTTCAGAGCCCTCAGGCTACGTTTTGTGGAGTTACGGCCAGTTTAATGAGAGGCTAAATACAGGCATAATTTCCTATGAAAAAGTGCCCGCGCAAAATCGCGATTTCCCGAAAATCGGACCCCGAACCAGGTTCTGAGACAACCCACTGGGGACGCTCCTAGTGACCTGACGGACGCACCCTAGAAGTTTCAGAGCCCTCGGGCTACATTTTGTGGAGTTACAGCCAGTGTAATGAGAGGCTAAATACAGGCATAATTTCCTATGAAAAAGTGCCCGCGCAAAATCGTGATTTTCCGAAAAACGGACCCCGAACCCGGTTCTGAGAAAACCCACTGGGGACGCTCCTAGTGACCTGACGGACGCACCCTAGAAGTTTCAGAGCCCTCGGGCTACATTTTGTGGAGTTACAGCCAGTTTAATCAGAGGCTAAATACAGGCATAATTTCCTATGAAAAAGTGCCCGCGCAAAATCGCAATTTCCCGAAAAACGGACCCCGAACCCGGTTCTAAGAAAACCCACTGGGGACGCTCCTAGTGACCTGACGGACGCACCCTAGAAGTTTCAGAGCCCTCGGGCTACGTTTTGTGGAGTTACGGCCAGTTTAATGAGAGGCTAAATACAGGCATAATTTCCTATGAAAAAGTGCCCGCGCAAAATCGCGATTTTCCGAAAATCGGACCCCGAACCCGGTTCTGAGACAACCCACTGGGGACGCTCCTAGTGACCTGACGGACGCACCCTAGTAGTTTCAGAGCCCTCGGGCTACGTTTTGTGGAGTTACGGCCAGTTTAATGAGAGGCTAAATACAGGCATAAATTCCTATGAAAAAGTGCCCGCGCAAAATCGCGATTTCCCGAAAATCGGACCCCGAACCCGGTTCTGAGAAAACCCACTGGGGACGCTCCTAGTGACCTGACGGACGCACCCTAGAAGTTTCAGAGCCCTCGGGCTACGTTTTGTGGAGTTACGGCCAGTTTAATGAGAGGCTAAATACAGGCATAATTTCCTATGAAAAAGTGCCCGCGCAAAATCGCGATTTCCTGAAAAACGGACCCCGAACCCGGTTCTGAGAAAACCCACTGGGGACGCTCCTAGTGACCTGACGGACGCACCCTAGAAGTTTCAGAGCCCTCGGGCTACGTTTTGTGGAGTTACGGCCAGTTTAATGAGAGGCTAAATACAGGCATAATTTCCTATGAAAAAGTGCCCGCGCAAAATCGCGATTTCCCGAAAATCGGACCCCGAATTCGGTTCTGAGAAAACCCACTGGGGACGCTCCTAGTGACCTGACGGACGCACCCTAGAAGTTTCAGAGCCCTCGGGCTACGTTTTGTGGAGTTACGGCCAGTTTAATGAGAGGCTAAATACAGGCATAATTTCCTATGAAAAAGTGCCCGCGCAAAATCGCGATTTCCCAAAAAACGGACCCCGAACCCGGTTCTGAGAAAACCCACTGGGGACGCTCCTAGTGACCTGACGGACGCACCCTAGAAGTTTCAGAGCCCTCGGGCTACATTTTGTGGAGTTACGGCCAGTTTAATGAGAGGCTAAATACAGGCATAATTTCCTATGAAAAAGTGCCCGCGCAAAATCGCGATTTCCCGAAAAACGGACCCCGAACCCGGTTCTGAGAAAACCCACTGGGGACGCTCCTAGTGACCTGACGGACGCACCCTAGAAGTTTCAGAGCCCTCGGGCTACGTTTTGTGGAGTTACGGCCAGTTTAATGAGAGGCTAAATACAGGCAAAATTTCCTATGAAAAAGTGCCCGCGCAAAATCGCGATTTCCCGAAAAACGGACCCCAAACCTGGTTCTGAGAAAACCCACTGGGGACGCTCCTAGTGACCTGACGGACGCACCCTAGAAGTTTCAGAGCCCTCGGGCTACGTTTTGTGGAGTTACGGCCAGTTTAATGAGAGGCTAAATACAGGCATAATTTCCTATGAAATAGTGCCCGCGCAAAATCGCGATTTCCCGAAAATCGGACCCCGAACCAGGTTCTGAGACAACCCACTGGGGACGCTCCTAGTGACCTGACGGACGCACCCTAGAAGTTTCAGAGCCCTCGGGCTACATTTTGTGGAGTTACAGCCAGTGTAATGAGAGGCTAAATACAGGCATAATTTCCTATGAAAAAGTGCCCGCGCAAAATCGTGATTTTCCGAAAAACGGACCCCGAACCCGGTTCTGAGAAAACCCACTGGGGACGCTCCTAGTGACCTGACGGACGCACCCTAGAAGTTTCAGAGCCCTTGGGCTACATTTTGTGGAGTTACGGCCAGTTTAATGAGAGGCTAAATACAGGCATAATTTCCTATGAAAAAGTGCCCGCGCAAAATCGCGATTTCCCGAAAATCGGACCCCGAACCCGGTTCTGAGAAAACCCACTGGGGACGCTCCTAGTGACCTGACGGACGCACCCTAGAAGTTTCAGAGCCCTCGGGCTACATTTTGTGGAGTTACGGCCAGTTTAATGAGAGGCTAAATACAGGCATAATTTCCTATGAAAAAGTGCCCACGCAAAATCGCGATTTCCCGAAAATCGGACCCCGAACCCGGTTCTGAGAAAACCCACTGGGGTCGCTCCTAGTGACCTGACGGACGCACCCTAGAAGTTTCAGAGCCCTCGGGCTACGTTTTGTGGAGTTACGGCCAGTTTAATGAGAGGCTAAATACAGGCATAATTTCCTATGAAAAAGTGCCCGCGCAAAATCGCGATTTCCCGAAAAATGGACCCCGAACCCGGTTCTGAGAAAACCCAATGGGGACGCTCCTAGTGACCTGACGGACGCACCCTAGAAGTTTCAGAGCCCTCGGGCTACGTTTTGTGGAGTTACAGCTAGTTTAATAAGAGGCTAAATACAGGCATAATTTCCTATGAAAAAGTGCCCGCACAAAATCGCGATTTCCCGAAAATCGGACCCCGAACCCGGTTCTGAGAAAACCCACTGGGGACGCTCCTAGTGACCTGACGGACGCACCCTAGAAGTTTCAGAGCCCTCGGGCTACATTTTGTGGAGTTACAGCCAGTGTAATGAGAGGCTAAATACAGGCATAATTTCCTATGAAAAAGTGCCCGCACAAAATCGCGATTTCCCGAAAATCGGACCCCGAACCCGGTTCTGAGAAAACCCACTGGGGACGCTCCTAGTGACCTGACGGACGCACCCTAGAAGTTTCAGAGCCCTCGGGCTACATTTTGTGGAGTTACAGCCAGTTTAATGAGAAGCTAAATACAGGCATAATTTCCTATGAAAAAGTGCCCGCGCAAAATCGCAATTTCCCGAAAAACGGACCCCGAACCCGGTTCTAAGAAAACCCACTGGGGTTGTCCTAGTGACCTGACGGACGCACCCTAGAAGTTTCAGAGCCCTCGGGATACGTTTTGTGGAGTTACGGCCAGTTTAATGAGAGGCTAAATACAGGCATAATTTCCTATGAAAAAGTGCCCGCGCAAAATCGCGATTTTCCGAAAATCGGACCCCGAACCCGGTTCTGAGACAACCCACTGGGGACGCTCCTAGTGACCTGACGGACGCACCCTAGAAGTTTCAGAGCCCTCGGGCTACGTTTTGTGGAGTTACGGCCAGTTTAATGAGAGGCTAAATACAGGCATAATTTCCTATGAAAAAGTGCCCGCGCAAAATCGCGATTTCCTGAAAATCGGACCCCGAACCCGGTTCTGAGACAACCCACTGGGGACGCTCCTAGTGACCTGACGGACGCACCCTAGAAGTTTCAGACCCCGCGGGCTACATTTTGTGGAGTTACAGCCAGTTTAATGAGAGGCTAAATACAGGCATAATTTCCTATGAAAAAGTGCCCGCGCAAAATCGCAATTTCCCGAAAAACGGACCCCAAACCCGGTTCTGAGAAAACCCAATGGGGACGCTCCTAGTGACTTGACGGACGCACCCTAGAAGTTTCAGAGCCCTCGGGCTACGTTTTGTGGAGTTACAGCCAGTTTAATGAGAGGCTAAATACAGGCATAATTTCCTATGAAAAAGTGCCCGCGCAAAATCGCGATTTCCCGAAAATCGGACCCCGAACCCGGTTCTGAGAAAACCCACTGGGGACGCTCCTAGTGACCTGACGGACGCACCCTAGAAGTTTCAGAGCCCTCGGGCTACATTTTGTGGAGTTACGGCCAGTTTAATGAGAGGCTAAATACAGGCATAATTTCCTATGAAAAAGTGCCCGCACAAAATCGCGATTTCCCGGAAATCGGACCCCGAACCCGGTTCTGAGAAAACCCACTGGGGACGCTCCTAGTGACCTGACGGACGCACCCTAGAAGTTTCAGAGCCCTCGGGCTACGTTTTGTGGAGTTACGGCCAGTTTAATGAGAGGCTAAATACAGGCATAATTTCCTATGAAAAAGTGCCCGCGCAAAATCGCGATTTCCCGAAAAACGGACCCCAAACCTCGTTCTGAGAAAACCCACTGGGGACGCTCCTAGTGACCTGACGGACGCACCCTAGAAGTTTAAGAGCCCTCGGGCTACGTTTTGTGCAGTTACAGCCAGTTTAATGAGAGGCTAAATACAGGCATAATTTCCTATGAAAAAGTGCCCGCGCAAAATCGCGATTTCCCGAAAATCGGACCCCGAACCCGGTTCTGAGAAAACCCACTGGGGACGCTCCTAGTGACCTGACGGACGCACCCTAGAAGTTTCAGAGCCCTCGGGCTACGTTTTGTGGAGTTACAGCTAGTTTAATAAGAGGCTAAATACAGGCATAATTTCCTATGAAAAAGTGCCCGCACAAAATCGCGATTTCCCGAAAATAGGACCCCGAACCCGGTTCTGAGAAAACCCACTGGGGACGCTCCTAGTGACCTGACGGACGCACCCTAGAAGTTTCAGAGCCCTCGGGCTACGTTTTGTGGAGTTACGGCCAGTTTAATGAGAGGCTAAATACAGGCATAATTTCCTATGAAAAAGTGCCCGCGCAAAATCGCGATTTCCCGAAAATCGGACCCCGAACCTGGTTCTGAGAAAACCCACTGGGGACGCTCCTAGTGACCTGGCGGACGCACCCTAGAAGTTTCAGAGCCCTCGGGCTACGTTTTGTGGAGTTACAGCTAGTTTAATAAGAGGCTAAATACAGGCATAATTTCCTATGAAAAAGTGCCCGCGCAAAATCGCGATTTCCCGAAAAACGGACCCCGAACCCGGTTCTGAGACAACCAACTGGGGACGCTCCTAGTGACCTGACGGACGCACCCTAGAAGTTTCAGAGCCCTCGGGCTACGTTTTGTGGAGTTACGGCCAGTTTAATGAGAGGCTAAATACAGGCATAATTTCCTATGAAAAAGTGCCCGCGCAAAATCGCGATTTCCCGAAAATCGGACCCCGAACCCGGTTCTGAGAAAACCCACTGGGGTCGCTCCTAGTGACCTGACCAACGCACAGTAGAAGTTTCAGAGCCCTCGGGCTACGTTTTGTGGAGTTACGGCTAGTTTAATGAGAGGCTAAATACAGGCATAATTTCCTATGAAAAAGTGCCCGCGCAAAATCGCGATTTCCCGAAAAACGGACCCCGAACCCGGTTCTGAGAAAACCCAATGGGGACGCTCCTAGTGACCTGACGGACGCACCCTAGAAGTTTCAGAGCCCTCGGGCTACGTTTTGTGGAGTTACGGCCAGTTTAATGAGAGGCTAAGTACAGGCATAATTTCCTATGAAAAAGTGCCCGCGCAAAATCGCGATTTCCCGAAAATCGGACCCCGAACCCGGTTCTGAGAAAACCCACTGGGGACGCTCCTAGTGACCTGACGGACGCACCCTAGAAGTTTCAGAGCCCTCGGGCTACGTTTTGTGGAGTTACGGCCAGTTTAATGAGAGGCTAAATACAGGCATAATTTCCTATGAAAAAGTGCCCGCACAAAATCGCGATTTCCCAGAAATCGGACCCCGAACCCGGTTCTGAGAAAACCCACTGGGGACGCTCCTAGTGACCTGACGGACGCACCCTAGAAGTTTCAGAGCCCTCGGGCTACGTTTTGTGGAGTTACGGCCAGTTTAATGAGAGGCTAAATACAGGCATAATTTCCTATGAAAAAGTGCCCGCGCAAAATCGCGATTTCCCGAAAAACGGACCCCAAACCTGGTTCTGAGAAAACCCACTGGGGACGCTCCTAGTGACCTGACGGACGCACCCTAGAAGTTTCAGAGCCCTCGGGCTACGTTTTGTGCAGTTACAGCCAGTTTAATGAGAGGCTAAATACAGGCATAATTTCCTATGAAAAAGTGCCCGCGCAAAATCGCGATTTCCCGAAAAACGGACCCGGAACCCGGTTCTGAGAAAACCCAATGGGGACGCTCCTAGTGACCTGACGGACGCACCCTAGAAGTTTCAGAGCCCTCGGGCTACGTTTTGTGGAGTTACAGCCAGTTTAATAAGAGGCTAAATACAGGCATAATTTCCTATGAAAAAGTGCCCGCACAAAATCGCGATTTCCCGAAAATCGGACCCCAAACCCGGTTCTGAGAAAACCCACTGGGGACGCTCCTAGTGACCTGACGGACGCACCCTAGAAGTTTCAGAGCCCTCGGGCTACGTTTTGTGGAGTTACGGCCAGTTTAATGAGAGGCTAAATACAGGCATAATTTCCTATGAAAAAGTGCCCGCGCAAAATCGCGATTTCCCGGAAATCGGACCCCGAACCTGGTTCTGTGAAAACCCACTGGGGACGCTCCTAGTGACCTGGCGGACGCACCCTAGAAGTTTCAGAGCCCTCGGGCTACGTTTTGTGGAGTTACGGCCAGTTTAATGAGAGGCTAAATACAGGCATAATTTCCTATGAAAAAGTGCCCGCGCAAAATCGCGATATCCCGAAAAACGGACCCCAAACCTGGTTCTGAGACAACCCACTGGGGACGCTCCTAGTGACCTGACGGACGCACCCTAGAAGTTTCAGAGCCCTCGGGCTAGGTTTTGTAGAGTTACGGCCAGTTTAATGAGAGGCTAAATACAGGCATAATTTCCTATGAAAAAGTGCCCGCGCAAAATCGCGATTTCCCGAAAATCGGACCCCGAACCAGGTTCTGAGACAACCCACTGGGGTCGCTCCTAGTGACCTGACCAACGCACAGTAGAAGTTTCAGAGCCCTCGGGCTACGTTTTGTGGAGTTACGGCCAGTTTAATGAGAGGCTAAATACAGGCATAATTTCCTATGAAAAAGTGCCCGCGCAAAATCGCGATATCCCGAAAAACGGACCCCGAACCCGGTTCTGAGAAAACCCACTGGGGACGCTCCTAGTGACCTGACGGACGCACCCTAGAAGTTTCAGAGCCCTCGGGCTACGTTTTGTGGAGTTACGGCCAGTTTAATGAGAGGCTAAATACAGGCATAATTTCCTTTGAAAAAGTGCCTGCACAAAATCGCGATTTCCCGAAAATCGGACCCCAAACCCGGTTCTGAGACAACCCACTGGGGACGCTCCTAGTGACCTGACGGACGCACCCTAGAAGTTTCAGAGCCCTCGGGCTACGTTTTGTGGAGTTACAGCCAGTTTAATGAGAGGCTAAATACAGGCATAATTTCCTATGAAAAAGTGCCCGCGCAAAATCGCGATTTCCCGAAAATCGGACCCCGAACCAGGTTCTGAGAAAACCCACTGGGGACGCTCCTAGTGACCTGACGGACGCACCCTAGAAGTTTCAGAGCACTTGGGCTACATTTTGTGGAGTTACGGCCAGTTTAATGAGAGGCTAAATACAGGCATAATTTCCTATGAAAAAGTGCCCGCGCAAAATCGCGATTTCCCGAAAAACGGACCCCGAACCCGGTTCTGAGAAAACCCAATGGGGACGCTCCTAGTGACCTGACGGACGCACCCTAGAAGTTTCAGAGCCCTCGGGCTACGTTTTGTGGAGTTACAGCTAGTTTAATAAGAGGCTAAATACAGGCATAATTTCCTATGAAAAAGTGCCCGCACAAAATCGCGATTTCCCGAAAATCGGACCCCAAACCCGGTTCTGAGAAAACCCACTGGGGACGCTCCTAGTGACCTGACAGACGCACCCTAGAAGTTTCAGAGCCCTCGGGCTAGGTTTTGTGGAGTTACAGCCAGTTTAATGAGAGGCTAAATACAGGCATAATTTCCTATGAAAAAGTGCCCGCGCAAAATCGCGATTTCCCGAAAAACGGACCCCGAACCCGGTTCTGAGAAAACCCAATGGGGACGCTCCTAGTGACCTGACGGACGCACCCTAGAAGTTTCAGAGCCCTCGGGCTACGTTTTGTGGAGTTACGGCCAGTTTAATGAGAGGCTAAATACAGGCATAATTTCCTATGAAAAAGTGCCCGCGCAAAATCGCGATTTCCCGAAAATCGGACCCCGAACCCGGTTCTGAGAAAACCCACTGGGGACGCTCCTAGTGACCTGACGGACGCACCCTAGAAGTTTCAGAGCCCTCGGGCTACGTTTTGTGGAGTTACGGCCAGTTTAATGAGAGGCTAAATACAGGCATAATTTCCTATGAAAAAGTGCCCGCGCAAAATCGCGATTTTCTGAAAATCGGACCCCGAACCCGGTTCTGAGACAACCCACTGGGGACGCTCCTAGTGACCTGACGGACGCACCCTAGAAGTTTCAGAGCCCTCGGGCTACGTTTTGTGGAGTTACGGCCAGTTAAATGAGAGGCTAAATACAGGCATAATTTCCTATGAAAAAGTGCCCGCACAAAATCGCGATTTCCCGAAAAACGGACCCCGAACCCGGTTCTGAGAAAACCCACTGGGGACGCTCCTAGTGACCTGACGGACGCACCCTAGAAGTTTCAGAGCCCTCAGGCTACGTTTTGTGGAGTTACGGCCAGTTTAATGAGAGGCTAAATACAGGCATAATTTCCTATGAAAAAGTGCCCGCGCAAAATCGCGATTTCCCGAAAAACGGACCCCAAACCTGGTTCTGAGAAAACCCACTGGGGACGCTCCTAGTGACCTGACGGACGCACCCTAGAAGTTTCAGAGCCCTCGGGCTACGTTTTGTGGAGTTACGGCCAGTTTAATGAGAGGCTAAATACAGGCATAATTTCCTATGAAAAAGTGCCCGCGCAAAATCGCGATTTCCCGAAAATCGGACCCCGAACCAGGTTCTGAGACAACCCACTGGGGACGCTCCTAGTGACCTGACGGACGCACCCTAGAAGTTTCAGAGCCCTCGGGCTACATTTTGTGGAGTTACAGCCAGTGTAATGAGAGGCTAAATACAGGCATAATTTCCTATGAAAAAGTGCCCGCGCAAAATCGTGATTTTCCGAAAAACGGACCCCGAACCCGGTTCTGAGAAAACCCACTGGGGACGCTCCTAGTGACCTGACGGACGCACCCTAGAAGTTTCAGAGCCCTCGGGCTACATTTTGTGGAGTTACAGCCAGTTTAATCAGAGGCTAAATACAGGCATAATTTCCTATGAAAAAGTGCCCGCGCAAAATCGCAATTTCCCGAAAAACGGACCCCGAACCCGGTTCTAAGAAAACCCACTGGGGACGCTCCTAGTGACCTGACGGACGCACCCTAGAAGTTTCAGAGCCCTCGGGCTACGTTTTGTGGAGTTACGGCCAGTTTAATGAGAGGCTAAATACAGGCATAATTTCCTATGAAAAAGTGCCCGCGCAAAATCGCGATTTTCCGAAAATCGGACCCCGAACCCGGTTCTGAGACAACCCACTGGGGACGCTCCTAGTGACCTGACGGACGCACCCTAGTAGTTTCAGAGCCCTCGGGCTACGTTTTGTGGAGTTACGGCCAGTTTAATGAGAGGCTAAATACAGGCATAAATTCCTATGAAAAAGTGCCCGCGCAAAATCGCGATTTCCCGAAAATCGGACCCCGAACCCGGTTCTGAGAAAACCCACTGGGGACGCTCCTAGTGACCTGACGGACGCACCCTAGAAGTTTCAGAGCCCTCGGGCTACGTTTTGTGGAGTTACGGCCAGTTTAATGAGAGGCTAAATACAGGCATAATTTCCTTTGAAAAAGTGCCCGCGCAAAATCGCGATTTCCCGAAAAACGGACCCCGAACCCGGTTCTGAGAAAACCCACTGGGGACGCTCCTAGTGACCTGACGGACGCACCCTAGAAGTTTCAGAGCCCTCGGGCTACGTTTTGTGGAGTTACGGCCAGTTTAATGAGAGGCTAAATACAGGCATAATTTCCTATGAAAAAGTGCCCGCGCAAAATCGCGATTTCCCGAAAATCGGACCCCGAATTCGGTTCTGAGAAAACCCACTGGGGACGCTCCTAGTGACCTGACGGACGCACCCTAGAAGTTTCAGAGCCCTCGGGCTACGTTTTGTGGAGTTACGGCCAGTTTAATGAGAGGCTAAATACAGGCATAATTTCCTATGAAAAAGTGCCCGCGCAAAATCGCGATTTCCCAAAAAACGGACCCCGAACCCGGTTCTGAGAAAACCCACTGGGGACGCTCCTAGTGACCTGACGGACGCACCCTAGAAGTTTCAGAGCCCTCGGGCTACATTTTGTGGAGTTACGGCCAGTTTAATGAGAGGCTAAATACAGGCATAATTTCCTATGAAAAAGTGCCCGCGCAAAATCGCGATTTCCCGAAAAACGGACCCCGAACCCGGTTCTGAGAAAACCCACTGGGGACGCTCCTAGTGACCTGACGGACGCACCCTAGAAGTTTCAGAGCCCTCGGGCTACGTTTTGTGGAGTTACGGCCAGTTTAATGAGAGGCTAAATACAGGCATAATTTCCTATGAAAAAGTGCCCGCGCAAAATCGCGATTTCCCGAAAAACGGACCCCAAACCTGGTTCTGAGAAAACCCACTGGGGACGCTCCTAGTGACCTGACGGACGCACCCTAGAAGTTTCAGAGCCCTCAGGCTACGTTTTGTGGAGTTACGGCCAGTTTAATGAGAGGCTAAATACAGGCATAATTTCCTATGAAATAGTGCCCGTGCAAAATCGCGATTTCCCGAAAATCGGACCCCGAACCAGGTTCTGAGACAACCCACTGGGGACGCTCCTAGTGACCTGACGGACGCACCCTAGAAGTTTCAGAGCCCTCGGGCTACATTTTGTGGAGTTACAGCCAGTGTAATGAGAGGCTAAATACAGGCATAATTTCCTATGAAAAAGTGCCCGCGCAAAATCGTGATTTTCCGAAAAACGGACCCCGAACCCGGTTCTGAGAAAACCCACTGGGGACGCTCCTAGTGACCTGACGGACGCACCCTAGAAGTTTCAGAGCCCTTGGGCTACATTTTGTGGAGTTACAGCCAGTTTAATGAGAGGCTGAATACAGGCATAATTTCCTATGAAAAAGTGCCCGCGCAAAATCGCGATTTTCCAAAAATCGGACCCCGAACCCGGTTCTAAGAAAACCCACTGGGGACGCTCCTAGTGACCTGACGGACGCACCCTAGAAGTTTCAGAGCCCTCGGGCTACGTTTTGTGGAGTTACGGCCAGTTTAATGAGAGGCTAAATACAGGCATAATTTCCTATGAAAAAGTGCCCGCGCAAAATCGCGATTTCCCGAAAATCGGACCCCGAACCCGGTTCTGAGACAACCCACTGGGGACGCTCCTAGTGACCTGACGGACGCACCCTAGAAGTTTCAGAGCCCTCGGGCTACGTTTTGTGGAGTTACGGCCAGTTTAATGAGAGGCTAAATACAGGCATAATTTCCTATGAAAAAGTGCCCGCGCAAAATCGCGATTTCCCGAAAATCGGACCCCGAACCCGGTTCTGAGAAAACCCACTGGGGACGCTCCTAGTGACCTGACGGACGCACCCTAGAAGTTTCAGAGCCCTCGGGCTACGTTTTGTGGAGTTACGGCCAGTTTAATGAGAGGCTAAATACAGGCATAATTTCCTATGAAAAAGTGCCCGCGCAAAATCGCGATTTCCCGAAAATCGGACCCCGAACCCGGTTCTGAGAAAACCCACTGGGGACGCTCCTAGTGACCTGACGGACGCACCCTAGAAGTTTCAGAGCCCTCGGGCTACATTTTGTGGAGTTACGGCCAGTTTAATGAGAGGCTAAATACAGGCATAATTTCCTATGAAAAAGTGCCCACGCAAAATCGCGATTTCCCGAAAATCGGACCCCGAACCCGGTTCTGAGAAAACCCACTGGGGTCGCTCCTAGTGACCTGACGGACGCACCCTAGAAGTTTCAGAGCCCTCGGGCTACGTTTTGTGGAGTTACGGCCAGTTTAATGAGAGGCTAAATACAGGCATAATTTCCTATGAAAAAGTGCCCGCGCAAAATCGCGATTTCCCGAAAAACGGACCCCGAACCCGGTTCTGAGAAAACCCAATGGGGACGCTCCTAGTGACCTGACGGACGCACCCTAGAAGTTTCAGAGCCCTCGGGCTACGTTTTGTGGAGTTACAGCTAGTTTAATAAGAGGCTAAATACAGGCATAATTTCCTATGAAAAAGTGCCCGCACAAAATCGCGATTTCCCGAAAATCGGACCCCGAACCCGGTTCTGAGAAAACCCACTGGGGACGCTCCTAGTGACCTGACGGACGCACCCTAGAAGTTTCAGAGCCCTCGGGCTACATTTTGTGGAGTTACGGCCAGTGTAATGAGAGGCTAAATACAGGCATAATTTCCTATGAAAAAGTGCCCGCGCAAAATCGCGATTTCCCGAAAAACGGACCCCGAACCCGGTTCTGAGAAAACCCAATGGGGACGCTCCTAGTGACCTGACGGACGCACCCTAGAAGTTTCAGAGCCCTCGGGCTACGTTTTGTGGAGTTACGGCCAGTTTAATAAGAGGCTAAGTACAGGCATAATTTCCTATGAAAAAGTGCCCGCGCAAAATCGCGATTTCCCGAAAATCGGACCCCGAACCCGGTTCTGAGAAAACCCACTGGGGACGCTCCTAGTGACCTGACGGACGCACCCTAGAAGTTTCAGAGCCCTCGGGCTACGTTTTGTGGAGTTACGGCCAGTTTAATGAGAGGCTAAATACAGGCATAATTTCCTATGAAAAAAGTGCCCGCGCAAAATCGCGATTTCCCGAAAAATGGACCCCGAACCCGGTTCTGAGAAAACCCACTGGGGACGCTCCTAGTGACCTGACGGACGCACCCTAGAAGTTTCAGAGCCCTCGGGCTACGTTTTGTGGAGTTACGGCCAGTTTAATGAGAGGCTAAATACAGGCATAATTTCCTATGAAAAAGTGCCCGCGCAAAATCGCGATTTCCCGAAAATCGGACCCCGAACCCGGTTCTGAGAAAACCCACTGGGGTCGCTCCTAGTGACCTGACGGACGCACCCTAGAAGTTTCAGAGCCCTCGGGCTACGTTTTGTGCAGTTACGGCCAGTTTAATGAGAGGCTAAATACAGGCATAATTTCCTATGAAAAAGTGCCCGCACAAAATCGCGATTTCCCGAAAATCGGACCCCGAACCCGGTTCTGAGAAAACCCACTGGGGACGCTCCTAGTGACCTGACGGACGCACCCTAGAAGTTTCAGAGCCCTCGGGCTACGTTTTGTGGAGTTACGGCCAGTTTAATGAGAGGCTAAATACAGGCATAATTTCCTATGAAAAAGTGCCCGCGCAAAATCGCGATTTCCCGAAAAACGGACCCCGAACCCGGTTCTGAGAAAACCCACTGGGGACTCTCCAAGTGACCTGACAGACGCACCCTAGAAGTTTCAGAGCCCTCGGGCTACGTTTTGTGGAGTTACAGCTAGTTTAATAAGAGGCTAAATACAGGCATAATTTCCTATGAAAAAGTGCCCTCACAAAATCGCGATTTCCCGAAAATCGGACCCCGAACCCGGTTCTGAGAAAACCCACTGGGGACGCTCCTAGTGACCTGACGGACGCACCCTAGAAGTTTCAGAGCCCTCGGGCTACGTTTTGTGGAGTTACGGCCAGTTTAATGAGAGGCTAAATACAGGCATAATTTCCTATGAAAAAGTGCCCGCGCAAAATCGCGATTTCCCGAAAAACGGACCCCGAACCCGGTTCTGAGAAAACCCAATGGGGACGCTCCTAGTGACCTGACGGACGCACCCTAGAAGTTTCAGAGCCCTCGGGCTACGTTTTGTGGAGTTACGGCCAGTTTAATGAGAGGCTAAGTACAGGCATAATTTCCTATGAAAAAGTGCCCGCGCAAAATCGCGATTTCCCGAAAATCGGACCCCGAACCCGGTTCTGAGAAAACCCACTGGGGACGCTCCTAGTGACCTGACGGACGCACCCTAGAAGTTTCAGAGCCCTCGGGCTACGTTTTGTGGAGTTACGGCCAGTTTAATGAGAGGCTAAATACAGGCATAATTTCCTATGAAAAAGTGCCCGCGCAAAATCGCGATTTCCCGAAAAACGGACCCCGAACCCGGTTCTGAGAAAACCCACTGGGGACGCTCCTAGTGACCTGACGGACGCACCCTAGAAGTTTCAGAGCCCTCGGGCTACGTTTTGTGGAGTTACGGCCAGTTTAATGAGAGGCTAAATACAGGCATAATTTCCTATGAAAAAGTGCCCGCGCAAAATCGCGATTTCCCGAAAATCGGACCCCGAACCCGGTTCTGAGAAAACCCACTGGGGACGCTCCTAGTGACCTGACGGACGCACCCTAGAAGTTTCAGAGCCCTCGAGCTACATTTTGTGGAGTTACGGCTAGTTTAATGAGAGGCTAAATACAGGCATAATTTCCTATGAAAAAGTGCCCGCACAAAATCGCGATTTCCCTAAAATCGGACCCCGAACCCGGTTCTGAGAAAACCCACTGGGGACGCTCCTAGTGACCTGACGGACGCACCCTAGAAGTTTCAGAGCCCTCGGGCTACGTTTTGTGGAGTAACGGCCAGTTTAATGAGAGGCTAAATACGGGCATAATTTCCTATGAAAAAGTGCCCGCGCAAAATCGCCATTTTCCGAAAATGGGACCCCGAACCCGGTTCTGAGACAACCCACTGGGGACGCTCCTAGTGACCTGACGGACGCACCCTAGAAGTTTCAGAGCCCTCGGGCTACGTTTTGTGGAGTTACGGCCAGTTTAATGAGAGGCTAAATACAGGCATAATTTCCTATGAAAAAGTGCCCGCGCAAAATCGCGATTTCCCGAAAAACGGACCCCGAACCCGGTTCTGAGAAAACCCAATGGGGACGCTCCTAGTGACCTGACGGACGCACCCTAGAAGTTTCAGAGCCCTCGGGCTACGTTTTGTGGAGTTACGGCCAGTTTAATGAGAGGCTAAATACAGGCATAATTTCCTATGAAAAAGTGCCCGCACAAAATCGCGATTTCCCGGTAAATCGGACCCCGAACCCGGTTCTAAGAAAACCCACTGGGGACGCTCCTAGTGACCTGACGGACACACCCTAGAAGTTTCAGAGCCCTCGGGCTACGTTTTGTGGAGTTACGGCCAGTTTAATGAGAGGCTAAATACAGGCATAATTTCCTATGAAAAAGTGCCCGCGCAAAATCGCGATTTTCCGAAAATCGGACCCCGAACCCGGTTCTGAGACAACCCACTGGGGACGCTCCTAGTGACCTGACGGACGCACCCTAGAAGTTTCAGAGCCCTCGGGCTACGTTTTGTGGAGTTACGGCCAGTTTAATGAGAGGCTAAATACAGGCATAATTTCCTATGAAAAAGTGCCCGCGCAAAATCGCGATTTCCCAAGAAATCGGACCCCGAACCCGGTTCTGAGAAAACCCACTGGGGACGCTCCTAGTGACCTGACGGACGCACCCTAGAAGTTTCAGAGCCCTCGGGCTACATTTTGTGGAGTTACAGCCAGTGTAATGAGAGGCTAAATACAGGCATAATTTCCTATGAAAAAGTGCCCGCACAAAATCGCGATTTCCCGAAAATCGGACCCCGAACCCGGTTCTGAGAAAACCCACTGGGGACGCTCCTAGTGACCTGACGGACGCACCCTAGAAGTTTCAGAGCCCTCGGGCTACATTTTGTGGAGTTACAGCCAGTTTAATGAGAAGCTAAATACAGGCATAATTTCCTATGAAAAAGTGCCCGCGCATAATCGCAATTTCCCGAAAAACGGACCCCGAACCCGGTTCTAAGAAAACCCACTGGGGTTGTCCTAGTGACCTGACGGACGCACCCTAGAAGTTTCAGAGCCCTCGGGCTACGTTTTGTGGAGTTACGGCCAGTTTAATGAGAGGCTAAATACAGGCATAATTTCCTATGAAAAAGTGCCCGCGCAAAATCGCGATTTTCCGAAAATCGGACCCCGAACCCGGTTCTGAGACAACCCACTGGGGACGCTCCTAGTGACCTGACGGACGCACCCTAGAAGTTTCAGAGCCCTCGGGCTACGTTTTGTGGAGTTACGGCCAGTTTAATGAGAGGCTAAATACAGGCATAATTTCCTATGAAAAAGTGCCCGCGCAAAATCGCGATTTCCTGAAAATCGGACCCCGAACCCGGTTCTGAGACAACCCACTGGGGACGCTCCTAGTGACCTGACGGACGCACCCTAGAAGTTTCAGACCCCGCGGGCTACATTTTGTGGAGTTACAGCCAGTTTAATGAGAGGCTAAATACAGGCATAATTTCCTATGAAAAAGTGCCCGCGCAAAATCGCAATTTCCCGAAAAACGGACCCCAAACCCGGTTCTGAGAAAACCCAATGGGGACGCTCCTAGTGACCTGACGGACGCACCCTAGAAGTTTCAGAGCCCTCGGGCTACGTTTTGTGGAGTTACGGCTAGTTTAATGAGAGGCTAAATACAGGCATAATTTCCTATGAAAAAGTGCCCGCGCAAAATCGCAATTTCCCGAAAAACGGACCCCAAACCCGGTTCTGAGAAAACCCAATGGGGACGCTCCTAGTGACCTGACGGACGCACCCTAGAAGTTTCAGAGCCCTCGGGCTACGTTTTGTGGAGTTACGGCTAGTTTAATGAGAGGCTAAATACAGGCATAATTTCCTATGAAAAAGTGCCCGCGCAAAATCGCGATTTCCCAAAAAACGGACCCCGAACCCGGTTCTGAGAAAACCCACTGGGGACGCTCCTAGTGACCTGACGGACGCACCCTAGAAGTTTCAGAGCCCTCGGGCTACATTTTGTGGAGTTACGGCCAGTTTAATGAGAGGCTAAATACAGGCATAATTTCCTATGAAAAAGTGCCCGCGCAAAATCGCGATTTCCCGAAAATCGGACCCCGAACCCGGTTCTGAGAAAACCCACTGGGGACGCTCCTAGTGACCTGACGGACGCACCCTAGAAGTTTCAGAGCCCTCGAGCCAAATTTTGTGGAGTTACGGCTAGTTTAATGAGAGGCTAAATACAGGCATAATTTCCTATGAAAAAGTGCCCGCACACAATCGCGATTTCCCTAAAATCGGACCCCGAACCCGGTTCTGAGAAAACCCACTGGGGATGCTCCTAGTGACCTGACGGACGCACCCTAGAAGTTTCAGAGCCCTCGGGCTACGTTTTGTGGAGTAACGGCCAGTTTAATGAGAGGCTAAATACGGGCATAATTTCCTATGAAAAAGTGCCCGCGCAAAATCGCCATTTTCCGAAAATGGGACCCCGAACCCGGTTCTGAGACAACCCACTGGGGACGCTCCTAGTGACCTGACGGACGCACCCTAGAAGTTTCAGAGCCCTCGGGCTACGTTTTGTGGAGTTACGGCCAGTTTAATGAGAGGCTAAATACAGGCATAATTTCCTATGAAAAAGTGCCCGCGCAAAATCGCGATTTCCCGAAAAACGGACCCCGAACCCGGTTCTGAGAAAACCCAATGGGGACGCTCCTAGTGACCTGACGGACGCACCCTAGAAGTTTCAGAGCCCTCGGGCTACGTTTTGTGGAGTTACGGCCAGTTTAATGAGAGGCTAAATACAGGCATAATTTCCTATGAAAAAGTGCCCGCACAAAATCGCGATTTCCCGGAAATCAGACCCCGAACCCGGTTCTAAGAAAACCCACTGGGGACGCTCCTAGTGACCTGACGGACACACCCTAGAAGTTTCAGAGCCCTCGGGCTACGTTTTGTGGAGTTACGGCCAGTTTAATGAGAGGCTAAATACAGGCATAATTTCCTATGAAAAAGGACCCGCGCAAAATCGCGATTTTCCGAAAATCGGACCCCGAACCCGGTTCTGAGACAACCCACTGGGGACGCTCCTAGTGACCTGACGGACGCACCCTAGAAGTTTCAGAGCCCTCGGGCTACGTTTTGTGGAGTTAGGGCCAGTTTAATGAGAGGCTAAATACAGGCATAATTTCCTATGAAAAAGTGCCCGCGCAAAATCGCGATTTCCCGAAAATCGGACCCCGAACCCGGTTCTGAGAAAACCCACTGGGGACGCTCCTAGTGACCTGACGGACGCACCCTAGAAGTTTCAGAGCCCTCGGGCTACATTTTGTGGAGTTACAGCCAGTGTAATGAGAGGCTAAATACAGGCATAATTTCCTATGAAAAAGTGCCCGCACAAAATCGCGATTTCCCGAAAATCGGACCCCGAACCCGGTTCTGAGAAAACCCACTGGGGACGCTCCTAGTGACCTGACGGACGCACCCTAGAAGTTTCAGAGCCCTCGGGCTACGTTTTGTGGAGTTACGGCTAGTTTAATGAGAGGCTAAATACAGGCATAATTTCCTATGAAAAAGTGCCCGCGCAAAATCGCGATTTCCCGAAAATCGGACCCCGAACCCGGTTCTGAGAAAACCCACTGGGGACGCTCCTAGTGACCTGACGGACGCACCCTAGAAGTTTCAGAGCCCTCGGGCTACGTTTTGTGCAGTAACGGCTAGTTTAATAAGAGGCTAAATACAGGCATAATTTCCTATGAAAAAGTGCCCGCACAAAATCGCGATTTCCCGAAAAACGGACCCCGAACCTGGTTCTGAGACAACCCACTGGGGACGCTCCTAGTGACCTGACGGACGCACCCTAGAAGTTTCAGAGCCCTCGGGCTACGTTTTGTGGAGTTACGGCCAGTTTAATGAGAGGCTAAATACAGGCATAATTTCCTATGAAAAAGTGCCCGCGCAAAATCGCGATTTCCCGAAAATCGGACCCCGAACCTGGTTCTGAGAAAACCCACTGGGGACGCTCCTAGTGACCTGGCGGACGCACCCTAGAAGTTTCAGAGCCCTCGGGCTACGTTTTGTGGAGTTACAGCTAGTTTAATAAGAGGCTAAATACAGGCATAATTTCCTATGAAAAAGTGCCCGCGCAAAATCGCGATTTCCCGAAAATCGGACCCCGAACCCGGTTCTGAGAAAACCCACTGGGGACGCTCCTAGTGACCTGACGGACGCACCCTAGAAGTTTCAGAGCCCTCGGGCTACGTTTTGTGGAGTTACGGCCAGTTTAATGAGAGGCTAAATACAGGCATAATTTCCTATGAAAAAGTGCCCGCGCAAAATCGCGATTTCCCGAAAATCGGACCCCGAACCCGGTTCTGAGAAAACCCACTGGGGTCGCTCCTAGTGACCTGACGGACGCACCCTAGAAGTTTCAGAGCCCTCGGGCTACGTTTTGTGGAGTTACGGCTAGTTTAATGAGAGGCTAAATACAGGCATAATTTCCTATGAAAAAGTGCCCGCGCAAAATCGCGATTTCCCGAAAATCGGACCCCGAACCTGGTTCTGAGAAAACCCACTGGGGACGCTCCTAGTGACCTGGCGGACGCACCCTAGAAGTTTCAGAGCCCTCGGGCTACGTTTTGTGGAGTTACAGCTAGTTTAATAAGAGGCTAAATACAGGCATAATTTCCTATGAAAAAGTGCCCGCGCAAAATCGCGATTTCCCGAAAAATGGACCCCGAACCCGGTTCTGAGACAACCCACTGGGGACGCTCCTAGTGACCTGACGGACGCACCCTAGAAGTTTCAGAGCCCTCGGGCTACGTTTTGTGGAGTTACGGCCAGTTTAATGAGAGGCTAAATACAGGCATAATTTCCTATGAAAAAGTGCCCGCGCAAAATCGCGATTTCCCGAAAATCGGACCCCGAACCCGGTTCTGAGAAAACCCACTGGGGTCGCTCCTAGTGACCTGACGGACGCACCCTAGAAGTTTCAGAGCCCTCGGGCTACGTTTTGTGGAGTTACGGCTAGTTTAATGAGAGGCTAAATACAGGCATAATTTCCTATGAAAAAGTGCCCGCGCAAAATCGCGATTTCCCGAAAAACGGACCCCGAACCCGGTTCTGAGAAAACCCAATGGGGACGCTCCTAGTGACCTGACGGACGCACCCTAGAAGTTTCAGACCCCGCGGGCTACGTTTTGTGGAGTTACGGCCAGTTTAATGAGAGGCTAAGTACAGGCATAATTTCCTATGAAAAAGTGCCCGCGCAAAATCGCGATTTCCCGAAAATCGGACCCCGAACCCGGTTCTGAGAAAACCCACTGGGGACGCTCCTAGTGACCTGACGGACGCACCCTAGAAGTTTCAGAGCCCTCGGGCTACGTTTTGTGGAGTTACGGCCAGTTTAATGAGAAGCTAAATACAGGCATAATTTCCTATGAAAAAGTGCCCGCGCAAAATCGCAATTTCCCGAAAAACGGACCCCGAACCCGGTTCTAAGAAAACCCACTGGGGTTGTCCTAGTGACCTGACGGACGCACCCTAGAAGTTTCAGAGCCCTCGGGCTACGTTTTGTGGAGTTACGGCCAGTTTAATGAGAGGCTAAATACAGGCATAATTTCCTATGAAAAAGTGCCCGCGCAAAATCGCGATTTTCCGAAAATCGGACCCCGAACCCGGTTCTGAGAAAACCCACTGGGGTCGCTCCTAGTGACCTGACCAATGCACAGTAGAAGTTTCAGAGCCCTCGGGCTACGTTTTGTGGAGTTACGGCCAGTTTAATGAGAGGCTAAATACAGGCATAATTTCCTATGAAAAAGTGCCCGCGCAAAATCGCGATATCCCGAAAAACGGACCCCGAACCCGGTTCTGAGAAAACCCACTGGGGACGCTCCTAGTGACCTGACGGACGCACCCTAGAAGTTTCAGAGCCCTCGGGCTACGTTTTGTGGAGTTACGGCCAGTTTAATGAGAGGCTAAATACAGGCATAATTTCCTATGAAAAAGTGCCCGCGCAAAATCGCGATTTCCCGAAAATCGGACCCCGAACCTGGTTCTGAGAAAACCCACTGGGGACGCTCCTAGTGACCTGACGGACGCACCCTAGAAGTTTCAGAGCCCTCGACTACGTTTTGTGGAGTTACGGCCAGTTTAATGAGAGGCTAAATACAGGCATAATTTCCTATGAAAAAGTGCCCGCGCAAAATCGCGATTTCCCGAAAATCGGACCCCGAACCCGGTTCTGAGAAAACCCACTGGGGACGCTCCTAGTGACCTGACGGACGCACCCTAGAAGTTTCAGAGCCCTCGGGCTACATTTTGTGGAGTTACAGCCAGTGTAATGAGAGGCTAAATACAGGCATAATTTCCTATGAAAAAGTGCCCGCACAAAATCGCGATTTCCCGAAAATCGGACCCCGAACCCGGTTCTGAGAAAACCCACTGGGGACGCTCCTAGTGACCTGACGGACGCACCCTAGAAGTTTCAGAGCCCTCGGGCTACATTTTGTGGAGTTACAGCCAGTTTAATGAGAAGCTAAATACAGGCATAATTTCCTATGAAAAAGTGCCCGCGCAAAATCGCAATTTCCCGAAAAACGGACCCCGAACCCGGTTCTAAGAAAACCCACTGGGGTTGTCCTAGTGACCTGACGGACGCACCCTAGAAGTTTCAGAGCCCTCGGGCTACGTTTTGTGGAGTTACGGCCAGTTTAATGAGAGGCTAAATACAGGCATAATTTCCTATGAAAAAGTGCCCGCGCAAAATCGCGATTTTCCGAAAATCGGACCCCGAACCCGGTTCTGAGAAAACCCACTGGGGTCGCTCCTAGTGACCTGACCAATGCACAGTAGAAGTTTCAGAGCCCTCGGGCTACGTTTTGTGGAGTTACGGCCAGTTTAATGAGAGGCTAAATACAGGCATAATTTCCTATGAAAAAGTGCCCGCGCAAAATCGCGATTTCCCGAAAAACGGACCCCGAACCCGGTTCTGAGAAAACCCAATGGGGACGCTCCTAGTGACCTGACGGACGCACCCTAGAAGTTTCAGAGCCCTCGGGCTACGTTTTGTGGAGTTACGGCCAGTTTAATGAGAGGCTAAGTACAGGCATAATTTCCTATGAAAAAGTGCCCGCGCAAAATCGCGATTTCCCGAAAATCGGACCCCGAACCCGGTTCTGAGAAAACCCACTGGGGACGCTCCTAGTGACCTGACGGACGCACCCTAGAAGTTTCAGAGCCCTCGGGCTACGTTTTGTGGAGTTACGGCCAGTTTAATGAGAGGCTAAATACAGGCATAATTTCCTATGAAAAAGTGCCCGCACAAAATCGCGATTTCCCGGAAATCGGACCCCGAACCCGGTTCTGAGAAAACCCACTGGGGACGCTCCTAGTGACCTGACGGACGCACCCTAGAAGTTTCAGAGCCCTCGGGCTACGTTTTGTGGAGTTACGGCCAGTTTAATGAGAGGCTAAATACAGGCATAATTTCCTATGAAAAAGTGCCCGCGCAAAATCGCGATTTCCCGAAAAACGGACCCCAAACCTGGTTCTGAGAAAACCCACTGGGGACGCTCCTAGTGACCTGACGGACGCACCCTAGAAGTTTCAGAGCCCTCGGGCTACGTTTTGTGGAGTTACGGCCAGTTTAATGAGAGGCTAAATACAGGCATAATTTCCTATGAAAAAGTGCCCGCGCAATATCGCGATTTCCCGAAAATCGGACCCCGAACCCGGTTCTGAGAAAACCCACTGGGGACGCTCCTAGTGACCTGACGGACGCACCCTAGAAGTTTCAGAGCCCTCGGGCTACGTTTTGTGGAGTTACGGCCAGTTTAATGAGAGGCTAAATACAGGCATAATTTCCTTTGAAAAAGTGCCCGTGCAAAATCGCGATTTCCCGAAAATCGGACCCTGAACCCGGTTCTGAGAAAACCCACTGGGGACGCTCCTAGTGACCTGACGGACGCACCCTAGAAGTTTCAGAGCCCTCGGGCTACGTTTTGTGGAGTTACGGCCAGTTTAATGAGAGGCTAAATACAGGCATAATTTCCTTTGAAAAAGTGCCCGTGCAAAATCGCGATTTCCCGAAAAACGGACCCCGAACCCGGTTCTGAGAAAACCCAATGGGGACGCTCCTAGTGACCTGACGGACGCACCCTAGAAGTTTCAGAGCCCTCGGGCTACGTTTTGTGGAGTTACAGCTAGTTTAATAAGAGGCTAAATACAGGCATAATTTCCTATGAAAAAGTGCCCGCACAAAATCGCGATTTCCCGAAAATCGGACCCCAAACCCGGTTCTGAGAAAACCCACTGGGGACGCTCCTAGTGACCTGACGGACGCACCCTAGAAGTTTCAGAGCCCTCGGGCTACGTTTTGTGGAGTTACGGCCAGTTTAATGAGAGGCTAAATACAGGCATAATTTCCTATGAAAAAGTGCCCGCGCAAAATCGCGATTTCCCGAAAATGGGACCCCGAACCTGGTTCTGAGAAAACCCACTGGGGACGCTCCTAGTGACCTGACGGACGCACCCTAGAAGTTTCAGAGCCCTCGACTACGTTTTGTGGAGTTACGGCCAGTTTAATGAGAGGCTAAATACAGGCATAATTTCCTATGAAAAAGTGCCCGCGCAAAATCGCGATTTCCCGAAAATCGGACCCCGAACCCGGTTCTGAGAAAACCCACTGGGGACGCTCCTAGTGACCTGACGGACGCACCCTAGAAGTTTCAGAGCCCTCAGGCTACATTTTGTGGAGTTACAGCAGGTTTAATGAGAGGCTAAATACAGGCATAATTTCCTATGAAAAAGTGCCCGCGCAAAATCGCAATTTCCCGAAAAAAGGGACCCCAAACCCGGTTCTGAGAAAACCCAATGGGGACGCTCCTAGTGACTTGACGGACGCACACCCTAGAAGTTTCAGAGCCCTCGGGCTACGTTTTGTAGAGTTACGGCTAGTTTAATGAGAGGCTAAATACAGGCATAATTTCCTATGAAAAAGTGCCCGCGCAAAATCGCGATTTCCCGAAAATCGGACCCCGAACCTGGTTCTGAGAAAACCCACTGGGGACGCTCCTAGTGACCTGACGGACGCACCCTAGAAGTTTCAGAGCCCTCGGGCTACGTTTTGTGGAGTTACAGCTAGTTTAATAAGAGGCTAAATACAGGCATAATTTCCTATGAAAAAGTGCCCGCACAAAATCGCGATTTCCCGAAAATCGGACCCCGAACCCGGTTCTGAGAAAACCCACTGGGGACGCTCCTAGTGACCTGACGGACGCACCCTAGAAGTTTCAGAGCCCTCGGGCTACGTTTTGTGGAGTTACGGCCAGTTTAATGAGAGGCTAAATACAGGCATAATTTCCTATGAAAAAGTGCCCGCGCAAAATCGCGATTTCCTGAAAATCGGACCCCGAACCCGGTTCTGAGAAAACCCACTGGGGACGCTCCTAGTGACCTGACGGACGCACCCTAGAAGTTTCAGAGCCCTCGGGCTACGTTTTGTGGAGTTACGGCCAGTTTAATGAGAGGCTAAATACAGGCATAATTTCCTATGAAAAAGTGCCCGCGCAAAATCGCGATTTCCCGAAAATCGGACCCCGAACCCGGTTCTGAGAAAACCCACTGGGGACGCTCCTAGTGACCTGACGGACGCACCCTAGAAGTTTCAGAGCCCTCGGGCTACGTTTTGTGGAGTTACTGCCAGTTTAATGAGAGGCTAAATACAGGCATAATTTCCTATGAAAAAGTGCCCGCGCAAAATCACGATTTCCCGAAAATCGGACCCCGAACCCGGTTCTGAGAAAACCCACTGGGGACGCTCCTAGTGACCTGACGGACGCACCCTAGAAGTTTCAGAGCCCTCGGGCTACGTTTTGTGGAGTTACGGCCAGTTTAATGAGAGGCTAAATACAGGCATAATTTCCTATGAAAAAGTGCCCGCGCAAAATCGCGATTTCCCGAAAAACGGACCCCAAACCCGGTTCTGAGAAAACCCACTGGGGACGCTCCTAGTGACCTGACGGACGCACCCTAGAAGTTTCAGAGCCCTCGGGCTACATTTTGTGGAGTTACAGCCAGTTTAATGAGAGGCTAAATACAGGCATAATTTCCTATGAAAAAGTGCCCGCGCAAAATCGCGATTTCCCGAAAATCGGACCCCAAACCCGGTTCTGAGAAAACCCACTGGGGACGCTCCTAGTGACCTGACGGACGCACCCTAGAAGTTTCAGAGCCCTCGGGCTACGTTTTGTGGAGTTACAGCTAGTTTAATAAGAGGCTAAATACAGGCATAATTTCCTATGAAAAAGTGCCCGCACAAAATCGCGATTTCCCGAAAATCGGACCCCGAACCCAGTTCTGAGAAAACCCACTGGGGACGCTCCTAGTGACCTGACGGACGCACCCTAGAAGTTTCAGAGCCCTCGGGCTACGTTTTGTGGAGTTACGGCCAGTTTAATGAGAGGCTAAATACAGGCATAATTTCCTATGAAAAAGTGCCCGCGCAAAATCGCGATTTCCCGAAAATCGGACCCCGAACCCGGTTCTGAGAAAACCCACTGGGGACGCTCCTAGTGACCTGACGGACGCACCCTAGAAGTTTCAGAGCCCTCGGGCTACGTTTTGTGGAGTTACGGCCAGTTTAATGAGAGGCTAAATACAGGCATAATTTCCTTTGAAAAAGTGCCCGCACAAAATCGCGATTTCCCGAAAATCGGACCCCAAACCCGGTTCTGAGACAACCCACTGGGGACGCTCCTAGTGACCTGACGGACGCACCCTAGAAGTTTCAGAGCCCTCGGGCTACGTTTTGTGGAGTTACGGCCAGTTTAATGAGAGGCTAAATACAGGCATAATTTCCTATGAAAAAGTGCCCGCGCAAAATCGCGATTTCCCGAAAATCGGACCCCTAACCCGGTTCTGAGAAAACCCACTGGGGACGCTCCTAGTGACCTGACGGACGCACCCTAGAAGTTTCAGAGCCCTCGGGCTACGTTTTGTGGAGTTACGGCCAGTTTAATGAGAGGCTAAATACAGGCATAATTTCCTATGAAAAAGTGCCCGCGCAAAATCGCGATTTCCCGAAAATCGGACCCCGAACCCGGTTCTGAGAAAACCCACTGGGGACGCTCCTAGTGACCTGACGGACGCACCCTAGAAGTTTCAGAGCCCTCGGGCTACGTTTTGTGGAGTTACGGCCAGTTTAATGAGAGGCTAAATACAGGCATAATTTCCTTTGAAAAAGTGCCCGCACAAAATCGCGATTTCCCGAAAATCGGACCCCGAACCCGGTTCTGAGAAAACCCACTGGGGACGCTCCTAGTGACCTGACGGACGCACCCTAGAAGTTTCAGAGCCCTCGGGCTACGTTTTGTGGAGTTACGGCCAGTTTAATGAGAGGCTAAATACAGGCATAATTTCCTATGAAAAAGTGCCCGCGCAAAATCGCGATTTCCCGAAAATCGGACCCCGAACCCGGTTCTGAGAAAACCCACTGGGGACGCTCCTAGTGACCTGACGGACGCACCCTAGAAGTTTCAGAGCCCTCAGGCTACATTTTGTGGAGTTACAGCCAGTTTAATGAGAGGCTAAATACAGGCATAATTTCCTATGAAAAAGTGCCCGCGCAAAATCGCAATTTCCCGAAAAAAGGGACCCCAAACCCGGTTCTGAGAAAACCCAATGGGGACGCTCCTAGTGACTTGACGGACGCACACCCTAGAAGTTTCAGAGCCCTCGGGCTACGTTTTGTAGAGTTACGGCTAGTTTAATGAGAGGCTAAATACAGGCATAATTTCCTATGAAAAAGTGCCCGCGCAAAATCGCGATTTCCCGAAAATCGGACCCCGAACCTGGTTCTGAGAAAACCCACTGGGGACGCTCCTAGTGACCTGACGGACGCACCCTAGAAGTTTCAGAGCCCTCGGGCTACGTTTTGTGGAGTTACAGCTAGTTTAATAAGAGGCTAAATACAGGCATAATTTCCTATGAAAAAGTGCCCGCACAAAATCGCGATTTCCCGAAAATCGGACCCCGAACCCGGTTCTGAGAAAACCCACTGGGGACGCTCCTAGTGACCTGACGGACGCACCCTAGAAGTTTCAGAGCCCTCGGGCTACGTTTTGTGGAGTTACTGCCAGTTTAATGAGAGGCTAAATACAGGCATAATTTCCTATGAAAAAGTGCCCGCGCAAAATCGCGATTTCCTGAAAATCGGACCCCGAACCCAGTTCTGAGAAAACCCACTGGGGACGCTCCTAGTGACCTGACGGACGCACCCTAGAAGTTTCAGAGCCCTCGGGCTACGTTTTGTGGAGTTACGGCCAGTTTAATGAGAGGCTAAATACAGGCATAATTTCCTATGAAAAAGTGCCCGCGCAAAATCGCGATTTCCCGAAAAACGGACCCCGAACCCGGTTCTGAGAAAACCCAATGGGGACGCTCCTAGTGACCTGACGGACGCACCCTAGAAGTTTCAGAGCCCTCGGGCTACGTTTTGTGGAGTTACGGCCAGTTTAATGAGAGGCTAAGTACAGGCATAATTTCCTATGAAAAAGTGCCCGCGCAAAATCGCGATTTCCCGAAAATCGGACCCCGAACCCGGTTCTGAGAAAACCCACTGGGGACGCTCCTAGTGACCTGACGGACGCACCCTAGAAGTTTCAGAGCCCTCGGGCTACGTTTTGTGGAGTTACGGCCAGTTTAATGAGAGGCTAAATACAGGCATAATTTCCTATGAAAAAGTGCCCGCACAAAATCGCGATTTCCCGGAAATCGGACCCCGAACCCGGTTCTGAGAAAACCCACTGGGGACGCTCCTAGTGACCTGACGGACGCACCCTAGAAGTTTCAGAGCCCTCGGGCTACGTTTTGTGGAGTTACGGCCAGTTTAATGAGAGGCTAAATACAGGCATAATTTCCTATGAAAAAGTGCCCGCGCAAAATCGCGATTTCCCGAAAAACGGACCCCAAACCTGGTTCTGAGAAAACCCACTGGGGACGCTCCTAGTGACCTGACGGACGCACCCTAGAAGTTTCAGAGCCCTCGGGCTATGTTTTGTGCAGTTACAGCCAGTTTAATGAGAGGCTAAATACAGGCATAATTTCCTATGAAAAAGTGCCCGCGCAAAATCGCGATTTCCCGAAAAACGGACCCCGAACCCGGTTCTGAGAAAACCCAATGGGGACGCTCCTAGTGACCTGACGGACGCACCCTAGAAGTTTCAGAGCCCTCGGGCTACGTTTTGTGGAGTGACAGCTAGTTTAATAAGAGGCTAAATACAGGCATAATTTCCTATGAAAAAGTGCCCGCACAAAATCGCGATTTCCCGAAAATCGGACCCCAAACCCGGTTCTGAGAAAACCCACTGGGGACGCTCCTAGTGACCTGACGGACGCACCCTAGAAGTTTCAGAGCCCTCGGGCTACGTTTTGTGGAGTTACGGCCAGTTTAATGAGAGGCTAAATACAGGCATAATTTCCTATGAAAAAGTGCCCGCGCAAAATCGCGATTTTCCGAAAATCGGACCCCGAACCCGGTTCTGAGACAACCCACTGGGGACGCTCCTAGTGACCTGACGGACGCACCCTAGAAGTTTCAGAGCCCTCGGGCTACGTTTTGTGGAGTTAGGGCCAGTTTAATGAGAGGCTAAATACAGGCATAATTTCCTATGAAAAAGTGCCCGCGCAAAATCGCGATTTCCCGAAAATCGGACCCCGAACCCGGTTCTGAGAAAACCCACTGGGGACGCTCCTAGTGACCTGACGGACGCACCCTAGAAGTTTCAGAGCCCTCGGGCTACATTTTGTGGAGTTACAGCCAGTGTAATGAGAGGCTAAATACAGGCATAATTTCCTATGAAAAAGTGCCCGCACAAAATCGCGATTTCCCGAAAATCGGACCCCGAACCCGGTTCTGAGAAAACCCACTGGGGACGCTCCTAGTGACCTGACGGACGCACCCTAGAAGTTTCAGAGCCCTCGGGCTACGTTTTGTGGAGTTACGGCTAGTTTAATGAGAGGCTAAATACAGGCATAATTTCCTATGAAAAAGTGCCCGCGCAAAATCGCGATTTCCCGAAAATCGGACCCCGAACCCGGTTCTGAGAAAACCCACTGGGGACGCTCCTAGTGACCTGACGGACGCACCCTAGAAGTTTCAGAGCCCTCGGGCTACGTTTTGTGCAGTAACGGCTAGTTTAATAAGAGGCTAAATACAGGCATAATTTCCTATGAAAAAGTGCCCGCACAAAATCGCGATTTCCCGAAAAACGGACCCCGAACCCGGTTCTGAGACAACCCACTGGGGACGCTCCTAGTGACCTGACGGACGCACCCTAGAAGTTTCAGAGCCCTCGGGCTACGTTTTGTGGAGTTACGGCCAGTTTAATGAGAGGCTAAATACAGGCATAATTTCCTATGAAAAAGTGCCCGCGCAAAATCGCGATTTCCCGAAAATCGGACCCCGAACCTGGTTCTGAGAAAACCCACTGGGGACGCTCCTAGTGACCTGGCGGACGCACCCTAGAAGTTTCAGAGCCCTCGGGCTACGTTTTGTGGAGTTACAGCTAGTTTAATAAGAGGCTAAATACAGGCATAATTTCCTATGAAAAAGTGCCCGCGCAAAATCGCGATTTCCCGAAAAATGGACCCCGAACCCGGTTCTGAGACAACCCACTGGGGACGCTCCTAGTGACCTGACGGACGCACCCTAGAAGTTTCAGAGCCCTCGGGCTACGTTTTGTGGAGTTACGGCCAGTTTAATGAGAGGCTAAATACAGGCATAATTTCCTATGAAAAAGTGCCCGCGCAAAATCGCGATTTCCCGAAAATCGGACCCCGAACCCGGTTCTGAGAAAACCCACTGGGGTCGCTCCTAGTGACCTGACGGACGCACCCTAGAAGTTTCAGAGCCCTCGGGCTACGTTTTGTGGAGTTACGGCTAGTTTAATGAGAGGCTAAATACAGGCATAATTTCCTATGAAAAAGTGCCCGCGCAAAATCGCGATTTCCCGAAAATCGGACCCCGAACCTGGTTCTGAGAAAACCCACTGGGGACGCTCCTAGTGACCTGGCGGACGCACCCTAGAAGTTTCAGAGCCCTCGGGCTACGTTTTGTGGAGTTACAGCTAGTTTAATAAGAGGCTAAATACAGGCATAATTTCCTATGAAAAAGTGCCCGCGCAAAATCGCGATTTCCCGAAAAATGGACCCCGAACCCGGTTCTGAGACAACCCACTGGGGACGCTCCTAGTGACCTGACGGACGCACCCTAGAAGTTTCAGAGCCCTCGGGCTACGTTTTGTGGAGTTACGGCCAGTTTAATGAGAGGCTAAATACAGGCATAATTTCCTATGAAAAAGTGCCCGCGCAAAATCGCGATTTCCCGAAAATCGGACCCCGAACCCGGTTCTGAGAAAACCCACTGGGGTCGCTCCTAGTGACCTGACGGACGCACCCTAGAAGTTTCAGAGCCCTCGGGCTACGTTTTGTGGAGTTACGGCTAGTTTAATGAGAGGCTAAATACAGGCATAATTTCCTATGAAAAAGTGCCCGCGCAAAATCGCGATTTCCCGAAAAACGGACCCCGAACCCGGTTCTGAGAAAACCCAATGGGGACGCTCCTAGTGACCTGACGGACGCACCCTAGAAGTTTCAGACCCCGCGGGCTACGTTTTGTGGAGTTACGGCCAGTTTAATGAGAGGCTAAGTACAGGCATAATTTCCTATGAAAAAGTGCCCGCGCAAAATCGCGATTTCCCGAAAATCGGACCCCGAACCCGGTTCTGAGAAAACCCACTGGGGACGCTCCTAGTGACCTGACGGACGCACCCTAGAAGTTTCAGAGCCCTCGGGCTACGTTTTGTGGAGTTACGGCCAGTTTAATGAGAGGCTAAATACAGGCATAATTTCCTATGAAAAAGTGCCCGCGCAAAATCGCGATTTCCCGAAAAACGGACCCCAAACCTGGTTCTGAGAAAACCCACTGGGGACGCTCCTAGTGACCTGACGGACGCACCCTAGAAGTTTCAGAGCCCTCGGGCTACGTTTTGTGCAGTTACAGCCAGTTTAATGAGAGGCTAAATACAGGCATAATTTCCTATGAAAAAGTGCCCGCGCAAAATCGCGATTTCCCGAAAAACGGACCCCGAACCCGGTTCTGAGAAAACCCAATGGGGACGCTCCTAGTGACCTGACGGACGCACCCTAGAAGTTTCAGAGCCCTCGGGCTATGTTTTGTGGAGTTACAGCTAGTTTAATAAGAGGCTAAATACAGGCATAATTTCCTATGAAAAAGTGCCCGCACAAAATCGCGATTTCCCGAAAATCGGACCCCAAACCCGGTTCTGAGAAAACCCACTGGGGACGCTCCTAGTGACCTGACGGACGCACCCTAGAAGTTTCAGAGCCCTCGGGCTACGTTTTGTGGAGTTACAGCCAGTTTAATGAGAGGCTAAATACAGGCATAATTTCCTATGAAAAAGTGCCCGCGCAAAATCGCGATTTCCCGAAAATCGGACCCCGAACCTGGTTCTGAGAAAACCCACTGGGGACGCTCCTAGTGACCTGACGGACGCACCCTAGAAGTTTCAGAGCCCTCGACTACGTTTTGTGGAGTTACGGCCAGTTTAATGAGAGGCTAAATACAGGCATAATTTCCTATGAAAAAGTGCCCGCGCAAAATCGCGATTTCCCGAAAATCGGACCCCGAACCCGGTTCTGAGAAAACCCACTGGGGACGCTCCTAGTGACCTGACGGACGCACCCTAGAAGTTTCAGAGCCCTCGGGCTACATTTTGTGGAGTTACAGCCAGTGTAATGAGAGGCTAAATACAGGCATAATTTCCTATGAAAAAGTGCCCGCACAAAATCGCGATTTCCCGAAAATCGGACCCCGAACCCGGTTCTGAGAAAACCCACTGGGGACGCTCCTAGTGACCTGACGGACGCACCCTAGAAGTTTCAGAGCCCTCGGGCTACATTTTGTGGAGTTACAGCCAGTTTAATGAGAAGCTAAATACAGGCATAATTTCCTATGAAAAAGTGCCCGCGCAAAATCGCAATTTCCCGAAAAACGGACCCCGAACCCGGTTCTAAGAAAACCCACTGGGGTTGTCCTAGTGACCTGACGGACGCACCCTAGAAGTTTCAGAGCCCTCGGGCTACGTTTTGTGGAGTTACGGCCAGTTTAATGAGAGGCTAAATACAGGCATAATTTCCTATGAAAAAGTGCCCGCGCAAAATCGCGATTTTCCGAAAATCGGACCCCGAACCCGGTTCTGAGAAAACCCACTGGGGTCGCTCCTAGTGACCTGACCAATGCACAGTAGAAGTTTCAGAGCCCTCGGGCTACGTTTTGTGGAGTTACGGCCAGTTTAATGAGAGGCTAAATACAGGCATAATTTCCTATGAAAAAGTGCCCGCGCAAAATCGCGATATCCCGAAAAACGGACCCCGAACCCGGTTCTGAGAAAACCCACTGGGGACGCTCCTAGTGACCTGACGGACGCACCCTAGAAGTTTCAGAGCCCTCGGGCTACGTTTTGTGGAGTTACGGCCAGTTTAATGAGAGGCTAAATACAGGCATAATTTCCTTTGAAAAAGTGCCCGCACAAAATCGCGATTTCCCGGAAATCGGACCCCGAACCCGGTTCTGAGACAACCCACTGGGGACGCTCCTAGTGACCTGACGGACGCACCCTAGAAGTTTCAGAGCCCTCGGGCTACGTTTTGTGGAGTTACGGCCAGTTTAATGAGAGGCTAAATACAGGCATAATTTCCTATGAAAAAGTGCCCGCGCAATATCGCGATTTCCCGAAAATCGGACCCCGAACCCGGTTCTGAGAAAACCCACTGGGGACGCTCCTAGTGACCTGACGGACGCACCCTAGAAGTTTCAGAGCCCTCGGGCTACGTTTTGTGGAGTTACGGCCAGTTTAATGAGAGGCTAAATACAGGCATAATTTCCTTTGAAAAAGTGCCCGTGCAAAATCGCGATTTCCCGAAAATCGGACCCTGAACCCGGTTCTGAGAAAACCCACTGGGGACGCTCCTAGTGACCTGACGGACGCACCCTAGAAGTTTCAGAGCCCTCGGGCTACGTTTTGTGGAGTTACGGCCAGTTTAATGAGAGGCTAAATACAGGCATAATTTCCTTTGAAAAAGTGCCCGTGCAAAATCGCGATTTCCCGAAAAACGGACCCCGAACCCGGTTCTGAGAAAACCCAATGGGGACGCTCCTAGTGACCTGACGGACGCACCCTAGAAGTTTCAGAGCCCTCGGGCTACGTTTTGTGGAGTTACAGCTAGTTTAATAAGAGGCTAAATACAGGCATAATTTCCTATGAAAAAGTGCCCGCACAAAATCGCGATTTCCCGAAAATCGGACCCCAAACCCGGTTCTGAGAAAACCCACTGGGGACGCTCCTAGTGACCTGACGGACGCACCCTAGAAGTTTCAGAGCCCTCGGGCTACGTTTTGTGGAGTTACGGCCAGTTTAATGAGAGGCTAAATACAGGCATAATTTCCTATGAAAAAGTGCCCGCGCAAAATCGCGATTTCCCGAAAATGGGACCCCGAACCTGGTTCTGAGAAAACCCACTGGGGACGCTCCTAGTGACCTGACGGACGCACCCTAGAAGTTTCAGAGCCCTCGACTACGTTTTGTAGAGTTACGGCCAGTTTAATGAGAGGCTAAATACAGGCATAATTTCCTATGAAAAAGTGCCCGCGCAAAATCGCGATTTCCCGAAAATCGGACCCCGAACCCGGTTCTGAGAAAACCCACTGGGGACGCTCCTAGTGACCTGACGGACGCACCCTAGAAGTTTCAGAGCCCTCGGGCTACATTTTGTGGAGTTACAGCCAGTGTAATGAGAGGCTAAATACAGGCATAATTTCCTATGAAAAAGTGCCCGCACAAAATCGCGATTTCCCGAAAATCGGACCCCGAACCCGGTTCTGAGAAAACCCACTGGGGACGCTCCTAGTGACCTGACGGACGCACCCTAGAAGTTTCAGAGCCCTCGGGCTACATTTTGTGGAGTTACAGCCAGTTTAATGAGAAGCTAAATACAGGCATAATTTCCTATGAAAAAGTGCCCGCGCAAAATCGCAATTTCCCGAAAAACGGACCCCGAACCCGGTTCTAAGAAAACCCACTGGGGTTGTCCTAGTGACCTGACGGACGCACCCTAGAAGTTTCAGAGCCCTCGGGCTACGTTTTGTGGAGTTACGGCCAGTTTAATGAGAGGCTAAATACAGGCATAATTTCCTATGAAAAAGTGCCCGCGCAAAATCGCGATTTTCCGAAAATCGGACCCCGAACCCGGTTCTGAGAAAACCCACTGGGGTCGCTCCTAGTGACCTGACCAACGCACAGTAGAAGTTTCAGAGCCCTCGGGCTACGTTTTGTGGAGTTACGGCCAGTTTAATGAGAGGCTAAATACAGGCATAATTTCCTATGAAAAAGTGCCCGCGCAAAATCGCGATATCCCGAAAAACGGACCCCGAACCCGGTTCTGAGAAAACCCACTGGGGACGCTCCTAGTGACCTGACGGACGCACCCTAGAAGTTTCAGAGCCCTCGGGCTACGTTTTGTGGAGTTACGGCCAGTTTAATGAGAGGCTAAATACAGGCATAATTTCCTTTGAAAAAGTGCCCGCACAAAATCGCGATTTCCCGGAAATCGGACCCCGAACCCGGTTCTGAGACAACCCACTGGGGACGCTCCTAGTGACCTGACGGACGCACCCTAGAAGTTTCAGAGCCCTCGGGCTACGTTTTGTGGAGTTACGGCCAGTTTAATGAGAGGCTAAATACAGGCATAATTTCCTATGAAAAAGTGCCCGCGCAATATCGCGATTTCCCGAAAATCGGACCCCGAACCCGGTTCTGAGAAAACCCACTGGGGACGCTCCTAGTGACCTGACGGACGCACCCTAGAAGTTTCAGAGCCCTCGGGCTACGTTTTGTGGAGTTACGGCCAGTTTAATGAGAGGCTAAATACAGGCATAATTTCCTATGAAAAAGTGCCCGCGCAAAATCGCAATTTCCCGAAAAACGGACCCCGAACCCGGTTCTAAGAAAACCCACTGGGGTTGTCCTAGTGACCTGACGGACGCACCCTAGAAGTTTCAGAGCCCTCGGGCTACGTTTTGTGGAGTTACGGCCAGTTTAATGAGAGGCTAAATACAGGCATAATTTCCTATGAAAAAGTGCCCGCGCAAAATCGCGATTTTCCGAAAATCGGACCCCGAACCCGGTTCTGAGAAAACCCACTGGGGTCGCTCCTAGTGACCTGACCAACGCACAGTAGAAGTTTCAGAGCCCTCGGGCTACGTTTTGTGGAGTTACGGCCAGTTTAATGAGAGGCTAAATACAGGCATAATTTCCTATGAAAAAGTGCCCGCGCAAAATCGCGATATCCCGAAAAACGGACCCCGAACCCGGTTCTGAGAAAACCCACTGGGGACGCTCCTAGTGACCTGACGGACGCACCCTAGAAGTTTCAGAGCCCTCGGGCTACGTTTTGTGGAGTTACGGCCAGTTTAATGAGAGGCTAAATACAGGCATAATTTCCTTTGAAAAAGTGCCCGCACAAAATCGCGATTTCCCGGAAATCGGACCCCGAACCCGGTTCTGAGACAACCCACTGGGGACGCTCCTAGTGACCTGACGGACGCACCCTAGAAGTTTCAGAGCCCTCGGGCTACGTTTTGTGGAGTTACGGCCAGTTTAATGAGAGGCTAAATACAGGCATAATTTCCTATGAAAAAGTGCCCGCGCAATATCGCGATTTCCCGAAAATCGGACCCCGAACCCGGTTCTGAGAAAACCCACTGGGGACGCTCCTAGTGACCTGACGGACGCACCCTAGAAGTTTCAGAGCCCTCGGGCTACGTTTTGTGGAGTTACGGCCAGTTTAATGAGAGGCTAAATACAGGCATAATTTCCTTTGAAAAAGTGCCCGTGCAAAATCGCGATTTCCCGAAAATCGGACCCTGAACCCGGTTCTGAGAAAACCCACTGGGGACGCTCCTAGTGACCTGACGGACGCACCCTAGAAGTTTCAGAGCCCTCGGGCTACGTTTTGTGGAGTTACGGCCAGTTTAATGAGAGGCTAAATACAGGCATAATTTCCTATGAAAAAGTGCCCGCGCAAAATCGCGATTTCCCGAAAATCGGACCCCGAACCCGGTTCTGAGAAAACCCACTGGGGACGCTCCTAGTGACCTGACGGACGCACCCTAGAAGTTTCAGAGCCCTCGGGCTACGTTTTGTGGAGTTACGGCCAGTTTAATGAGAGGCTAAATACAGGCATAATTTCCTATGAAAAAGTGCCCGCGCAAAATCGCGATTTCCCGAAAAACGGACCCCGAACCCGGTTCTGAGAAAACCCAATGGGGACGCTCCTAGTGACCTGACGGACGCACCCTAGAAGTTTCAGAGCCCTCGGGCTACGTTTTGTGGAGTTACGGCCAGTTTAATGAGAGGCTAAGTACAGGCATAATTTCCTATGAAAAAGTGCCCGCGCAAAATCGCGATTTCCCGAAAATCGGACCCCGAACCCGGTTCTGAGAAAACCCACTCGGGACGCTCCTAGTGACCTGACAGACGCACCCTAGAAGTTTCAGAGCCCTCGGGCTACGTTTTGTGGAGTTACGGCCAGTTTAATGAGAGGCTAAATACAGGCATAATTTCCTATGAAAAAGTGCCCGCGCAAAATCGCGATTTCCCGAAAAACGGACCCCGAACCCGGTTCTGAGAAAACCCACTGGGGACGCTCCTAGTGACCTGACGGACGCACCCTAGAAGTTTCAGAGCCCTCGACTACGTTTTGTGGAGTTACGGCCAGTTTAATGAGAGGCTAAATACAGGCATAATTTCCTATGAAAAAGTGCCCGCGCAAAATCGCGATTTCCCGAAAAACGGACCCCGAACCCGGTTCTGAGAAAACCCACTGGGGACGCTCCTAGTGACCTGACGGACGCACCCTAGAAGTTTCAGAGCCCTCGGGCTACGTTTTGTGGAGTTACGGCCAGTTTAATGAGAGGCTAAATACAGGCATAATTTCCTATGAAAAAGTGCCCGCACAAAATCGCAATTTCCCGAAAATCGGACCCCGAACCCGGTTCTGAGAAAACCCACTGGGGACGCTCCTAGTGACCTGACGGACGCACCCTAGAAGTTTCAGAGCCCTCGGGCTACGTTTTGTGGAGTTACGGCCAGTTTAATGAGAGGCTAAATACAGGCATAATTTCCTTTGAAAAAGTGCCCGCACAAAATCGCGATTTCCCGAAAATCGGACCCCGAACCCGGTTCTGAGAAAACCCACTGGGGACGCTCCTAGTGACCTGACGGACGCACCCTAGAAGTTTCAGAGCCCTCGGGCTACGTTTTGTGGAGTTACGGCCAGTTTAATGAGAGGCTAAATACAGGCATAATTTCCTATGAAAAAGTGCCCGCGCAAAATCGCGATTTCCCGAAAATCGGACCCCGAACCCGGTTCTGAGAAAACCCACTGGGGACGCTCCTAGTGACCTGACGGACGCACCCTAGAAGTTTCAGAGCCCTTGGGCTACATTTTGTGGAGTTACGGCCAGTTTAATGAGAGGCTAAATACAGGCATAATTTCCTATGAAAAAGTGCCCGCGCAAAATCGCGATTTCCCGAAAATCGGACCCCGAACCCGGTTCTGAGACAACCCACTGGGGACGCTCCTAGTGACCTGACGGACGCACCCTAGAAGTTTCAGAGCCCTCAGGCTACATTTTGTGGAGTTACAGCCAGTTTAATGAGAGGCTAAATACAGGCATAATTTCCTATGAAAAAGTGCCCGCGCAAAATCGCAATTTCCCGAAAAAAGGGACCCCAAACCCGGTTCTGAGAAAACCCAATGGGGACGCTCCTAGTGACTTGACGGACGCACACCCTAGAAGTTTCAGAGCCCTCGGGCTACGTTTTGTAGAGTTACGGCTAGTTTAATGAGAGGCTAAATACAGGCATAATTTCCTATGAAAAAGTGCCCGCGCAAAATCGCGATTTCCCGAAAATCGGACCCCGAACCTGGTTCTGAGAAAACCCACTGGGGACGCTCCTAGTGACCTGACGGACGCACCCTAGAAGTTTCAGAGCCCTCGGGCTACGTTTTGTGGAGTTACAGCTAGTTTAATAAGAGGCTAAATACAGGCATAATTTCCTATGAAAAAGTGCCCGCACAAAATCGCGATTTCCCGAAAATCGGACCCCGAACCCGGTTCTGAGAAAACCCACTGGGGACGCTCCTAGTGACCTGACGGACGCACCCTAGAAGTTTCAGAGCCCTCGGGCTACGTTTTGTGGAGTTACGGCCAGTTTAATGAGAGGCTAAATACAGGCATAATTTCCTATGAAAAAGTGCCCGCGCAAAATCGCGATTTCCTGAAAATCGGACCCCGAACCCGGTTCTGAGAAAACCCACTGGGGACGCTCCTAGTGACCTGACGGACGCACCCTAGAAGTTTCAGAGCCCTCGGGCTACGTTTTGTGGAGTTACGGCCAGTTTAATGAGAGGCTAAATACAGGCATAATTTCCTATGAAAAAGTGCCCGCGCAAAATCGCGATTTCCCGAAAATCGGACCCCGAACCCGGTTCTGAGAAAACCCACTGGGGACGCTCCTAGTGACCTGACGGACGCACCCTAGAAGTTTCAGAGCCCTCGGGCTACGTTTTGTGGAGTTACTGCCAGTTTAATGAGAGGCTAAATACAGGCATAATTTCCTATGAAAAAGTGCCCGCGCAAAATCACGATTTCCCGAAAATCGGACCCCGAACCCGGTTCTGAGAAAACCCACTGGGGACGCTCCTAGTGACCTGGCGGACGCACCCTAGAAGTTTCAGAGCCCTCGGGCTACGTTTTGTGGAGTTACAGCTAGTTTAATAAGAGGCTAAATACAGGCATAATTTCCTATGAAAAAGTGCCCGCGCAAAATCGCGATTTCCCGAAAAATGGACCCCGAACCCGGTTCTGAGACAACCCACTGGGGACGCTCCTAGTGACCTGACGGACGCACCCTAGAAGTTTCAGAGCCCTCGGGCTACGTTTTGTGGAGTTACGGCCAGTTTAATGAGAGGCTAAATACAGGCATAATTTCCTATGAAAAAGTGCCCGCGCAAAATCGCGATTTCCCGAAAATCGGACCCCGAACCCGGTTCTGAGAAAACCCACTGGGGTCGCTCCTAGTGACCTGACGGACGCACCCTAGAAGTTTCAGAGCCCTCGGGCTACGTTTTGTGGAGTTACGGCTAGTTTAATGAGAGGCTAAATACAGGCATAATTTCCTATGAAAAAGTGCCCGCGCAAAATCGCGATTTCCCGAAAATCGGACCCCGAACCTGGTTCTGAGAAAACCCACTGGGGACGCTCCTAGTGACCTGGCGGACGCACCCTAGAAGTTTCAGAGCCCTCGGGCTACGTTTTGTGGAGTTACAGCTAGTTTAATAAGAGGCTAAATACAGGCATAATTTCCTATGAAAAAGTGCCCGCGCAAAATCGCGATTTCCCGAAAAATGGACCCCGAACCCGGTTCTGAGAAAACCCACTGGGGACGCTCCTAGTGACCTGACGGACGCACCCTAGAAGTTTCAGAGCCCTCGGGCTACGTTTTGTGGAGTTACGGCCAGTTTAATGAGAGGCTAAATACAGGCATAATTTCCTATGAAAAAGTGCCCGCGCAAAATCGCGATTTCCCGAAAATCGGACCCCGAACCCGGTTCTGAGAAAACCCACTGGGGTCGCTCCTAGTGACCTGACGGACGCACCCTAGAAGTTTCAGAGCCCTCGGGCTACGTTTTGTGGAGTTACGGCTAGTTTAATGAGAGGCTAAATACAGGCATAATTTCCTATGAAAAAGTGCCCGCGCAAAATCGCGATTTCCCGAAAAACGGACCCCGAACCCGGTTCTGAGAAAACCCAATGGGGACGCTCCTAGTGACCTGACGGACGCACCCTAGAAGTTTCAGACCCCGCGGGCTACGTTTTGTGGAGTTACGGCCAGTTTAATGAGAGGCTAAGTACAGGCATAATTTCCTATGAAAAAGTGCCCGCGCAAAATCGCGATTTCCCGAAAATCGGACCCCGAACCCGGTTCTGAGAAAACCCACTGGGGACGCTCCTAGTGACCTGACGGACGCACCCTAGAAGTTTCAGAGCCCTCGGGCTACGTTTTGTGGAGTTACGGCCAGTTTAATGAGAAGCTAAATACAGGCATAATTTCCTATGAAAAAGTGCCCGCGCAAAATCGCGATTTCCCGAAAAACGGACCCCAAACCTGGTTCTGAGAAAACCCACTGGGGACGCTCCTAGTGACCTGACGGACGCACCCTAGAAGTTTCAGAGCCCTCGGGCTACGTTTTGTGCAGTTACAGCCAGTTTAATGAGAGGCTAAATACAGGCATAATTTCCTATGAAAAAGTGCCCGCGCAAAATCGCGATTTCCCGAAAAACGGACCCCGAACCCGGTTCTGAGAAAACCCAATGGGGACGCTCCTAGTGACCTGACGGACGCACCCTAGAAGTTTCAGAGCCCTCGGGCTACGTTTTGTGGAGTTACAGCTAGTTTAATAAGAGGCTAAATACAGGCATAATTTCCTATGAAAAAGTGCCCGCACAAAATCGCGATTTCCCGAAAATCGGACCCCAAACCCGGTTCTGAGAAAACCCACTGGGGACGCTCCTAGTGACCTGACGGACGCACCCTAGAAGTTTCAGAGCCCTCGGGCTAC
The DNA here is from genome assembly GCF_033239565.1 of Halichoeres trimaculatus. Taxonomy (NCBI): domain Eukaryota; kingdom Metazoa; phylum Chordata; class Actinopteri; order Labriformes; family Labridae; genus Halichoeres; species Halichoeres trimaculatus. Next base: position 380,793 of record NW_027437218.1, on the reverse strand, counting down.
GTTTTGTGGAGTTACAGCCAGTTTAATGAGAGGCTAAATACAGGCATAATTTCCTATGAAAAAGTGCCAGCGCAAAATCGCGATTTCCCGAAAATCGGACCCCGAACCTGGTTCTGAGAAAACCCACTGGGGACGCTCCTAGTGACCTGACGGACGCACCCTAGAAGTTTCAGAGCCCTCGACTACGTTTTGTGGAGTTACGGCCAGTTTAATGAGAGGCTAAATACAGGCATAATTTCCTATGAAAAAGTGCCCGCGCAAAATCGCGATTTCCCGAAAATCGGACCCCGAACCCGGTTCTGAGAAAACCCACTGGGGACGCTCCTAGTGACCTGACGGACGCACCCTAGAAGTTTCAGAGCCCTCGGGCTACATTTTGTGGAGTTACAGCCAGTGTAATGAGAGGCTAAATACAGGCATAATTTCCTATGAAAAAGTGCCCGCACAAAATCGCGATTTCCCGAAAAACGGACCCCGAACCCGGTTCTGAGAAAACCCACTGGGGACGCTCCTAGTGACCTGACGGACGCACCCTAGAAGTTTCAGAGCCCTCGGGCTACATTTTGTGGAGTTACAGCCAGTTTAATGAGAAGCTAAATACAGGCATAATTTCCTATGAAAAAGTGCCCGCGCAAAATCGCAATTTCCCGAAAAACGGACCCCGAACCCGGTTCTAAGAAAACCCACTGGGGTTGTCCTAGTGACCTGACGGACGCACCCTAGAAGTTTCAGAGCCCTCGGGCTACGTTTTGTGGAGTTACGGCCAGTTTAATGAGAGGCTAAATACAGGCATAATTTCCTATGAAAAAGTGCCCGCGCAAAATCGCGATTTTCCGAAAATCGGACCCCGAACCCGGTTCTGAGAAAACCCACTGGGGTCGCTCCTAGTGACCTGACCAATGCACAGTAGAAGTTTCAGAGCCTTCGGGCTACGTTTTGTGGAGTTACGGCCAGTTTAATGAGAGGCTAAATACAGGCATAATTTCCTATGAAAAAGTGCCCACGCAAAATCGCGATATCCCGAAAAACGGACCCCGAACCCGGTTCTGAGAAAACCCACTGGGGACGCTCCTAGTGACCTGACGGACGCACCCTAGAAGTTTCAGAGCCCTCGGGCTACGTTTTGTGGAGTTACGGCCAGTTTAATGAGAGGCTAAATACAGGCATAATTTCCTTTGAAAAAGTGCCCGCACAAAATCGCGATTTCCCGGAAATCGGACCCCGAACCCGGTTCTGAGACAACCCACTGGGGACGCTCCTAGTGACCTGACGGACGCACCCTAGAAGTTTCAGAGCCCTCGGGCTACGTTTTGTGGAGTTACGGCCAGTTTAATGAGAGGCTAAATACAGGCATAATTTCCTATGAAAAAGTGCCCGCGCAATATCGCGATTTCCCGAAAATCGGACCCCGAACCCGGTTCTGAGAAAACCCACTGGGGACGCTCCTAGTGACCTGACGGACGCACCCTAGAAGTTTCAGAGCCCTCGGGCTACGTTTTGTGGAGTTACGGCCAGTTTAATGAGAGGCTAAATACAGGCATAATTTCCTTTGAAAAAGTGCCCGTGCAAAATCGCGATTTCCCGAAAATCGGACCCTGAACCCGGTTCTGAGAAAACCCACTGGGGACGCTCCTAGTGACCTGACGGACGCACCCTAGAAGTTTCAGAGCCCTCGGGCTACGTTTTGTGGAGTTACGGCCAGTTTAATGAGAGGCTAAATACAGGCATAATTTCCTTTGAAAAAGTGCCCGTGCAAAATCGCGATTTCCCGAAAAACGGACCCCGAACCCGGTTCTGAGAAAACCCAATGGGGACGCTCCTAGTGACCTGACGGACGCACCCTAGAAGTTTCAGAGCCCTCGGGCTACGTTTTGTGGAGTTACAGCTAGTTTAATAAGAGGCTAAATACAGGCATAATTTCCTATGAAAAAGTGCCCGCACAAAATCGCGATTTCCCGAAAATCGGACCCCAAACCCGGTTCTGAGAAAACCCACTGGGGACGCTCCTAGTGACCTGACGGACGCACCCTAGAAGTTTCAGAGCCCTCGGGCTACGTTTTGTGGAGTTACGGCCAGTTTAATGAGAGGCTAAATACAGGCATAATTTCCTATGAAAAAGTGCCCGCGCAAAATCGCGATTTCCCGAAAATGGGACCCCGAACCTGGTTCTGAGAAAACCCACTGGGGACGCTCCTAGTGACCTGACGGACGCACCCTAGAAGTTTCAGAGCCCTCGACTACGTTTTGTGGAGTTACGGCCAGTTTAATGAGAGGCTAAATACAGGCATAATTTCCTATGAAAAAGTGCCCGCGCAAAATCGCGATTTCCCGAAAATCGGACCCCGAACCCGGTTCTGAGAAAACCCACTGGGGACGCTCCTAGTGACCTGACGGACGCACCCTAGAAGTTTCAGAGCCCTCGGGCTACATTTTGTGGAGTTACAGCCAGTGTAATGAGAGGCTAAATACAGGCATAATTTCCTATGAAAAAGTGCCCGCACAAAATCGCGATTTCCCGAAAATCGGACCCCGAACCCGGTTCTGAGAAAACCCACTGGGGACGCTCCTAGTGACCTGACGGACGCACCCTAGAAGTTTCAGAGCCCTCGGGCTACATTTTGTGGAGTTACAGCCAGTTTAATGAGAAGCTAAATACAGGCATAATTTCCTATGAAAAAGTGCCCGCGCAAAATCGCAATTTCCCGAAAAACGGACCCCGAACCCGGTTCTAAGAAAACCCACTGGGGTTGTCCTAGTGACCTGACGGACGCACCCTAGAAGTTTCAGAGCCCTCGGGCTACGTTTTGTGGAGTTACGGCCAGTTTAATGAGAGGCTAAATACAGGCATAATTTCCTATGAAAAAGTGCCCGCGCAAAATCGCGATTTTCCGAAAATCGGACCCCGAACCCGGTTCTGAGAAAACCCACTGGGGTCGCTCCTAGTGACCTGACCAACGCACAGTAGAAGTTTCAGAGCCCTCGGGCTACGTTTTGTGGAGTTACGGCCAGTTTAATGAGAGGCTAAATACAGGCATAATTTCCTATGAAAAAGTGCCCGCGCAAAATCGCGATATCCCGAAAAACGGACCCCGAACCCGGTTCTGAGAAAACCCACTGGGGACGCTCCTAGTGACCTGACGGACGCACCCTAGAAGTTTCAGAGCCCTCGGGCTACGTTTTGTGGAGTTACGGCCAGTTTAATGAGAGGCTAAATACAGGCATAATTTCCTTTGAAAAAGTGCCCGCACAAAATCGCGATTTCCCGGAAATCGGACCCCGAACCCGGTTCTGAGACAACCCACTGGGGACGCTCCTAGTGACCTGACGGACGCACCCTAGAAGTTTCAGAGCCCTCGGGCTACGTTTTGTGGAGTTACGGCCAGTTTAATGAGAGGCTAAATACAGGCATAATTTCCTATGAAAAAGTGCCCGCGCAATATCGCGATTTCCCGAAAATCGGACCCCGAACCCGGTTCTGAGAAAACCCACTGGGGACGCTCCTAGTGACCTGACGGACGCACCCTAGAAGTTTCAGAGCCCTCGGGCTACGTTTTGTGGAGTTACGGCCAGTTTAATGAGAGGCTAAATACAGGCATAATTTCCTTTGAAAAAGTGCCCGTGCAAAATCGCGATTTCCCGAAAATCGGACCCTGAACCCGGTTCTGAGAAAACCCACTGGGGACGCTCCTAGTGACCTGACGGACGCACCCTAGAAGTTTCAGAGCCCTCGGGCTACGTTTTGTGGAGTTACGGCCAGTTTAATGAGAGGCTAAATACAGGCATAATTTCCTATGAAAAAGTGCCCGCGCAAAATCGCGATTTCCCGAAAATCGGACCCCGAACCCGGTTCTGAGAAAACCCACTGGGGACGCTCCTAGTGACCTGACGGACGCACCCTAGAAGTTTCAGAGCCCTCGGGCTACGTTTTGTGGAGTTACGGCCAGTTTAATGAGAGGCTAAATACAGGCATAATTTCCTATGAAAAAGTGCCCGCGCAAAATCGCGATTTCCCGAAAATCGGACCCCGAACCCGGTTCTGAGAAAACCCACTGGGGACGCTCCTAGTGACCTGACGGACGCACCCTAGAAGTTTCAGAGCCCTCGGGCTACGTTTTGTGGAGTTACGGCCAGTTTAATGAGAGGCTAAGTACAGGCATAATTTCCTATGAAAAAGTGCCCGCGCAAAATCGCGATTTCCCGAAAATCGGACCCCGAACCCGGTTCTGAGAAAACCCACTCGGGACGCTCCTAGTGACCTGACAGACGCACCCTAGAAGTTTCAGAGCCCTCGGGCTACGTTTTGTGGAGTTACGGCCAGTTTAATGAGAGGCTAAATACAGGCATAATTTCCTATGAAAAAGTGCCCGCGCAAAATCGCGATTTCCCGAAAAACAGACCCCGAACCCGGTTCTGAGAAAACCCACTGGGGACGCTCCTAGTGACCTGACGGACGCACCCTAGAAGTTTCAGAGCCCTCGGGCTACGTTTTGTGGAGTTACGGCCAGTTAAATGAGAGGCTAAATACAGGCATAATTTCCTATGAAAAAGTGCCCGCGCAAAATCGCGATTTCCCGAAAAACGGACCCCGAACCCGGTTCTGAGAAAACCCACTGGGGACGCTCCTAGTGACCTGACGGACGCACCCTAGAAGTTTCAGAGCCCTCGGGCTACGTTTTGTGGAGTTACGGCCAGTTTAATGAGAGGCTAAATACAGGCATAATTTCCTATGAAAAAGTGCCCGCGCAAAATCGCGATTTCCCGAAAATCGGACCCCAAACCCGGTTCTGAGAAAACCCACTGGGGACGCTCCTAGTGACCTGACGGACGCACCCTAGAAGTTTCAGAGCCCTCGGGCTACGTTTTGTGGAGTTACAGCTAGTTTAATAAGAGGCTAAATACAGGCATAATTTCCTATGAAAAAGTGCCCGCACAAAATCGCGATTTCCCGAAAATCGGACCCCGAACCCGGTTCTGAGAAAACCCACTGGGGACGCTCCTAGTGACCTGACGGACGCACCCTAGAAGTTTCAGAGCCCTCGGGCTACGTTTTGTGGAGTTACGGCCAGTTTAATGAGAGGCTAAATACAGGCATAATTTCCTATGAAAAAGTGCCCGCGCAAAATCGCGATTTCCCGAAAATCGGACCCCGAACCCGGTTCTGAGAAAACCCACTGGGGACGCTCCTAGTGACCTGACGGACGCACCCTAGAAGTTTCAGAGCCCTCGGGCTACGTTTTGTGGAGTTACGGCCAGTTTAATGAGAGGCTAAATACAGGCATAATTTCCTTTGAAAAAGTGCCCGCACAAAATCGCGATTTCCCGAAAATCGGACCCCGAACCCGGTTCTGAGACAACCCACTGGGGACGCTCCTAGTGACCTGACGGACGCACCCTAGAAGTTTCAGAGCCCTCGGGCTACGTTTTGTGGAGTTACGGCCAGTTTAATGAGAGGCTAAATACAGGCATAATTTCCTATGAAAAAGTGCCCGCGCAAAATCGCGATTTCCCGAAAATCGGACCCCTAACCCGGTTCTGAGAAAACCCACTGGGGACGCTCCTAGTGACCTGACGGACGCACCCTAGAAGTTTCAGAGCCCTCGGGCTACGTTTTGTGGAGTTACGGCCAGTTTAATGAGAGGCTAAATACAGGCATAATTTCCTATGAAAAAGTGCCCGCGCAAAATCGCGATTTCCCGAAAATCGGACCCCGAACCCGGTTCTGAGAAAACCCACTGGGGACGCTCCTAGTGACCTGACGGACGCACCCTAGAAGTTTCAGAGCCCTCGGGCTACGTTTTGTGGAGTTACGGCCAGTTTAATGAGAGGCTAAATACAGGCATAATTTCCTTTGAAAAAGTGCCCGCACAAAATCGCGATTTCCCGAAAATCGGACCCCGAACCCGGTTCTGAGAAAACCCACTGGGGACGCTCCTAGTGACCTGACGGACGCACCCTAGAAGTTTCAGAGCCCTCGGGCTACGTTTTGTGGAGTTACGGCCAGTTTAATGAGAGGCTAAATACAGGCATAATTTCCTATGAAAAAGTGCCCGCGCAAAATCGCGATTTCCCGAAAATCGGACCCCGAACCCGGTTCTGAGAAAACCCACTGGGGACGCTCCTAGTGACCTGACGGACGCACCCTAGAAGTTTCAGAGCCCTCAGGCTACATTTTGTGGAGTTACAGCCAGTTTAATGAGAGGCTAAATACAGGCATAATTTCCTATGAAAAAGTGCCCGCGCAAAATCGCAATTTCCCGAAAAAAGGGACCCCAAACCCGGTTCTGAGAAAACCCAATGGGGACGCTCCTAGTGACTTGACGGACGCACACCCTAGAAGTTTCAGAGCCCTCGGGCTACGTTTTGTAGAGTTACGGCTAGTTTAATGAGAGGCTAAATACAGGCATAATTTCCTATGAAAAAGTGCCCGCGCAAAATCGCGATTTCCCGAAAATCGGACCCCGAACCTGGTTCTGAGAAAACCCACTGGGGACGCTCCTAGTGACCTGACGGACGCACCCTAGAAGTTTCAGAGCCCTCGGGCTACGTTTTGTGGAGTTACAGCTAGTTTAATAAGAGGCTAAATACAGGCATAATTTCCTATGAAAAAGTGCCCGCACAAAATCGCGATTTCCCGAAAATCGGACCCCGAACCCGGTTCTGAGAAAACCCACTGGGGACGCTCCTAGTGACCTGACGGACGCACCCTAGAAGTTTCAGAGCCCTCGGGCTACGTTTTGTGGAGTTACTGCCAGTTTAATGAGAGGCTAAATACAGGCATAATTTCCTATGAAAAAGTGCCCGCGCAAAATCGCGATTTCCTGAAAATCGGACCCCGAACCCGGTTCTGAGAAAACCCACTGGGGACGCTCCTAGTGACCTGACGGACGCACCCTAGAAGTTTCAGAGCCCTCGGGCTACATTTTGTGGAGTTACAGCCAGTGTAATGAGAGGCTAAATACAGGCATAATTTCCTATGAAAAAGTGCCCGCACAAAATCGCGATTTCCCGAAAATCGGACCCCGAACCCGGTTCTGAGAAAACCCACTGGGGACGCTCCTAGTGACCTGACGGACGCACCCTAGAAGTTTCAGAGCCCTCGGGCTACATTTTGTGGAGTTACAGCCAGTTTAATGAGAAGCTAAATACAGGCATAATTTCCTATGAAAAAGTGCCCGCGCAAAATCGCAATTTCCCGAAAAACGGACCCCGAACCCGGTTCTAAGAAAACCCACTGGGGTTGTCCTAGTGACCTGACGGACGCACCCTAGAAGTTTCAGAGCCCTCGGGCTACGTTTTGTGGAGTTACGGCCAGTTTAATGAGAGGCTAAATACAGGCATAATTTCCTATGAAAAAGTGCCCGCGCAAAATCGCGATTTTCCGAAAATCGGACCCCGAACCCGGTTCTGAGAAAACCCACTGGGGTCGCTCCTAGTGACCTGACCAACGCACAGTAGAAGTTTCAGAGCCCTCGGGCTACGTTTTGTGGAGTTACGGCCAGTTTAATGAGAGGCTAAATACAGGCATAATTTCCTATGAAAAAGTGCCCGCGCAAAATCGCGATATCCCGAAAAACGGACCCCGAACCCGGTTCTGAGAAAACCCACTGGGGACGCTCCTAGTGACCTGACGGACGCACCCTAGAAGTTTCAGAGCCCTCGGGCTACGTTTTGTGGAGTTACGGCCAGTTTAATGAGAGGCTAAATACAGGCATAATTTCCTTTGAAAAAGTGCCCGCACAAAATCGCGATTTCCCGGAAATCGGACCCCGAACCCGGTTCTGAGACAACCCACTGGGGACGCTCCTAGTGACCTGACGGACGCACCCTAGAAGTTTCAGAGCCCTCGGGCTACGTTTTGTGGAGTTACGGCCAGTTTAATGAGAGGCTAAATACAGGCATAATTTCCTATGAAAAAGTGCCCGCGCAATATCGCGATTTCCCGAAAATCGGACCCCGAACCCGGTTCTGAGAAAACCCACTGGGGACGCTCCTAGTGACCTGACGGACGCACCCTAGAAGTTTCAGAGCCCTCGGGCTACGTTTTGTGGAGTTACGGCCAGTTTAATGAGAGGCTAAATACAGGCATAATTTCCTATGAAAAAGTGCCCGCGCAAAATCGCAATTTCCCGAAAAACGGACCCCGAACCCGGTTCTAAGAAAACCCACTGGGGTTGTCCTAGTGACCTGACGGACGCACCCTAGAAGTTTCAGAGCCCTCGGGCTACGTTTTGTGGAGTTACGGCCAGTTTAATGAGAGGCTAAATACAGGCATAATTTCCTATGAAAAAGTGCCCGCGCAAAATCGCGATTTTCCGAAAATCGGACCCCGAACCCGGTTCTGAGAAAACCCACTGGGGTCGCTCCTAGTGACCTGACCAACGCACAGTAGAAGTTTCAGAGCCCTCGGGCTACGTTTTGTGGAGTTACGGCCAGTTTAATGAGAGGCTAAATACAGGCATAATTTCCTATGAAAAAGTGCCCGCGCAAAATCGCGATATCCCGAAAAACGGACCCCGAACCCGGTTCTGAGAAAACCCACTGGGGACGCTCCTAGTGACCTGACGGACGCACCCTAGAAGTTTCAGAGCCCTCGGGCTACGTTTTGTGGAGTTACGGCCAGTTTAATGAGAGGCTAAATACAGGCATAATTTCCTTTGAAAAAGTGCCCGCACAAAATCGCGATTTCCCGGAAATCGGACCCCGAACCCGGTTCTGAGACAACCCACTGGGGACGCTCCTAGTGACCTGACGGACGCACCCTAGAAGTTTCAGAGCCCTCGGGCTACGTTTTGTGGAGTTACGGCCAGTTTAATGAGAGGCTAAATACAGGCATAATTTCCTATGAAAAAGTGCCCGCGCAATATCGCGATTTCCCGAAAATCGGACCCCGAACCCGGTTCTGAGAAAACCCACTGGGGACGCTCCTAGTGACCTGACGGACGCACCCTAGAAGTTTCAGAGCCCTCGGGCTACGTTTTGTGGAGTTACGGCCAGTTTAATGAGAGGCTAAATACAGGCATAATTTCCTTTGAAAAAGTGCCCGTGCAAAATCGCGATTTCCCGAAAATCGGACCCTGAACCCGGTTCTGAGAAAACCCACTGGGGACGCTCCTAGTGACCTGACGGACGCACCCTAGAAGTTTCAGAGCCCTCGGGCTACGTTTTGTGGAGTTACGGCCAGTTTAATGAGAGGCTAAATACAGGCATAATTTCCTATGAAAAAGTGCCCGCGCAAAATCGCGATTTCCCGAAAATCGGACCCCGAACCCGGTTCTGAGAAAACCCACTGGGGACGCTCCTAGTGACCTGACGGACGCACCCTAGAAGTTTCAGAGCCCTCGGGCTACGTTTTGTGGAGTTACGGCCAGTTTAATGAGAGGCTAAATACAGGCATAATTTCCTATGAAAAAGTGCCCGCGCAAAATCGCGATTTCCCGAAAAACGGACCCCGAACCCGGTTCTGAGAAAACCCAATGGGGACGCTCCTAGTGACCTGACGGACGCACCCTAGAAGTTTCAGAGCCCTCGGGCTACGTTTTGTGGAGTTACGGCCAGTTTAATGAGAGGCTAAGTACAGGCATAATTTCCTATGAAAAAGTGCCCGCGCAAAATCGCGATTTCCCGAAAATCGGACCCCGAACCCGGTTCTGAGAAAACCCACTCGGGACGCTCCTAGTGACCTGACAGACGCACCCTAGAAGTTTCAGAGCCCTCGGGCTACGTTTTGTGGAGTTACGGCCAGTTTAATGAGAGGCTAAATACAGGCATAATTTCCTATGAAAAAGTGCCCGCGCAAAATCGCGATTTCCCGAAAAACGGACCCCGAACCCGGTTCTGAGAAAACCCACTGGGGACGCTCCTAGTGACCTGACGGACGCACCCTAGAAGTTTCAGAGCCCTCGACTACGTTTTGTGGAGTTACGGCCAGTTTAATGAGAGGCTAAATACAGGCATAATTTCCTATGAAAAAGTGCCCGCGCAAAATCGCGATTTCCCGAAAAACGGACCCCGAACCCGGTTCTGAGAAAACCCACTGGGGACGCTCCTAGTGACCTGACGGACGCACCCTAGAAGTTTCAGAGCCCTCGGGCTACGTTTTGTGGAGTTACGGCCAGTTTAATGAGAGGCTAAATACAGGCATAATTTCCTATGAAAAAGTGCCCGCACAAAATCGCAATTTCCCGAAAATCGGACCCCGAACCCGGTTCTGAGAAAACCCACTGGGGACGCTCCTAGTGACCTGACGGACGCACCCTAGAAGTTTCAGAGCCCTCGGGCTACGTTTTGTGGAGTTACGGCCAGTTTAATGAGAGGCTAAATACAGGCATAATTTCCTATGAAAAAGTGCCCGCGCAAAATCGCGATTTCCCGAAAATCGGACCCCGAACCCGGTTCTGAGAAAACCCACTGGGGTCGCTCCTAGTGACCTGACGGACGCACCCTAGAAGTTTCAGAGCCCTCGGGCTACGTTTTGTGGAGTTACGGCTAGTTTAATGAGAGGCTAAATACAGGCATAATTTCCTATGAAAAAGTGCCCGCGCAAAATCGCGATTTCCCGAAAATCGGACCCCGAACCTGGTTCTGAGAAAACCCACTGGGGACGCTCCTAGTGACCTGGCGGACGCACCCTAGAAGTTTCAGAGCCCTCGGGCTACGTTTTGTGGAGTTACAGCTAGTTTAATAAGAGGCTAAATACAGGCATAATTTCCTATGAAAAAGTGCCCGCGCAAAATCGCGATTTCCCGAAAAATGGACCCCGAACCCGGTTCTGAGAAAACCCACTGGGGACGCTCCTAGTGACCTGACGGACGCACCCTAGAAGTTTCAGAGCCCTCGGGCTACGTTTTGTGGAGTTACGGCCAGTTTAATGAGAGGCTAAATACAGGCATAATTTCCTATGAAAAAGTGCCCGCGCAAAATCGCGATTTCCCGAAAATCGGACCCCGAACCCGGTTCTGAGAAAACCCACTGGGGTCGCTCCTAGTGACCTGACGGACGCACCCTAGAAGTTTCAGAGCCCTCGGGCTACGTTTTGTGGAGTTACGGCTAGTTTAATGAGAGGCTAAATACAGGCATAATTTCCTATGAAAAAGTGCCCGCGCAAAATCGCGATTTCCCGAAAAACGGACCCCGAACCCGGTTCTGAGAAAACCCAATGGGGACGCTCCTAGTGACCTGACGGACGCACCCTAGAAGTTTCAGACCCCGCGGGCTACGTTTTGTGGAGTTACGGCCAGTTTAATGAGAGGCTAAGTACAGGCATAATTTCCTATGAAAAAGTGCCCGCGCAAAATCGCGATTTCCCGAAAATCGGACCCCGAACCCGGTTCTGAGAAAACCCACTGGGGACGCTCCTAGTGACCTGACGGACGCACCCTAGAAGTTTCAGAGCCCTCGGGCTACGTTTTGTGGAGTTACGGCCAGTTTAATGAGAAGCTAAATACAGGCATAATTTCCTATGAAAAAGTGCCCGCGCAAAATCGCGATTTCCCGAAAAACGGACCCCAAACCTGGTTCTGAGAAAACCCACTGGGGACGCTCCTAGTGACCTGACGGACGCACCCTAGAAGTTTCAGAGCCCTCGGGCTACGTTTTGTGCAGTTACAGCCAGTTTAATGAGAGGCTAAATACAGGCATAATTTCCTATGAAAAAGTGCCCGCGCAAAATCGCGATTTCCCGAAAAACGGACCCCGAACCCGGTTCTGAGAAAACCCAATGGGGACGCTCCTAGTGACCTGACGGACGCACCCTAGAAGTTTCAGAGCCCTCGGGCTACGTTTTGTGGAGTTACAGCTAGTTTAATAAGAGGCTAAATACAGGCATAATTTCCTATGAAAAAGTGCCCGCACAAAATCGCGATTTCCCGAAAATCGGACCCCAAACCCGGTTCTGAGAAAACCCACTGGGGACGCTCCTAGTGACCTGACGGACGCACCCTAGAAGTTTCAGAGCCCTCGGGCTACGTTTTGTGGAGTTACAGCCAGTTTAATGAGAGGCTAAATACAGGCATAATTTCCTATGAAAAAGTGCCAGCGCAAAATCGCGATTTCCCGAAAATCGGACCCCGAACCTGGTTCTGAGAAAACCCACTGGGGACGCTCCTAGTGACCTGACGGACGCACCCTAGAAGTTTCAGAGCCCTCGACTACGTTTTGTGGAGTTACGGCCAGTTTAATGAGAGGCTAAATACAGGCATAATTTCCTATGAAAAAGTGCCCGCGCAAAATCGCGATTTCCCGAAAATCGGACCCCGAACCCGGTTCTGAGAAAACCCACTGGGGACGCTCCTAGTGACCTGACGGACGCACCCTAGAAGTTTCAGAGCCCTCGGGCTACATTTTGTGGAGTTACAGCCAGTGTAATGAGAGGCTAAATACAGGCATAATTTCCTATGAAAAAGTGCCCGCACAAAATCGCGATTTCCCGAAAATCGGACCCCGAACCCGGTTCTGAGAAAACCCACTGGGGACGCTCCTAGTGACCTGACGGACGCACCCTAGAAGTTTCAGAGCCCTCGGGCTACATTTTGTGGAGTTACAGCCAGTTTAATGAGAAGCTAAATACAGGCATAATTTCCTATGAAAAAGTGCCCGCGCAAAATCGCAATTTCCCGAAAAACGGACCCCGAACCCGGTTCTAAGAAAACCCACTGGGGTTGTCCTAGTGACCTGACGGACGCACCCTAGAAGTTTCAGAGCCCTCGGGCTACGTTTTGTGGAGTTACGGCCAGTTTAATGAGAGGCTAAATACAGGCATAATTTCCTATGAAAAAGTGCCCGCGCAAAATCGCGATTTTCCGAAAATCGGACCCCGAACCCGGTTCTGAGAAAACCCACTGGGGTCGCTCCTAGTGACCTGACCAATGCACAGTAGAAGTTTCAGAGCCTTCGGGCTACGTTTTGTGGAGTTACGGCCAGTTTAATGAGAGGCTAAATACAGGCATAATTTCCTATGAAAAAGTGCCCACGCAAAATCGCGATATCCCGAAAAACGGACCCCGAACCCGGTTCTGAGAAAACCCACTGGGGACGCTCCTAGTGACCTGACGGACGCACCCTAGAAGTTTCAGAGCCCTCGGGCTACGTTTTGTGGAGTTACGGCCAGTTTAATGAGAGGCTAAATACAGGCATAATTTCCTTTGAAAAAGTGCCCGCACAAAATCGCGATTTCCCGGAAATCGGACCCCGAACCCGGTTCTGAGACAACCCACTGGGGACGCTCCTAGTGACCTGACGGACGCACCCTAGAAGTTTCAGAGCCCTCGGGCTACGTTTTGTGGAGTTACGGCCAGTTTAATGAGAGGCTAAATACAGGCATAATTTCCTATGAAAAAGTGCCCGCGCAATATCGCGATTTCCCGAAAATCGGACCCCGAACCCGGTTCTGAGAAAACCCACTGGGGACGCTCCTAGTGACCTGACGGACGCACCCTAGAAGTTTCAGAGCCCTCGGGCTACGTTTTGTGGAGTTACGGCCAGTTTAATGAGAGGCTAAATACAGGCATAATTTCCTTTGAAAAAGTGCCCGTGCAAAATCGCGATTTCCCGAAAATCGGACCCTGAACCCGGTTCTGAGAAAACCCACTGGGGACGCTCCTAGTGACCTGACGGACGCACCCTAGAAGTTTCAGAGCCCTCGGGCTACGTTTTGTGGAGTTACGGCCAGTTTAATGAGAGGCTAAATACAGGCATAATTTCCTTTGAAAAAGTGCCCGTGCAAAATCGCGATTTCCCGAAAAACGGACCCCGAACCCGGTTCTGAGAAAACCCAATGGGGACGCTCCTAGTGACCTGACGGACGCACCCTAGAAGTTTCAGAGCCCTCGGGCTACGTTTTGTGGAGTTACAGCTAGTTTAATAAGAGGCTAAATACAGGCATAATTTCCTATGAAAAAGTGCCCGCACAAAATCGCGATTTCCCGAAAATCGGACCCCAAACCCGGTTCTGAGAAAACCCACTGGGGACGCTCCTAGTGACCTGACGGACGCACCCTAGAAGTTTCAGAGCCCTCGGGCTACGTTTTGTGGAGTTACGGCCAGTTTAATGAGAGGCTAAATACAGGCATAATTTCCTATGAAAAAGTGCCCGCGCAAAATCGCGATTTCCCGAAAATGGGACCCCGAACCTGGTTCTGAGAAAACCCACTGGGGACGCTCCTAGTGACCTGACGGACGCACCCTAGAAGTTTCAGAGCCCTCGACTACGTTTTGTGGAGTTACGGCCAGTTTAATGAGAGGCTAAATACAGGCATAATTTCCTATGAAAAAGTGCCCGCGCAAAATCGCGATTTCCCGAAAATCGGACCCCGAACCCGGTTCTGAGAAAACCCACTGGGGACGCTCCTAGTGACCTGACGGACGCACCCTAGAAGTTTCAGAGCCCTCGGGCTACATTTTGTGGAGTTACAGCCAGTGTAATGAGAGGCTAAATACAGGCATAATTTCCTATGAAAAAGTGCCCGCACAAAATCGCGATTTCCCGAAAATCGGACCCCGAACCCGGTTCTGAGAAAACCCACTGGGGACGCTCCTAGTGACCTGACGGACGCACCCTAGAAGTTTCAGAGCCCTCGGGCTACATTTTGTGGAGTTACAGCCAGTTTAATGAGAAGCTAAATACAGGCATAATTTCCTATGAAAAAGTGCCCGCGCAAAATCGCAATTTCCCGAAAAACGGACCCCGAACCCGGTTCTAAGAAAACCCACTGGGGTTGTCCTAGTGACCTGACGGACGCACCCTAGAAGTTTCAGAGCCCTCGGGCTACGTTTTGTGGAGTTACGGCCAGTTTAATGAGAGGCTAAATACAGGCATAATTTCCTATGAAAAAGTGCCCGCGCAAAATCGCGATTTTCCGAAAATCGGACCCCGAACCCGGTTCTGAGAAAACCCACTGGGGTCGCTCCTAGTGACCTGACCAACGCACAGTAGAAGTTTCAGAGCCCTCGGGCTACGTTTTGTGGAGTTACGGCCAGTTTAATGAGAGGCTAAATACAGGCATAATTTCCTATGAAAAAGTGCCCGCGCAAAATCGCGATATCCCGAAAAACGGACCCCGAACCCGGTTCTGAGAAAACCCACTGGGGACGCTCCTAGTGACCTGACGGACGCACCCTAGAAGTTTCAGAGCCCTCGGGCTACGTTTTGTGGAGTTACGGCCAGTTTAATGAGAGGCTAAATACAGGCATAATTTCCTTTGAAAAAGTGCCCGCACAAAATCGCGATTTCCCGGAAATCGGACCCCGAACCCGGTTCTGAGACAACCCACTGGGGACGCTCCTAGTGACCTGACGGACGCACCCTAGAAGTTTCAGAGCCCTCGGGCTACGTTTTGTGGAGTTACGGCCAGTTTAATGAGAGGCTAAATACAGGCATAATTTCCTATGAAAAAGTGCCCGCGCAATATCGCGATTTCCCGAAAATCGGACCCCGAACCCGGTTCTGAGAAAACCCACTGGGGACGCTCCTAGTGACCTGACGGACGCACCCTAGAAGTTTCAGAGCCCTCGGGCTACGTTTTGTGGAGTTACGGCCAGTTTAATGAGAGGCTAAATACAGGCATAATTTCCTTTGAAAAAGTGCCCGTGCAAAATCGCGATTTCCCGAAAATCGGACCCTGAACCCGGTTCTGAGAAAACCCACTGGGGACGCTCCTAGTGACCTGACGGACGCACCCTAGAAGTTTCAGAGCCCTCGGGCTACGTTTTGTGGAGTTACGGCCAGTTTAATGAGAGGCTAAATACAGGCATAATTTCCTATGAAAAAGTGCCCGCGCAAAATCGCGATTTCCCGAAAATCGGACCCCGAACCCGGTTCTGAGAAAACCCACTGGGGACGCTCCTAGTGACCTGACGGACGCACCCTAGAAGTTTCAGAGCCCTCGGGCTACGTTTTGTGGAGTTACGGCCAGTTTAATGAGAGGCTAAATACAGGCATAATTTCCTATGAAAAAGTGCCCGCGCAAAATCGCGATTTCCCGAAAATCGGACCCCGAACCCGGTTCTGAGAAAACCCACTGGGGACGCTCCTAGTGACCTGACGGACGCACCCTAGAAGTTTCAGAGCCCTCGGGCTACGTTTTGTGGAGTTACGGCCAGTTTAATGAGAGGCTAAGTACAGGCATAATTTCCTATGAAAAAGTGCCCGCGCAAAATCGCGATTTCCCGAAAATCGGACCCCGAACCCGGTTCTGAGAAAACCCACTCGGGACGCTCCTAGTGACCTGACAGACGCACCCTAGAAGTTTCAGAGCCCTCGGGCTACGTTTTGTGGAGTTACGGCCAGTTTAATGAGAGGCTAAATACAGGCATAATTTCCTATGAAAAAGTGCCCGCGCAAAATCGCGATTTCCCGAAAAACGGACCCCGAACCCGGTTCTGAGAAAACCCACTGGGGACGCTCCTAGTGACCTGACGGACGCACCCTAGAAGTTTCAGAGCCCTCGGGCTACGTTTTGTGGAGTTACGGCCAGTTAAATGAGAGGCTAAATACAGGCATAATTTCCTATGAAAAAGTGCCCGCGCAAAATCGCGATTTCCCGAAAAACGGACCCCGAACCCGGTTCTGAGAAAACCCACTGGGGACGCTCCTAGTGACCTGACGGACGCACCCTAGAAGTTTCAGAGCCCTCGGGCTACGTTTTGTGGAGTTACGGCCAGTTTAATGAGAGGCTAAATACAGGCATAATTTCCTATGAAAAAGTGCCCGCGCAAAATCGCGATTTCCCGAAAATCGGACCCCAAACCCGGTTCTGAGAAAACCCACTGGGGACGCTCCTAGTGACCTGACGGACGCACCCTAGAAGTTTCAGAGCCCTCGGGCTACGTTTTGTGGAGTTACGGCCAGTTTAATAAGAGGCTAAATACAGGCATAATTTCCTATGAAAAAGTGCCCGCACAAAATCGCGATTTCCCGAAAATCGGACCCCGAACCCGGTTCTGAGAAAACCCACTGGGGACGCTCCTAGTGACCTGACGGACGCACCCTAGAAGTTTCAGAGCCCTCGGGCTACGTTTTGTGGAGTTACGGCCAGTTTAATGAGAGGCTAAATACAGGCATAATTTCCTATGAAAAAGTGCCCGCGCAAAATCGCGATTTCCCGAAAATCGGACCCCGAACCCGGTTCTGAGAAAACCCACTGGGGACGCTCCTAGTGACCTGACGGACGCACCCTAGAAGTTTCAGAGCCCTCGGGCTACGTTTTGTGGAGTTACGGCCAGTTTAATGAGAGGCTAAATACAGGCATAATTTCCTTTGAAAAAGTGCCCGCACAAAATCGCGATTTCCCGAAAATCGGACCCCGAACCCGGTTCTGAGACAACCCACTGGGGACGCTCCTAGTGACCTGACGGACGCACCCTAGAAGTTTCAGAGCCCTCGGGCTACGTTTTGTGGAGTTACGGCCAGTTTAATGAGAGGCTAAATACAGGCATAATTTCCTATGAAAAAGTGCCCGCGCAAAATCGCGATTTCCCGAAAATCGGACCCCTAACCCGGTTCTGAGAAAACCCACTGGGGACGCTCCTAGTGACCTGACGGACGCACCCTAGAAGTTTCAGAGCCCTCGGGCTACGTTTTGTGGAGTTACGGCCAGTTTAATGAGAGGCTAAATACAGGCATAATTTCCTATGAAAAAGTGCCCGCGCAAAATCGCGATTTCCCGAAAATCGGACCCCGAACCCGGTTCTGAGAAAACCCACTGGGGACGCTCCTAGTGACCTGACGGACGCACCCTAGAAGTTTCAGAGCCCTCGGGCTACGTTTTGTGGAGTTACGGCCAGTTTAATGAGAGGCTAAATACAGGCATAATTTCCTTTGAAAAAGTGCCCGCACAAAATCGCGATTTCCCGAAAATCGGACCCCGAACCCGGTTCTGAGAAAACCCACTGGGGACGCTCCTAGTGACCTGACGGACGCACCCTAGAAGTTTCAGAGCCCTCGGGCTACGTTTTGTGGAGTTACGGCCAGTTTAATGAGAGGCTAAATACAGGCATAATTTCCTATGAAAAAGTGCCCGCGCAAAATCGCGATTTCCCGAAAATCGGACCCCGAACCCGGTTCTGAGAAAACCCACTGGGGACGCTCCTAGTGACCTGACGGACGCACCCTAGAAGTTTCAGAGCCCTCAGGCTACATTTTGTGGAGTTACAGCCAGTTTAATGAGAGGCTAAATACAGGCATAATTTCCTATGAAAAAGTGCCCGCGCAAAATCGCAATTTCCCGAAAAAAGGGACCCCAAACCCGGTTCTGAGAAAACCCAATGGGGACGCTCCTAGTGACTTGACGGACGCACACCCTAGAAGTTTCAGAGCCCTCGGGCTACGTTTTGTAGAGTTACGGCTAGTTTAATGAGAGGCTAAATACAGGCATAATTTCCTATGAAAAAGTGCCCGCGCAAAATCGCGATTTCCCGAAAATCGGACCCCGAACCTGGTTCTGAGAAAACCCACTGGGGACGCTCCTAGTGACCTGACGGACGCACCCTAGAAGTTTCAGAGCCCTCGGGCTACGTTTTGTGGAGTTACAGCTAGTTTAATAAGAGGCTAAATACAGGCATAATTTCCTATGAAAAAGTGCCCGCACAAAATCGCGATTTCCCGAAAATCGGACCCCGAACCCGGTTCTGAGAAAACCCACTGGGGACGCTCCTAGTGACCTGACGGACGCACCCTAGAAGTTTCAGAGCCCTCGGGCTACGTTTTGTGGAGTTACTGCCAGTTTAATGAGAGGCTAAATACAGGCATAATTTCCTATGAAAAAGTGCCCGCGCAAAATCGCGATTTCCTGAAAATCGGACCCCGAACCCAGTTCTGAGAAAACCCACTGGGGACGCTCCTAGTGACCTGACGGACGCACCCTAGAAGTTTCAGAGCCCTCGGGCTACGTTTTGTGGAGTTACGGCCAGTTTAATGAGAGGCTAAATACAGGCATAATTTCCTATGAAAAAGTGCCCGCGCAAAATCGCGATTTCCCGAAAAACGGACCCCGAACCCGGTTCTGAGAAAACCCAATGGGGACGCTCCTAGTGACCTGACGGACGCACCCTAGAAGTTTCAGAGCCCTCGGGCTACGTTTTGTGGAGTTACGGCCAGTTTAATGAGAGGCTAAGTACAGGCATAATTTCCTATGAAAAAGTGCCCGCGCAAAATCGCGATTTCCCGAAAATCGGACCCCGAACCCGGTTCTGAGAAAACCCACTGGGGACGCTCCTAGTGACCTGACGGACGCACCCTAGAAGTTTCAGAGCCCTCGGGCTACGTTTTGTGGAGTTACGGCCAGTTTAATGAGAGGCTAAATACAGGCATAATTTCCTATGAAAAAGTGCCCGCACAAAATCGCGATTTCCCGGAAATCGGACCCCGAACCCGGTTCTGAGAAAACCCACTGGGGACGCTCCTAGTGACCTGACGGACGCACCCTAGAAGTTTCAGAGCCCTCGGGCTACGTTTTGTGGAGTTACGGCCAGTTTAATGAGAGGCTAAATACAGGCATAATTTCCTATGAAAAAGTGCCCGCGCAAAATCGCGATTTCCCGAAAAACGGACCCCGAACCCGGTTCTGAGAAAACCCACTGGGGACGCTCCTAGTGACCTGACGGACGCACCCTAGAAGTTTCAGAGCCCTCGGGCTACGTTTTGTGGAGTTACGGCCAGTTTAATGAGAGGCTAAATACAGGCATAATTTCCTATGAAAAAGTGCCCGCACAAAATCGCGATTTCCCGGAAATCGGACCCCGAACCCGGTTCTGAGAAAACCCACTGGGGACGCTCCTAGTGACCTGACGGACGCACCCTAGAAGTTTCAGAGCCCTCGGGCTACGTTTTGTGGAGTTACGGCCAGTTTAATGAGAGGCTAAATACAGGCATAATTTCCTATGAAAAAGTGCCCGCGCAAAATCGCGATTTCCCGAAAAACGGACCCCAAACCTGGTTCTGAGAAAACCCACTGGGGACGCTCCTAGTGACCTGACGGACGCACCCTAGAAGTTTCAGAGCCCTCGGGCTACGTTTTGTGCAGTTACAGCCAGTTTAATGAGAGGCTAAATACAGGCATAATTTCCTATGAAAAAGTGCCCGCGCAAAATCGCGATTTCCCGAAAAACGGACCCCGAACCCGGTTCTGAGAAAACCCAATGGGGACGCTCCTAGTGACCTGACGGACGCACCCTAGAAGTTTCAGAGCCCTCGGGCTACGTTTTGTGGAGTGACAGCTAGTTTAATAAGAGGCTAAATACAGGCATAATTTCCTATGAAAAAGTGCCCGCACAAAATCGCGATTTCCCGAAAATCGGACCCCAAACCCGGTTCTGAGAAAACCCACTGGGGACGCTCCTAGTGACCTGACGGACGCACCCTAGAAGTTTCAGAGCCCTCGGGCTACGTTTTGTGGAGTTACGGCCAGTTTAATGAGAGGCTAAATACAGGCATAATTTCCTATGAAAAAGTGCCCGCGCAAAATCGCGATTTCCCGGAAATCGGACCCCGAACCTGGTTCTGTGAAAACCCACTGGGGACGCTCCTAGTGACCTGGCGGACGCACCCTAGAAGTTTCAGAGCCCTCGGGCTACGTTTTGTGGAGTTAGGGCCAGTTTAATGAGAGGCTAAATACAGGCATAATTTCCTATGAAAAAGTGCCCGCGCAAAATCGCGATTTCCCGAAAAACGGACCCCAAACCTGGTTCTGAGAAAACCCAATGGGGACGCTCCTAGTGACCTGACGGACGCACCCTAGAAGTTTCAGAGCCCTCGGGCTACGTTTTGTGGAGTTACGGCCAGTTTAATGAGAGGCTAAATACAGGCATAATTTCCTATGAAAAAGTGCCCGCACAAAATCGCGATTTCCCGGAAATCAGACCCCGAACCCGGTTCTAAGAAAACCCACTGGGGACGCTCCTAGTGACCTGACGGACACACCCTAGAAGTTTCAGAGCCCTCGGGCTACGTTTTGTGGAGTTACGGCCAGTTTAATGAGAGGCTAAATACAGGCATAATTTCCTATGAAAAAGTGCCCGCGCAAAATCGCGATTTTCCGAAAATCGGACCCCGAACCCGGTTCTGAGACAACCCACTGGGGACGCTCCTAGTGACCTGACGGACGCACCCTAGAAGTTTCAGAGCCCTCGGGCTACGTTTTGTGGAGTTAGGGCCAGTTTAATGAGAGGCTAAATACAGGCATAATTTCCTATGAAAAAGTGCCCGCGCAAAATTGCGATTTCCCGAAAATCGGACCCCGAACCCGGTTCTGAGAAAACCCACTGGGGACGCTCCTAGTGACCTGACGGACGCACCCTAGAAGTTTCAGAGCCCTCGGGCTACATTTTGTGGAGTTACAGCCAGTGTAATGAGAGGCTAAATACAGGCATAATTTCCTATGAAAAAGTGCCCGCACAAAATCGCGATTTCCCGAAAATCGGACCCCGAACCCGGTTCTGAGAAAACCCACTGGGGACGCTCCTAGTGACCTGACGGACGCACCCTAGAAGTTTCAGAGCCCTCGGGCTACGTTTTGTGGAGTTACGGCTAGTTTAATGAGAGGCTAAATACAGGCATAATTTCCTATGAAAAAGTGCCCGCGCAAAATTGCGATTTCCCGAAAATCGGACCCCGAACCCGGTTCTGAGAAAACCCACTGGGGACGCTCCTAGTGACCTGACGGACGCACCCTAGAAGTTTCAGAGCCCTCGGGCTACGTTTTGTGCAGTTACGGCTAGTTTAATAAGAGGCTAAATACAGGCATAATTTCCTATGAAAAAGTGCCCGCACAAAATCGCGATTTCCCGAAAAACGGACCCCGAACCCGGTTCTGAGACAACCCACTGGGGACGCTCCTAGTGACCTGACGGACGCACCCTAGAAGTTTCAGAGCCCTCGGGCTACGTTTTGTGGAGTTACGGCCAGTTTAATGAGAGGCTAAATACAGGCATAATTTCCTATGAAAAAGTGCCCGCGCAAAATCGCGATTTCCCGAAAATCGGACCCCGAACCTGGTTCTGAGAAAACCCACTGGGGACGCTCCTAGTGACCTGGCGGACGCACCCTAGAAGTTTCAGAGCCCTCGGGCTACGTTTTGTGGAGTTACAGCTAGTTTAATAAGAGGCTAAATACAGGCATAATTTCCTATGAAAAAGTGCCTGCGCAAAATCGCGATTTCCCGAAAAATGGACCCCGGACCCGGTTCTGAGACAACCCACTGGGGTCGCTCCTAGTGACCTGACGGACGCACCCTAGAAGTTTCAGAGCCCTCGGGCTACGTTTTGTGGAGTTACGGCTAGTTTAATGAGAGGCTAAATACAGGCATAATTTCCTATGAAAAAGTGCCCGCGCAAAATCGCGATTTCCCGAAAAACGGACCCCGAACCCGGTTCTGAGAAAACCCAATGGGGACGCTCCTAGTGACCTGACGGACGCACCCTAGAAGTTTCAGACCCCGCGGGCTACGTTTTGTGGAGTTACGGCCAGTTTAATGAGAGGCTAAGTACAGGCATAATTTCCTATGAAAAAGTGCCCGCGCAAAATCGCGATTTCCCGAAAATCGGACCCCGAACCCGGTTCTGAGAAAACCCACTGGGGACGCTCCTAGTGACCTGACGGACGCACCCTAGAAGTTTCAGAGCCCTCGGGCTACGTTTTGTGGAGTTACGGCCAGTTTAATGAGAAGCTAAATACAGGCATAATTTCCTATGAAAAAGTGCCCGCGCAAAATCGCGATTTCCCGAAAAACGGACCCCAAACCTGGTTCTGAGAAAACCCACTGGGGACGCTCCTAGTGACCTGACGGACGCACCCTAGAAGTTTCAGAGCCCTCGGGCTACGTTTTGTGCAGTTACAGCCAGTTTAATGAGAGGCTAAATACAGGCATAATTTCCTATGAAAAAGTGCCCGCGCAAAATCGCGATTTCCCGAAAAACGGACCCCGAACCCGGTTCTGAGAAAACCCAATGGGGACGCTCCTAGTGACCTGACGGACGCACCCTAGAAGTTTCAGAGCCCTCGGGCTACGTTTTGTGGAGTTACAGCTAGTTTAATAAGAGGCTAAATACAGGCATAATTTCCTATGAAAAAGTGCCCGCACAAAATCGCGATTTCCCGAAAATCGGACCCCAAACCCGGTTCTGAGAAAACCCACTGGGGACGCTCCTAGTGACCTGACGGACGCACCCTAGAAGTTTCAGAGCCCTCGGGCTACGTTTTGTGGAGTTACGGCCAGTTTAATGAGAGGCTAAATACAGGCATAATTTCCTATGAAAAAGTGCCCGCGCAAAATCGCGATTTCCCGAAAATCGGACCCCGAACCTGGTTCTGAGAAAACCCACTGGGGACGCTCCTAGTGACCTGACGGACGCACCCTAGAAGTTTCAGAGCCCTCGACTACGTTTTGTGGAGTTACGGCCAGTTTAATGAGAGGCTAAATACAGGCATAATTTCCTATGAAAAAGTGCCCGCGCAAAATCGCGATTTCCCGAAAATCGGACCCCGAACCCGGTTCTGAGAAAACCCACTGGGGACGCTCCTAGTGACCTGACGGACGCACCCTAGAAGTTTCAGAGCCCTCGGGCTACATTTTGTGGAGTTACAGCCAGTGTAATGAGAGGCTAAATACAGGCATAATTTCCTATGAAAAAGTGCCCGCACAAAATCGCGATTTCCCGAAAATCGGACCCCGAACCCGGTTCTGAGAAAACCCACTGGGGACGCTCCTAGTGACCTGACGGACGCACCCTAGAAGTTTCAGAGCCCTCGGGCTACATTTTGTGGAGTTACAGCCAGTTTAATGAGAAGCTAAATACAGGCATAATTTCCTATGAAAAAGTGCCCGCGCAAAATCGCAATTTCCCGAAAAACGGACCCCGAACCCGGTTCTAAGAAAACCCACTGGGGTTGTCCTAGTGACCTGACGGACGCACCCTAGAAGTTTCAGAGCCCTCGGGCTACGTTTTGTGGAGTTACGGCCAGTTTAATGAGAGGCTAAATACAGGCATAATTTCCTATGAAAAAGTGCCCGCGCAAAATCGCGATTTTCCGAAAATCGGACCCCGAACCCGGTTCTGAGAAAACCCACTGGGGTCGCTCCTAGTGACCTGACCAATGCACAGTAGAAGTTTCAGAGCCCTCGGGCTACGTTTTGTGGAGTTACGGCCAGTTTAATGAGAGGCTAAATACAGGCATAATTTCCTATGAAAAAGTGCCCGCGCAAAATCGCGATATCCCGAAAAACGGACCCCGAACCCGGTTCTGAGAAAACCCACTGGGGACGCTCCTAGTGACCTGACGGACGCACCCTAGAAGTTTCAGAGCCCTCGGGCTACGTTTTGTGGAGTTACGGCCAGTTTAATGAGAGGCTAAATACAGGCATAATTTCCTTTGAAAAAGTGCCCGCACAAAATCGCGATTTCCCGGAAATCGGACCCCGAACCCGGTTCTGAGACAACCCACTGGGGACGCTCCTAGTGACCTGACGGACGCACCCTAGAAGTTTCAGAGCCCTCGGGCTACGTTTTGTGGAGTTACGGCCAGTTTAATGAGAGGCTAAATACAGGCATAATTTCCTATGAAAAAGTGCCCGCGCAATATCGCGATTTCCCGAAAATCGGACCCCGAACCCGGTTCTGAGAAAACCCACTGGGGACGCTCCTAGTGACCTGACGGACGCACCCTAGAAGTTTCAGAGCCCTCGGGCTACGTTTTGTGGAGTTACGGCCAGTTTAATGAGAGGCTAAATACAGGCATAATTTCCTTTGAAAAAGTGCCCGTGCAAAATCGCGATTTCCCGAAAATCGGACCCTGAACCCGGTTCTGAGAAAACCCACTGGGGACGCTCCTAGTGACCTGACGGACGCACCCTAGAAGTTTCAGAGCCCTCGGGCTACGTTTTGTGGAGTTACGGCCAGTTTAATGAGAGGCTAAATACAGGCATAATTTCCTTTGAAAAAGTGCCCGCGCAAAATCGCGATTTCCCGAAAAACGGACCCCGAACCCGGTTCTGAGAAAACCCACTGGGGACGCTCCTAGTGACCTGACGGACGCACCCTAGAAGTTTCAGAGCCCTCGGGCTACGTTTTGTGGAGTTACAGCCAGTGTAATGAGAGGCTAAATACAGGCATAATTTCCTATGAAAAAGTGCCCGCACAAAATCGCGATTTCCCGAAAATCGGACCCCGAACCCGGTTCTGAGAAAACCCACTGGGGACGCTCCTAGTGACCTGACGGACGCACCCTAGAAGTTTCAGAGCCCTCGGGCTACGTTTTGTGGAGTTACGGCCAGTTTAATGAGAGGCTAAATACAGGCATAATTTCCTATGAAAAAGTGCCCGCGCAATATTGCAATTTCCCGAAAAACGGACCCCGAACCCGGTTCTAAGAAAACCCACTGGGGTTGTCCTAGTGACCTGACGGACGCACCCTAGAAGTTTCAGAGCCCTCGGGCTACGTTTTGTGGAGTTACGGCCAGTTTAATGAGAGGCTAAATACAGGCATAATTTCCTATGAAAAAGTGCCCGCGCAAAATCGCGATTTCCCGAAAATCGGACCCCGAACCCGGTTCTGAGAAAACCCACTGGGGTCGCTCCTAGTGACCTGACCAACGCACAGTAGAAGTTTCAGAGCCCTCGGGCTACGTTTTGTGGAGTTACGGCCAGTTTAATGAGAGGCTAAATACAGGCATAATTTCCTATGAAAAAGTGCCCGCGCAAAATCGCGATATCCCGAAAAACGGACCCCGAACCCGGTTCTGAGAAAACCCACTGGGGACGCTCCTAGTGACCTGACGGACGCACCCTAGAAGTTTCAGAGCCCTCGGGCTACGTTTTGTGGAGTTACGGCCAGTTTAATGAGAGGCTAAATACAGGCATAATTTCCTTTGAAAAAGTGCCCGCACAAAATCGCGATTTCCCGGAAATCGGACCCCGAACCCGGTTCTGAGACAACCCACTGGGGACGCTCCTAGTGACCTGACGGACGCACCCTAGAAGTTTCAGAGCCCTCGGGCTACGTTTTGTGGAGTTACGGCCAGTTTAATGAGAGGCTAAATACAGGCATAATTTCCTATGAAAAAGTGCCCGCGCAAAATCGCGATTTCCCGAAAATCGGACCCCGAACCCGGTTCTGAGAAAACCCACTGGGGACGCTCCTAGTGACCTGACGGACGCACCCTAGAAGTTTCAGAGCCCTCGGGCTACGTTTTGTGGAGTTACGGCCAGTTTAATGAGAGGCTAAATACAGGCATAATTTCCTTTGAAAAAGTGCCCGTGCAAAATCGCGATTTCCCGAAAATCGGACCCTGAACCCGGTTCTGAGAAAACCCACTGGGGACGCTCCTAGTGACCTGACGGACGCACCCTAGAAGTTTCAGAGCCCTCGGGCTACGTTTTGTGGAGTTACGGCCAGTTTAATGAGAGGCTAAATACAGGCATAATTTCCTATGAAAAAGTGCCCGCGCAAAATCGCGATTTCCCGAAAATCGGACCCCGAACCCGGTTCTGAGAAAACCCACTGGGGACGCTCCTAGTGACCTGACGGACGCACCCTAGAAGTTTCAGAGCCCTCGGGCTACGTTTTGTGGAGTTACGGCCAGTTTAATGAGAGGCTAAATACAGGCATAATTTCCTATGAAAAAGTGCCCGCGCAAAATCGCGATTTCCCGAAAAACGGACCCCGAACCCGGTTCTGAGAAAACCCAATGGGGACGCTCCTAGTGACCTGACGGACGCACCCTAGAAGTTTCAGAGCCCTCGGGCTACGTTTTGTGGAGTTACGGCCAGTTTAATGAGAGGCTAAGTACAGGCATAATTTCCTATGAAAAAGTGCCCGCGCAAAATCGCGATTTCCCGAAAATCGGACCCCGAACCCGGTTCTGAGAAAACCCACTCGGGACGCTCCTAGTGACCTGACAGACGCACCCTAGAAGTTTCAGAGCCCTCGGGCTACGTTTTGTGGAGTTACGGCCAGTTTAATGAGAGGCTAAATACAGGCATAATTTCCTATGAAAAAGTGCCCGCGCAAAATCGCGATTTCCCGAAAAACGGACCCCGAACCCGGTTCTGAGAAAACCCACTGGGGACGCTCCTAGTGACCTGACGGACGCACCCTAGAAGTTTCAGAGCCCTCGGGCTACGTTTTGTGGAGTTACGGCCAGTTAAATGAGAGGCTAAATACAGGCATAATTTCCTATGAAAAAGTGCCCGCGCAAAATCGCGATTTCCCGAAAAAGGGACCCCGAACCCGGTTCTGAGAAAACCCACTGGGGACGCTCCTAGTGACCTGACGGACGCACCCTAGAAGTTTCAGAGCCCTCGGGCTACGTTTTGTGGAGTTACGGCCAGTTTAATGAGAGGCTAAATACAGGCATAATTTCCTATGAAAAAGTGCCCGCACAAAATCGCAATTTCCCGAAAATCGGACCCCGAACCTGGTTCTGAGAAAACCCACTGGGGACGCTCCTAGTGACCTGACGGACGCACCCTAGAAGTTTCAGAGCCCTCGGGCTACGTTTTGTGGAGTTACAGCCAGTTTAATGAGAGGCTAAATACAGGCATAATTTCCTTTGAAAAAGTGCCCGCACAAAATCGCGATTTCCCGAAAATCGGACCCCGAACCCGGTTCTGAGAAAACCCACTGGGGACGCTCCTAGTGACCTGACGGACGCACCCTAGAAGTTTCAGAGCCCTCGGGCTACGTTTTGTGGAGTTACGGCCAGTTTAATGAGAGGCTAAATACAGGCATAATTTCCTATGAAAAAGTGCCCGCGCAAAATCGCGATTTCCCGAAAATCGGACCCCGAACCCGGTTCTGAGAAAACCCACTGGGGATGCTCCTAGTGACCTGACGGACGCACCCTAGAAGTTTCAGAGCCCTTGGGCTACATTTTGTGGAGTTACGGCCAGTTTAATGAGAGGCTAAATACAGGCATAATTTCCTATGAAAAAGTGCCCGCGCAAAATCGCGATTTCCCGAAAATCGGACCCCGAACCCGGTTCTGAGACAACCCACTGGGGACGCTCCTAGTGACCTGACGGACGCACCCTAGAAGTTTCAGAGCCCTCAGGCTACATTTTGTGGAGTTACAGCCGGTTTAATGAGAGGCTAAATACAGGCATAATTTCCTATGAAAAAGTGCCCGCGCAAAATCGCAATTTCCCGAAAAAAGGGACCCCAAACCCGGTTCTGAGAAAACCCAATGGGGACGCTCCTAGTGACTTGACGGACGCACACCCTAGAAGTTTCAGAGCCCTCGGGCTACATTTTGTGGAGTTACAGCCAGTTTAATGAGAGGCTAAATACAGGCATAATTTCCTATGAAAAAGTGCCCGCGCAAAATCGCGATTTCCCGAAAATCGGACCCCGAACCTGGTTCTGAGAAAACCCACTGGGGACGCTCCTAGTGACCTGACGGACGCACCCTAGAAGTTTCAGAGCCCTCAGGCTACGTTTTGTGGAGTTACAGCTAGTTTAATAAGAGGCTAAATACAGGCATAATTTCCTATGAAAAAGTGCCCGCACAAAATCGCGATTTCCCGAAAATCGGACACCGAAGCAGGTTCTGAGAAAACCCACTGGGGACGCTCCTAGTGACCTGACGGACGCACCCTAGAAGTTTCAGAGCCCTCGGGCTACGTTTTGTGGAGTTACGGCCAGTTTAATGAGAGGCTAAATACAGGCATAATTTCCTATGAAAAAGTGCCCGCGCAAAATCGCGATTTCCTGAAAATCGGACCCCGAACCCGGTTCTGAGAAAACCCACTGGGGACGCTCCTAGTGACCTGACGGACGCACCCTAGAAGTTTCAGAGCCCTCGGGCTACGTTTTGTGGAGTTACGGCCAGTTTAATGAGAGGCTAAATACAGGCATAATTTCCTATGAAAAAGTGCCCGCGCAAAATCGCGATTTCCCGAAAATCGGACCCCGAACCCGGTTCTGAGAAAACCCACTGGGGACGCTCCTAGTGACCTGACGGACGCACCCTAGAAGTTTCAGAGCCCTTGGGCTACATTTTGTGGAGTTACGGCCAGTTTAATGAGAGGCTAAATACAGGCATAATTTCCTATGAAAAAGTGCCCGCGCAAAATCACGATTTCCCGAAAATCGGACCCCGAACCCGGTTCTGAGAAAACCCACTGGGGACGCTCCTAGTGACCTGACGGACGCACCCTAGAAGTTTCAGAGCCCTCGGGCTACGTTTTGTGGAGTTACGGCCAGTTTAATGAGAGGCTAAATACAGGCATAATTTCCTATGAAAAAGTGCCCGCGCAAAATCGCGATTTCCCGAAAAACGGACCCCAAACCCGGTTCTGAGAAAACCCACTGGGGACGCTCCTAGTGACCTGACGGACGCACCCTAGAAGTTTCAGAGCCCTCGGGCTACGTTTTGTGGAGTTACGGCCAGTTTAATGAGAGGCTAAGTACAGGCATAATTTCCTATGAAAAAGTGCCCGCGCAAAATTGCGATTTCCCGAAAATCGGACCCCGAACCCGGTTCTGAGAAAACCCACTCGGGACGCTCCTAGTGACCTGACAGACGCACCCTAGAAGTTTCAGAGCCCTCGGGCTACGTTTTGTGGAGTTACGGCCAGTTTAATGAGAGGCTAAATACAGGCATAATTTCCTATGAAAAAGTGCCCGCGCAAAATCGCGATTTCCCGAAAAACGGACCCCGAACCCGGTTCTGAGAAAACCCACTGGGGACGCTCCTAGTGACCTGACGGACGCACCCTAGAAGTTTCAGAGCCCTCGGGCTACGTTTTGTGGAGTTACGGCCAGTTTAATGAGAGGCTAAATACAGGCATAATTTCCTATGAAAAAGTGCCCGCACAAAATCGCAATTTCCCGAAAATCGGACCCCGAACCCGGTTCTGAGAAAACCCACTGGGGACGCTCCTAGTGACCTGACGGACGCACCCTAGAAGTTTCAGAGCCCTCGGGCTACGTTTTGTGGAGTTACGGCCAGTTTAATGAGAGGCTAAATACAGGCATAATTTCCTTTGAAAAAGTGCCCGCACAAAATCGCGATTTCCCGAAAATCGGACCCCGAACCCGGTTCTGAGAAAACCCACTGGGGACGCTCCTAGTGACCTGACGGACGCACCCTAGAAGTTTCAGAGCCCTCGGGCTACGTTTTGTGGAGTTACGGCCAGTTTAATGAGAGGCTAAATACAGGCATAATTTCCTATGAAAAAGTGCCCGCGCAAAATCGCGATTTCCCGAAAATCGGACCCCGAACCCGGTTCTGAGAAAACCCACTGGGGACGCTCCTAGTGACCTGACGGACGCACCCTAGAAGTTTCAGAGCCCTTGGGCTACATTTTGTGGAGTTACGGCCAGTTTAATGAGAGGCTAAATACAGGCATAATTTCCTATGAAAAAGTGCCCGCGCAAAATCGCGATTTCCCGAAAATCGGACCCCGAACCCGGTTCTGAGACAACCCACTGGGGACGCTCCTAGTGACCTGACGGACGCACCCTAGAAGTTTCAGAGCCCTCAGGCTACATTTTGTGGAGTTACAGCCAGTTTAATGAGAGGCTAAATACAGGCATAATTTCCTATGAAAAAGTGCCCGCGCAAAATCGCAATTTCCCGAAAAAAGGGACCCCAAACCCGGTTCTGAGAAAACCCAATGGGGACGCTCCTAGTGACTTGACGGACGCACACCCTAGAAGTTTCAGAGCCCTCGGGCTACGTTTTGTAGAGTTACGGCTAGTTTAATGAGAGGCTAAATACAGGCATAATTTCCTATGAAAAAGTGCCCGCGCAAAATCGCGATTTCCCGAAAATCGGACCCCGAACCTGGTTCTGAGAAAACCCACTGGGGACGCTCCTAGTGACCTGACGGACGCACCCTAGAAGTTTCAGAGCCCTCGGGCTACGTTTTGTGGAGTTACAGCTAGTTTAATAAGAGGCTAAATACAGGCATAATTTCCTATGAAAAAGTGCCCGCACAAAATCGCGATTTCCCGAAAATCGGACCCCGAACCCGGTTCTGAGAAAACCCACTGGGGACGCTCCTAGTGACCTGACGGACGCACCCTAGAAGTTTCAGAGCCCTCGGGCTACGTTTTGTGGAGTTACGGCCAGTTTAATGAGAGGCTAAATACAGGCATAATTTCCTATGAAAAAGTGCCCGCGCAAAATCGCGATTTCCCGAAAATCGGACCCCGAACCCGGTTCTGAGAAAACCCACTGGGGACGCTCCTAGTGACCTGACGGACGCACCCTAGAAGTTTCAGAGCCCTCAGGCTACATTTTGTGGAGTTACAGCCAGTTTAATGAGAGGCTAAATACAGGCATAATTTCCTATGAAAAAGTGCCCGCGCAAAATCGCAATTTCCCGAAAAAAGGGACCCCAAACCAGGTTCTGAGAAAACCCAATGGGGACGCTCCTAGTGACTTGACGGACGCACACCCTAGAAGTTTCAGAGCCCTCGGGCTACGTTTTGTAGAGTTACGGCTAGTTTAATGAGAGGCTAAATACAGGCATAATTTCCTATGAAAAAGTGCCCGCGCAAAATCGCGATTTCCCGAAAATCGGACCCCGAACCTGGTTCTGAGAAAACCCACTGGGGACGCTCCTAGTGACCTGACGGACGCACCCTAGAAGTTTCAGAGCCCTCGGGCTACGTTTTGTGGAGTTACAGCTAGTTTAATAAGAGGCTAAATACAGGCATAATTTCCTATGAAAAAGTGCCCGCACAAAATCGCGATTTCCCGAAAATCGGACCCCGAACCCGGTTCTGAGAAAACCCACTGGGGACGCTCCTAGTGACCTGACGGACGCACCCTAGAAGTTTCAGAGCCCTCGGGCTACGTTTTGTGGAGTTACTGCCAGTTTAATGAGAGGCTAAATACAGGCATAATTTCCTATGAAAAAGTGCCCGCGCAAAATCGCGATTTCCTGAAAATCGGACCCCGAACCCAGTTCTGAGAAAACCCACTGGGGACGCTCCTAGTGACCTGACGGACGCACCCTAGAAGTTTCAGAGCCCTCGGGCTACGTTTTGTGGAGTTACGGCCAGTTTAATGAGAGGCTAAATACAGGCATAATTTCCTATGAAAAAGTGCCCGCGCAAAATCGCGATTTCCCGAAAATCGGACCCCGAACCCGGTTCTGAGAAAACCCACTGGGGACGCTCCTAGTGACCTGACGGACGCACCCTAGAAGTTTCAGAGCCCTCGGGCCACGTTTTGTGGAGTTACGGCCAGTTTAATGAGAGGCTAAATACAGGCATAATTTCCTATGAAAAAGTGCCCGCGCAAAATCGCGATTTCCCGAAAATCGGACCCCGAACCCGGTTCTGAGAAAACCCACTGGGGACGCTCCTAGTGACCTGACGGACGCACCCTAGAAGTTTCAGAGCCCTCGGGCTACGTTTTGTGGAGTTACGGCCAGTTTAATGAGAGGCTAAATACAGGCATAATTTCCTATGAAAAAGTGCCCGCGCAAAATCGCGATTTCCCGAAAATCGGACCCCGAACCCGGTTCTGAGAAAACCCACTGGGGACGCTCCTAGTGACCTGACGGACGCACCCTAGAAGTTTCAGAGCCCTCGGGCTACGTTTTGTGGAGTTACGGCCAGTTTAATGAGAGGCTAAATACAGGCATAATTTCCTATGAAAAAGTGCCCGCGCAAAATCGCGATTTCCCGAAAATCGGACCCCGAACCCGGTTCTGAGAAAACCCACTGGGGTCGCTCCTAGTGACCTGACGGACGCACCCTAGAAGTTTCAGAGCCCTCGGGCTACGTTTTGTGCAGTTACGGCCAGTTTAATGAGAGGCTAAATACAGGCATAATTTCCTATGAAAAAGTGCCCGCGCAAAATCGCGATTTCCCGAAAATCGGACCCCGAACCCGGTTCTGAGAAAACCCACTGGGGACGCTCCTAGTGACCTGACGGACGCACCCTAGAAGTTTCAGAGCCCTCGGGCTACGTTTTGTGGAGTTACGGCCAGTTTAATGAGAGGCTAAATACAGGCATAATTTCCTATGAAAAAGTGCCCGCGCAAAATCGCGATTTCCCGAAAAATCGGACCCCGAACCAGGTTCTGAGAAAACCCACTGGGGACTCTCCAAGTGACCTGACAGACGCACCCTAGAAGTTTCAGAGCCCTCAGGCTACGTTTTGTGCAGTTACGGCCAGTTTAATGAGAGGCTAAATACAGGCATAATTTCCTATGAAAAAGTGCCCGCGCAAAATCGCGATTTCCCGAAAATCGGACCCCGAACCCGGTTCTGAGAAAACCCACTGGGGACGCTCCTAGTGACCTGACCAACGCACAGTATAAGTTTCAGAGCCCTCGAGCTACGTTTTGTGGAGTTACGGCCAGTTTAATGAGAGGCTAAATACAGGCATAATTTCCTATGAAAAAGTGCCCGCGCAAAATCGCGATTTCCCGAAAATCGGACCCCGAACCCCGTTCTGAGAAAACCCACTGGGGACGCTCCTAGTGACCTGACGGACGCACCCTAGAAGTTTCAGAGCCCTCGGGCTACGTTTTGTGGAGTTACGGCCATTTTAATGAGAGGCTAAATACAGGCATAATTTCCTATGAAAAAGTGCCCGCTCAAAATCGCGATTTCCCGAAAATCGGACCCCGAACCCGGTTCTGAGAAAACCCACTGGGGACGCTCCTAGTGACCTGACAGACGCACCCTAGAAGTTTCAGAGCCCTCGGGCTACGTTTTGTGGAGTTACGGCCAGTTTAATGAGAGGCTAAATACAGGCATAATTTCCTATGAAAAAGTGCCCGCACAAAATCGCGATTTCCCGGAAATCGGACCCCGAACCCGGTTCTGAGAAAACCCACTGGGGACGCTCCTAGTGACCTGACGGACGCACCTTAGAAGTTTCAGAGCCCTCGGGCTACGTTTTGTGCAGTTACGGCCAGTTTAATGAGAGGCTAAATACAGGCATAATTTCCTATGAAAAAGTGCCCGCGCAAAATCGCGATTTCCCGAAAATCAGACCCCGAACCCGGTTCTGAGAAAACCCACTGGGGACGCTCCTAGTGACCTGACGGACGCACCCTAGAAGTTTCAGAGCCCTCGGGCTACATTTTGTGGAGTTACGGCCAGTTTAATGAGAGGCTAAATACAGGCATAATTTCCTATGAAAAAGTGCCCGCACAAAATCGCGATTTCCCGGAAATCGGACCCCGAACCCGGTTCTAAGAAAACCCACTGGGGACGCTCCTAGTGACCTGACGGACGCACCCTAGAAGTTTCAGAGCCCTCGGGCTACGTTTTGTGGAGTTACGGCCAGTTTAATGAGAGGCTAAATACAGGCATAATTTCCTATGAAAAAGTGCCCGCGCAAAATCGCGATTTTCCGAAAATCGGACCCCGAACCCGGTTCTGAGACAACCCACTGGGGACGCTCCTAGTGACCTGACGGACGCACCCTAGAAGTTTCAGAGCCCTCGGGCTACGTTTTGTGGAGTTACGGCCAGTTTAATGAGAGGCTAAATACAGGCATAATTTCCTATGAAAAAGTGCCCGCGCAAAATCGCGATTTCCCGAAAATCGGACCCCGAACCCGGTTCTGAGAAAACCCACTGGGGACGCTCCTAGTGACCTGACGGACGCACCCTAGAAGTTTCAGAGCCCTCGGGCTACATTTTGTGGAGTTACGGCCAGTTTAATGAGAGGCTAAATACAGGCATAATTTCCTATGAAAAAGTGCCCGCGCAAAATCGCGATTTCCCGAAAATCGGACCCCGAACCCGGTTCTGAGAAAACCCACTGGGGACGCTCCTAGTGACCTGACGGACGCACCCTAGAAGTTTCAGAGCCCTCGGGCTACGTTTTGTGGAGTTACGGCCAGTTTAATGAGAGGCTAAATACAGGCATAATTTCCTTTGAAAAAGTGCCCGCACAAAATCGCGATTTCCCGAAAATCGGACCCCGAACCCGGTTCTGAGAAAACCCACTGGGGACGCTCCTAGTGACCTGACGGACGCACCCTAGAAGTTTCAGAGCCCTCGGGCTACGTTTTGTGGAGTTACGGCCATTTTAATGAGAGGCTAAATACAGGCATAATTTCCTATGAAAAAGTGCCCGCGCAAAATCGCAATTTCCCGAAAATCGGACCCCGAACCCGGTTCTGAGAAAACCCACTGGGGACGCTCCTAGTGACCTGACGGACGCACCCTAGAAGTTTCAGAGCCCTCGGGCTACGTTTTGTGGAGTTACGGCCAGTTTAATGAGAGGCTAAATACAGGCATAATTTCCTATGAAAAAGTGCCCGCGCAAAATCGCGATTTTCCGAAAATCGGACCCCGAACCCGGTTCTGAGACAACCCACTGGGGACGCTCCTAGTGACCTGACGGACGCACCCTAGAAGTTTCAGAGCCCTCGGGCTACGTTTTGTGGAGTAACGGCCAGTTTAATGAGAGGCTAAATACGGGCATAATTTCCTATGAAAAAGTGCCCGCGCAAAATCGCCATTTTCCGAAAATGGGACCCCGAACCCGGTTCTGAGACAACCCACTGGGGACGCTCCTAGTGACCTGACGGACGCACCCTAGAAGTTTCAGAGCCCTCGGGCTACGTTTTGTGGAGTTACGGCCAGTTTAATGAGAGGCTAAATACAGGCATAATTTCCTATGAAAAAGTGCCCGCGCAAAATCGCGATTTCCCGAAAATCGGACCCCAAACCTGGTTCTGAGAAAACCCACTGGGGACGCTCCTAGTGACCTGACGGACGCACCCTAGAAGTTTCAGAGCCCTCGGGCTACGTTTTGTGGAGTTACGGCCAGTTTAATGAGAGGCTAAATACAGGCATAATTTCCTATGAAAAAGTGCCCGCGCAAAATCGCGATTTCCCAAAAAACGGACCCCGAACCCGGTTCTGAGAAAACCCACTGGGGACGCTCCTAGTGACCTGACGGACGCACCCTAGAAGTTTCAGAGCCCTCGGGCTACGTTTTGTGGAGTTACGGCCAGTTTAATGAGAGGCTAAATACAGGCATAATTTCCTATGAAAAAGTGCCCGCGCAATATCGCGATTTCCCGAAAATCGGACCCCGAACCCGGTTCTGAGAAAACCCACTGGGGACGCTCCTAGTGACCTGACGGACGCACCCTAGAAGTTTCAGAGCCCTCGGGCTACGTTTTGTGCAGTTACGGCTAGTTTAATAAGAGGCTAAATACAGGCATAATTTCCTATGAAAAAGTGCCCGCACAAAATCGCGATTTCCCGAAAAACGGACCCCGAACCCGGTTCTGAGACAACCCACTGGGGACGCTCCTAGTGACCTGACGGACGCACCCTAGAAGTTTCAGAGCCCTCGGGCTACGTTTTGTGGAGTTACGGCCAGTTTAATGAGAGGCTAAATACAGGCATAATTTCCTATGAAAAAGTGCCCGCGCAAAATCGCGATTTCCCGAAAATCGGACCCCGAACCTGGTTCTGAGAAAACCCACTGGGGACGCCCCTAGTGACCTGGCGGACGCACCCTAGAAGTTTCAGAGCCCTCGGGCTACGTTTTGTGGAGTTACAGCTAGTTTAATAAGAGGCTAAATACAGGCATAATTTCCTATGAAAAAGTGCCCGCGCAAAATCGCGATTTCCCGAAAAACGGACCCCGAACCCGGTTCTGAGACAACCCACTGGGGACGCTCCTAGTGACCTGACGGACGCACCCTAGAAGTTTCAGAGCCCTCGGGCTACGTTTTGTGGAGTTACGGCCAGTTTAATGAGAGGCTAAATACAGGCATAATTTCCTATGAAAAAGTGCCCGCGCAAAATCGCGATTTCCCGAAAATCGGACCCCGAACCCGGTTCTGAGAAAACCCACTGGGGTCGCTCCTAGTGACCTGACGGACGCACCCTAGAAGTTTCAGAGCCCTCGGGCTACGTTTTGTGGAGTTACGGCTAGTTTAATGAGAGGCTAAATACAGGCATAATTTCCTATGAAAAAGTGCCCGCGCAAAATCGCAATTTCCCGAAAAAAGGGACCCCAAACCCGGTTCTGAGAAAACCCAATGGGGACGCTCCTAGTGACTTGACGGACGCACACCCTAGAAGTTTCAGAGCCCTCGGGCTACGTTTTGTAGAGTTACGGCTAGTTTAATGAGAGGCTAAATACAGGCATAATTTCCTATGAAAAAGTGCCCGCGCAAAATCGCGATTTCCCGAAAATCGGACCCCGAACCTGGTTCTGAGAAAACCCACTGGGGACGCTCCTAGTGACCTGACGGACGCACCCTAGAAGTTTCAGAGCCCTCGGGCTACGTTTTGTGGAGTTACAGCTAGTTTAATAAGAGGCTAAATACAGGCATAATTTCCTATGAAAAAGTGCCCGCACAAAATCGCGATTTCCCGAAAATCGGACCCCGAACCCGGTTCTGAGAAAACCCACTGGGGACGCTCCTAGTGACCTGACGGACGCACCCTAGAAGTTTCAGAGCCCTCGGGCTACGTTTTGTGGAGTTACGGCCAGTTTAATGAGAGGCTAAATACAGGCATAATTTCCTATGAAAAAGTGCCCGCGCAAAATCGCGATTTCCCGAAAATCGGACCCCGAACCCGGTTCTGAGAAAACCCACTGGGGACGCTCCTAGTGACCTGACGGACGCACCCTAGAAGTTTCAGAGCCCTCAGGCTACATTTTGTGGAGTTACAGCCAGTTTAATGAGAGGCTAAATACAGGCATAATTTCTTATGAAAAAGTGCCCGCGCAAAATCGCAATTTCCCGAAAAAAGGGACCCCAAACCAGGTTCTGAGAAAACCCAATGGGGACGCTCCTAGTGACTTGACGGACGCACACCCTAGAAGTTTCAGAGCCCTCGGGCTACGTTTTGTAGAGTTACGGCTAGTTTAATGAGAGGCTAAATACAGGCA
This sequence comes from Halichoeres trimaculatus, assembly GCF_033239565.1. Classification (NCBI taxonomy): domain Eukaryota; kingdom Metazoa; phylum Chordata; class Actinopteri; order Labriformes; family Labridae; genus Halichoeres; species Halichoeres trimaculatus. The sequence goes on along the minus strand of NW_027437218.1, from coordinate 342,965 downwards.
TAATTTCCTATGAAAAAGTGCCCGCGCAAAATCGCGATTTCCCGAAAATCGGACCCCGAACCTGGTTCTGAGAAAACCCACTGGGGACGCTCCTAGTGACCTGACGGACGCACCCTAGAAGTTTCAGAGCCCTCGGGCTACGTTTTGTGGAGTTACAGCTAGTTTAATAAGAGGCTAAATACAGGCATAATTTCCTATGAAAAAGTGCCCGCACAAAATCGCGATTTCCCGAAAATCGGACCCCGAACCCGGTTCTGAGAAAACCCACTGGGGACGCTCCTAGTGACCTGACGGACGCACCCTAGAAGTTTCAGAGCCCTCGGGCTACGTTTTGTGGAGTTACTGCCAGTTTAATGAGAGGCTAAATACAGGCATAATTTCCTATGAAAAAGTGCCCGCGCAAAATCGCGATTTCCTGAAAATCGGACCCCGAACCCAGTTCTGAGAAAACCCACTGGGGACGCTCCTAGTGACCTGACGGACGCACCCTAGAAGTTTCAGAGCCCTCGGGCTACGTTTTGTGGAGTTACGGCCAGTTTAATGAGAGGCTAAATACAGGCATAATTTCCTATGAAAAAGTGCCCGCGCAAAATCGCGATTTCCCGAAAATCGGACCCCGAACCCGGTTCTGAGAAAACCCACTGGGGACGCTCCTAGTGACCTGACGGACGCACCCTAGAAGTTTCAGAGCCCTCGGGCCACGTTTTGTGGAGTTACGGCCAGTTTAATGAGAGGCTAAATACAGGCATAATTTCCTATGAAAAAGTGCCCGCGCAAAATCGCGATTTCCCGAAAATCGGACCCCGAACCCGGTTCTGAGAAAACCCACTGGGGACGCTCCTAGTGACCTGACGGACGCACCCTAGAAGTTTCAGAGCCCTCGGGCTACGTTTTGTGGAGTTACGGCCAGTTTAATGAGAGGCTAAATACAGGCATAATTTCCTATGAAAAAGTGCCCGCGCAAAATCGCGATTTCCCGAAAATCGGACCCCGAACCCGGTTCTGAGAAAACCCACTGGGGACGCTCCTAGTGACCTGACGGACGCACCCTAGAAGTTTCAGAGCCCTCGGGCTACGTTTTGTGGAGTTACGGCCAGTTTAATGAGAGGCTAAATACAGGCATAATTTCCTATGAAAAAGTGCCCGCGCAAAATCGCGATTTCCCGAAAATCGGACCCCGAACCCGGTTCTGAGAAAACCCACTGGGGTCGCTCCTAGTGACCTGACGGACGCACCCTAGAAGTTTCAGAGCCCTCGGGCTACGTTTTGTGCAGTTACGGCCAGTTTAATGAGAGGCTAAATACAGGCATAATTTCCTATGAAAAAGTGCCCGCGCAAAATCGCGATTTCCCGAAAATCGGACCCCGAACCCGGTTCTGAGAAAACCCACTGGGGACGCTCCTAGTGACCTGACGGACGCACCCTAGAAGTTTCAGAGCCCTCGGGCTACGTTTTGTGGAGTTACGGCCAGTTTAATGAGAGGCTAAATACAGGCATAATTTCCTATGAAAAAGTGCCCGCGCAAAATCGCGATTTCCCGAAAAATCGGACCCCGAACCAGGTTCTGAGAAAACCCACTGGGGACTCTCCAAGTGACCTGACAGACGCACCCTAGAAGTTTCAGAGCCCTCAGGCTACGTTTTGTGCAGTTACGGCCAGTTTAATGAGAGGCTAAATACAGGCATAATTTCCTATGAAAAAGTGCCCGCGCAAAATCGCGATTTCCCGAAAATCGGACCCCGAACCCGGTTCTGAGAAAACCCACTGGGGACGCTCCTAGTGACCTGACCAACGCACAGTATAAGTTTCAGAGCCCTCGAGCTACGTTTTGTGGAGTTACGGCCAGTTTAATGAGAGGCTAAATACAGGCATAATTTCCTATGAAAAAGTGCCCGCGCAAAATCGCGATTTCCCGAAAATCGGACCCCGAACCCCGTTCTGAGAAAACCCACTGGGGACGCTCCTAGTGACCTGACGGACGCACCCTAGAAGTTTCAGAGCCCTCGGGCTACGTTTTGTGGAGTTACGGCCATTTTAATGAGAGGCTAAATACAGGCATAATTTCCTATGAAAAAGTGCCCGCTCAAAATCGCGATTTCCCGAAAATCGGACCCCGAACCCGGTTCTGAGAAAACCCACTGGGGACGCTCCTAGTGACCTGACAGACGCACCCTAGAAGTTTCAGAGCCCTCGGGCTACGTTTTGTGGAGTTACGGCCAGTTTAATGAGAGGCTAAATACAGGCATAATTTCCTATGAAAAAGTGCCCGCACAAAATCGCGATTTCCCGGAAATCGGACCCCGAACCCGGTTCTGAGAAAACCCACTGGGGACGCTCCTAGTGACCTGACGGACGCACCTTAGAAGTTTCAGAGCCCTCGGGCTACGTTTTGTGCAGTTACGGCCAGTTTAATGAGAGGCTAAATACAGGCATAATTTCCTATGAAAAAGTGCCCGCGCAAAATCGCGATTTCCCGAAAATCAGACCCCGAACCCGGTTCTGAGAAAACCCACTGGGGACGCTCCTAGTGACCTGACGGACGCACCCTAGAAGTTTCAGAGCCCTCGGGCTACATTTTGTGGAGTTACGGCCAGTTTAATGAGAGGCTAAATACAGGCATAATTTCCTATGAAAAAGTGCCCGCACAAAATCGCGATTTCCCGGAAATCGGACCCCGAACCCGGTTCTAAGAAAACCCACTGGGGACGCTCCTAGTGACCTGACGGACGCACCCTAGAAGTTTCAGAGCCCTCGGGCTACGTTTTGTGGAGTTACGGCCAGTTTAATGAGAGGCTAAATACAGGCATAATTTCCTATGAAAAAGTGCCCGCGCAAAATCGCGATTTTCCGAAAATCGGACCCCGAACCCGGTTCTGAGACAACCCACTGGGGACGCTCCTAGTGACCTGACGGACGCACCCTAGAAGTTTCAGAGCCCTCGGGCTACGTTTTGTGGAGTTACGGCCAGTTTAATGAGAGGCTAAATACAGGCATAATTTCCTATGAAAAAGTGCCCGCGCAAAATCGCGATTTCCCGAAAATCGGACCCCGAACCCGGTTCTGAGAAAACCCACTGGGGACGCTCCTAGTGACCTGACGGACGCACCCTAGAAGTTTCAGAGCCCTCGGGCTACATTTTGTGGAGTTACGGCCAGTTTAATGAGAGGCTAAATACAGGCATAATTTCCTATGAAAAAGTGCCCGCGCAAAATCGCGATTTCCCGAAAATCGGACCCCGAACCCGGTTCTGAGAAAACCCACTGGGGACGCTCCTAGTGACCTGACGGACGCACCCTAGAAGTTTCAGAGCCCTCGGGCTACGTTTTGTGGAGTTACGGCCAGTTTAATGAGAGGCTAAATACAGGCATAATTTCCTTTGAAAAAGTGCCCGCACAAAATCGCGATTTCCCGAAAATCGGACCCCGAACCCGGTTCTGAGAAAACCCACTGGGGACGCTCCTAGTGACCTGACGGACGCACCCTAGAAGTTTCAGAGCCCTCGGGCTACGTTTTGTGGAGTTACGGCCATTTTAATGAGAGGCTAAATACAGGCATAATTTCCTATGAAAAAGTGCCCGCGCAAAATCGCAATTTCCCGAAAATCGGACCCCGAACCCGGTTCTGAGAAAACCCACTGGGGACGCTCCTAGTGACCTGACGGACGCACCCTAGAAGTTTCAGAGCCCTCGGGCTACGTTTTGTGGAGTTACGGCCAGTTTAATGAGAGGCTAAATACAGGCATAATTTCCTATGAAAAAGTGCCCGCGCAAAATCGCGATTTTCCGAAAATCGGACCCCGAACCCGGTTCTGAGACAACCCACTGGGGACGCTCCTAGTGACCTGACGGACGCACCCTAGAAGTTTCAGAGCCCTCGGGCTACGTTTTGTGGAGTAACGGCCAGTTTAATGAGAGGCTAAATACGGGCATAATTTCCTATGAAAAAGTGCCCGCGCAAAATCGCCATTTTCCGAAAATGGGACCCCGAACCCGGTTCTGAGACAACCCACTGGGGACGCTCCTAGTGACCTGACGGACGCACCCTAGAAGTTTCAGAGCCCTCGGGCTACGTTTTGTGGAGTTACGGCCAGTTTAATGAGAGGCTAAATACAGGCATAATTTCCTATGAAAAAGTGCCCGCGCAAAATCGCGATTTCCCGAAAATCGGACCCCAAACCTGGTTCTGAGAAAACCCACTGGGGACGCTCCTAGTGACCTGACGGACGCACCCTAGAAGTTTCAGAGCCCTCGGGCTACGTTTTGTGGAGTTACGGCCAGTTTAATGAGAGGCTAAATACAGGCATAATTTCCTATGAAAAAGTGCCCGCGCAAAATCGCGATTTCCCAAAAAACGGACCCCGAACCCGGTTCTGAGAAAACCCACTGGGGACGCTCCTAGTGACCTGACGGACGCACCCTAGAAGTTTCAGAGCCCTCGGGCTACGTTTTGTGGAGTTACGGCCAGTTTAATGAGAGGCTAAATACAGGCATAATTTCCTATGAAAAAGTGCCCGCGCAATATCGCGATTTCCCGAAAATCGGACCCCGAACCCGGTTCTGAGAAAACCCACTGGGGACGCTCCTAGTGACCTGACGGACGCACCCTAGAAGTTTCAGAGCCCTCGGGCTACGTTTTGTGCAGTTACGGCTAGTTTAATAAGAGGCTAAATACAGGCATAATTTCCTATGAAAAAGTGCCCGCACAAAATCGCGATTTCCCGAAAAACGGACCCCGAACCCGGTTCTGAGACAACCCACTGGGGACGCTCCTAGTGACCTGACGGACGCACCCTAGAAGTTTCAGAGCCCTCGGGCTACGTTTTGTGGAGTTACGGCCAGTTTAATGAGAGGCTAAATACAGGCATAATTTCCTATGAAAAAGTGCCCGCGCAAAATCGCGATTTCCCGAAAATCGGACCCCGAACCTGGTTCTGAGAAAACCCACTGGGGACGCCCCTAGTGACCTGGCGGACGCACCCTAGAAGTTTCAGAGCCCTCGGGCTACGTTTTGTGGAGTTACAGCTAGTTTAATAAGAGGCTAAATACAGGCATAATTTCCTATGAAAAAGTGCCCGCGCAAAATCGCGATTTCCCGAAAAACGGACCCCGAACCCGGTTCTGAGACAACCCACTGGGGACGCTCCTAGTGACCTGACGGACGCACCCTAGAAGTTTCAGAGCCCTCGGGCTACGTTTTGTGGAGTTACGGCCAGTTTAATGAGAGGCTAAATACAGGCATAATTTCCTATGAAAAAGTGCCCGCGCAAAATCGCGATTTCCCGAAAATCGGACCCCGAACCCGGTTCTGAGAAAACCCACTGGGGTCGCTCCTAGTGACCTGACGGACGCACCCTAGAAGTTTCAGAGCCCTCGGGCTACGTTTTGTGGAGTTACGGCTAGTTTAATGAGAGGCTAAATACAGGCATAATTTCCTATGAAAAAGTGCCCGCGCAAAATCGCGATTTCCCGAAAAACGGACCCCGAACCCGGTTCTGAGAAAACCCAATGGGGACGCTCCTAGTGACCTGACGGACGCACCCTAGAAGTTTCAGACCCCGCGGGCTACGTTTTGTGGAGTTACGGCCAGTTTAATGAGAGGCTAAGTACAGGCATAATTTCCTATGAAAAAGTGCCCGCGCAAAATCGCGATTTCCCGAAAATCGGACCCCGAACCCGGTTCTGAGAAAACCCACTGGGGACGCTCCTAGTGACCTGACGGACGCACCCTAGAAGTTTCAGAGCCCTCGGGCTACGTTTTGTGGAGTTACAGCCAGTTTAATGAGAGGCTAAATACAGGCATAATTTCCTATGAAAAAGTGCCCGCACAAAATCGCGATTTCCCGGAAATCGGACCCCGAACCCGGTTCTGAGAAAACCCACTGGGGACGCTCCTAGTGACCTGACGGACGCACCCTAGAAGTTTCAGAGCCCTCGGGCTACGTTTTGTGGAGTTACAGCTAGTTTAATAAGAGGCTAAATACAGGCATAATTTCCTATGAAAAAGTGCCCGCACAAAATCGCGATTTCCCGAAAATCGGACCCCAAACCCGGTTCTGAGAAAACCCACTGGGGACGCTCCTAGTGACCTGACGGACGCACCCTAGAAGTTTCAGAGCCCTCGGGCTACGTTTTGTGGAGTTACGGCCAGTTTAATGAGAGGCTAAATACAGGCATAATTTCCTATGAAAAAGTGCCCGCGCAAAATCGCGATTTCCCGAAAATCGGACCCCGAGCCTGGTTCTGAGAAAACCCACTGGGGTCGCTCCTAGTGACCTGACGGACGCACCCTAGAAGTTTCAGAGCCCTCGGGCTACGTTTTGTGGAGTTACGGCCAGTTTAATGAGAGGCTAAATACAGGCATAATTTCCTATGAAAAAGTGCCCGCGCAAAATCGCGATTTCCCGAAAAACGGACCCCGAACCCGGTTCTGAGAAAACCCAATGGGGACGCTCCTAGTGACCTGACGGACGCACCCTAGAAGTTTCAGAGCCCTCGGGCTACGTTTTGTGGAGTTACAGCTAGTTTAATAAGAGGCTAAATACAGGCATAATTTCCTATGAAAAAGTGCCCGCACAAAATCGCGATTTCCCGAAAATCGGACCCCGAACCCGGTTCTGAGAAAACCCACTGGGGACGCTCCTAGTGACCTGACGGACGCACCCTAGAAGTTTCAGAGCCCTCGGGCTACATTTTGTGGAGTTACGGCCAGTGTAATGAGAGGCTAAATACAGGCATAATTTCCTATGAAAAAGTGCCCGCGCAAAATCGCGATTTCCCGAAAAACGGACCCCGAACCCGGTTCTGAGAAAACCCAATGGGGACGCTCCTAGTGACCTGACGGACGCACCCTAGAAGTTTCAGAGCTCTCGGGCTACGTTTTGTGGAGTTACGGCCAGTTTAATAAGAGGCTAAGTACAGGCATAATTTCCTATGAAAAAGTGCCCGCGCAAAATCGCGATTTCCCGAAAATCGGACCCCGAACCCGGTTCTGAGAAAACCCACTGGGGACGCTCCTAGTGACCTGACGGACGCACCCTAGAAGTTTCAGAGCCCTCGGGCTACGTTTTGTGGAGTTACGGCCAGTTTAATGAGAGGCTAAATACAGGCATAATTTCCTATGAAAAAGTGCCCGCGCAAAATCGCGATTTCCCGAAAAATGGACCCCGAACCCGGTTCTGAGAAAACCCACTGGGGACGCTCCTAGTGACCTGACGGACGCACCCTAGAAGTTTCAGAGCCCTCGGGCTACGTTTTGTGGAGTTACGGCCAGTTTAATGAGAGGCTAAATACAGGCATAATTTCCTATGAAAAAGTGCCCGCGCAAAATCGCGATTTCCCGAAAATCGGACCCCGAACCCGGTTCTGAGAAAACCCACTGGGGTCGCTCCTAGTGACCTGACGGACGCACCCTAGAAGTTTCAGAGCCCTCGGGCTACGTTTTGTGCAGTTACGGCCAGTTTAATGAGAGGCTAAATACAGGCATAATTTCCTATGAAAAAGTGCCCGCACAAAATCGCGATTTCCCGAAAATCGGACCCCGAACCCGGTTCTGAGAAAACCCACTGGGGACGCTCCTAGTGACCTGACGGACGCACCCTAGAAGTTTCAGAGCCCTCGGGCTACGTTTTGTGGAGTTACGGCCAGTTTAATGAGAGGCTAAATACAGGCATAATTTCCTATGAAAAAGTGCCCGCGCAAAATCGCGATTTCCCGAAAAATCGGACCCCGAACCCGGTTCTGAGAAAACCCACTGGGGACTCTCCAAGTGACCTGACAGACGCACCCTAGAAGTTTCAGAGCCCTCGGGCTACGTTTTGTGGAGTTACAGCTAGTTTAATAAGAGGCTAAATACAGGCATAATTTCCTATGAAAAAGTGCCCTCACAAAATCGCGATTTCCCAAAAATCGGACCCCGAACCCGGTTCTGAGAAAACCCACTGGGGACGCTCCTAGTGACCTGACGGACGCACCCTAGAAGTTTCAGAGCCCTCGGGCTACGTTTTGTGGAGTTACGGCCAGTTTAATGAGAGGCTAAATACAGGCATAATTTCCTATGAAAAAGTGCCCGCGCAAAATCGCGATTTCCCGAAAAACGGACCCCGAACCCGGTTCTGAGAAAACCCAATGGGGACGCTCCTAGTGACCTGACGGACGCACCCTAGAAGTTTCAGAGCCCTCGGGCTACGTTTTGTGGAGTTACGGCCAGTTTAATGAGAGGCTAAATACAGGCATAATTTCCTATGAAAAAGTGCCCGCGCAAAATCGCGATTTCCCAAAAAACGGACCCCGAACCCGGTTCTGAGAAAACCCACTGGGGACGCTCCTAGTGACCTGACGGACGCACCCTAGAAGTTTCAGAGCCCTCGGGCTACATTTTGTGGAGTTACGGCCAGTTTAATGAGAGGCTAAATACAGGCATAATTTCCTATGAAAAAGTGCCCGCACAAAATCGCGATTTCCCTAAAATCGGACCCCGAACCCGGTTCTGAGAAAACCCACTGGGGACGCTCCTAGTGACCTGACGGACGCACCCTAGAAGTTTCAGAGCCCTCGGGCTACGTTTTGTGGAGTAACGGCCAGTTTAATGAGAGGCTAAATACGGGCATAATTTCCTATGAAAAAGTGCCCGCGCAAAATCGCCATTTTCCGAAAATGGGACCCCGAACCCGGTTCTGAGACAACCCACTGGGGACGCTCCTAGTGACCTGACGGACGCACCCTAGAAGTTTCAGAGCCCTCGGGCTACGTTTTGTGGAGTTACGGCCAGTTTAATGAGAGGCTAAATACAGGCATAATTTCCTATGAAAAAGTGCCCGCGCAAAATCGCGATTTCCCGAAAAACGGACCCCGAACCCGGTTCTGAGAAAACCCAATGGGGACGCTCCTAGTGACCTGACGGACGCACCCTAGAAGTTTCAGAGCCCTCGGGCTACGTTTTGTGGAGTTACGGCCAGTTTAATGAGAGGCTAAATACAGGCATAATTTCCTATGAAAAAGTGCCCGCACAAAATCGCGATTTCCCGGAAATCGGACCCCGAACCCGGTTCTAAGAAAACCCACTGGGGACGCTCCTAGTGACCTGACGGACACACCCTAGAAGTTTCAGAGCCCTCGGGCTACGTTTTGTGGAGTTACGGCCAGTTTAATGAGAGGCTAAATACAGGCATAATTTCCTATGAAAAAGTGCCCGCGCAAAATCGCGATTTTCCGAAAATCGGACCCCGAACCCGGTTCTGAGACAACCCACTGGGGACGCTCCTAGTGACCTGACGGACGCACCCTAGAAGTTTCAGAGCCCTCGGGCTACGTTTTGTGGAGTTACGGCCAGTTTAATGAGAGGCTAAATACAGGCATAATTTCCTATGAAAAAGTGCCCGCGCAAAATTGCGATTTCCCAAGAAATCGGACCCCGAACCCGGTTCTGAGAAAACCCACTGGGGACGCTCCTAGTGACCTGACGGACGCACCCTAGAAGTTTCAGAGCCCTCGGGCTACATTTTGTGGAGTTACAGCCAGTGTAATGAGAGGCTAAATACAGGCATAATTTCCTATGAAAAAGTGCCCGCACAAAATCGCGATTTCCCGAAAATCGGACCCCGAACCCGGTTCTGAGAAAACCCACTGGGGACGCTCCTAGTGACCTGACGGACGCACCCTAGAAGTTTCAGAGCCCTCGGGCTACATTTTGTGGAGTTACAGCCAGTTTAATGAGAAGCTAAATACAGGCATAATTTCCTATGAAAAAGTGCCCGCGCATAATCGCAATTTCCCGAAAAACGGACCCCGAACCCGGTTCTAAGAAAACCCACTGGGGTTGTCCTAGTGACCTGACGGACGCACCCTAGAAGTTTCAGAGCCCTCGGGCTACGTTTTGTGGAGTTACGGCCAGTTTAATCAGAGGCTAAATACAGGCATAATTTCCTATGAAAAAGTGCCCGCGCAAAATCGCGATTTTCCGAAAATCGGACCCCGAACCCGGTTCTGAGACAACCCACTGGGGACGCTCCTAGTGACCTGACGGACGCACCCTAGAAGTTTCAGAGCCCTCGGGCTACGTTTTGTGGAGTTACGGCCAGTTTAATGAGAGGCTAAATACAGGCATAATTTCCTATGAAAAAGTGCCCGCGCAAAATCGCGATTTCCTGAAAATCGGACCCCGAACCCGGTTCTGAGACAACCCACTGGGGACGCTCCTAGTGACCTGACGGACGCACCCTAGAAGTTTCAGACCCCGCGGGCTACATTTTGTGGAGTTACAGCCAGTTTAATGAGAGGCTAAATACAGGCATAATTTCCTATGAAAAAGTGCCCGCGCAAAATCGCAATTTCCCGAAAAACGGACCCCAAACCCGGTTCTGAGAAAACCCAATGGGGACGCTCCTAGTGACCTGACGGACGCACCCTAGAAGTTTCAGAGCCCTCGGGCTACGTTTTGTGGAGTTACGGCTAGTTTAATGAGAGGCTAAATACAGGCATAATTTCCTATGAAAAAGTGCCCGCGCAAAATCGCAATTTCCCGAAAAACGGACCCCAAACCCGGTTCTGAGAAAACCCAATGGGGACGCTCCTAGTGACCTGACGGACGCACCCTAGAAGTTTCAGAGCCCTCGGGCTACGTTTTGTGGAGTTACGGCTAGTTTAATGAGAGGCTAAATACAGGCATAATTTCCTATGAAAAAGTGCCCGCGCAAAATCGCGATTTCCCAAAAAACGGACCCCGAACCCGGTTCTGAGAAAACCCACTGGGGACGCTCCTAGTGACCTGACGGACGCACCCTAGAAGTTTCAGAGCCCTCGGGCTACATTTTGTGGAGTTACGGCCAGTTTAATGAGAGGCTAAATACAGGCATAATTTCCTATGAAAAAGTGCCCGCCCAAAATCGCGATTTCCCGAAAATCGGACCCCGAACCCGGTTCTGAGAAAACCCACTGGGGACGCTCCTAGTGACCTGACGGACGCACCCTAGAAGTTTCAGAGCCCTCGAGCCAAATTTTGTGGAGTTACGGCTAGTTTAATGAGAGGCTAAATACAGGCATAATTTCCTATGAAAAAGTGCCCGCACACAATCGCGATTTCCCTAAAATCGGACCCCGAACCCGGTTCTGAGAAAACCCACCGGGGACGCTCCTAGTGACCTGACGGACGCACCCTAGAAGTTTCAGAGCCCTCGGGCTACGTTTTGTGGAGTAACGGCCAGTTTAATGAGAGGCTAAATACGGGCATAATTTCCTATGAAAAAGTGCCCGCGCAAAATCGCCATTTTCCGAAAATGGGACCCCGAACCCGGTTCTGAGACAACCCACTGGGGACGCTCCTAGTGACCTGACGGACGCACCCTAGAAGTTTCAGAGCCCTCGGGCTACGTTTTGTGGAGTTACGGCCAGTTTAATGAGAGGCTAAATACAGGCATAATTTCCTATGAAAAAGTGCCCGCGCAAAATCGCGATTTCCCGAAAAACGGACCCCGAACCCGGTTCTGAGAAAACCCAATGGGGACGCTCCTAGTGACCTGACGGACGCACCCTAGAAGTTTCAGAGCCCTCGGGCTACGTTTTGTGGAGTTACGGCCAGTTTAATGAGAGGCTAAATACAGGCATAATTTCCTATGAAAAAGTGCCCGCACAAAATCGCGATTTCCCGGAAATCAGACCCCGAACCCGGTTCTAAGAAAACCCACTGGGGACGCTCCTAGTGACCTGACGGACACACCCTAGAAGTTTCAGAGCCCTCGGGCTACGTTTTGTGGAGTTACGGCCAGTTTAATGAGAGGCTAAATACAGGCATAATTTCCTATGAAAAAGTGCCCGCGCAAAATCGCGATTTTCCGAAAATCGGACCCCGAACCCGGTTCTGAGACAACCCACTGGGGACGCTCCTAGTGACCTGACGGACGCACCCTAGAAGTTTCAGAGCCCTCGGGCTACGTTTTGTGGAGTTAGGGCCAGTTTAATGAGAGGCTAAATACAGGCATAATTTCCTATGAAAAAGTGCCCGCGCAAAATTGCGATTTCCCGAAAATCGGACCCCGAACCCGGTTCTGAGAAAACCCACTGGGGACGCTCCTAGTGACCTGACGGACGCACCCTAGAAGTTTCAGAGCCCTCGGGCTACATTTTGTGGAGTTACAGCCAGTGTAATGAGAGGCTAAATACAGGCATAATTTCCTATGAAAAAGTGCCCGCACAAAATCGCGATTTCCCGAAAATCGGACCCCGAACCCGGTTCTGAGAAAACCCACTGGGGACGCTCCTAGTGACCTGACGGACGCACCCTAGAAGTTTCAGAGCCCTCGGGCTACGTTTTGTGGAGTTACGGCTAGTTTAATGAGAGGCTAAATACAGGCATAATTTCCTATGAAAAAGTGCCCGCGCAAAATCGCGATTTCCCGAAAATCGGACCCCGAACCCGGTTCTGAGAAAACCCACTGGGGACGCTCCTAGTGACCTGACGGACGCACCCTAGAAGTTTCAGAGCCCTCGGGCTACGTTTTGTGCAGTTACGGCTAGTTTAATAAGAGGCTAAATACAGGCATAATTTCCTATGAAAAAGTGCCCGCACAAAATCGCGATTTCCCGAAAAACGGACCCCGAACCCGGTTCTGAGACAACCCACTGGGGACGCTCCTAGTGACCTGACGGACGCACCCTAGAAGTTTCAGAGCCCTCGGGCTACGTTTTGTGGAGTTACGGCCAGTTTAATGAGAGGCTAAATACAGGCATAATTTCCTATGAAAAAGTGCCCGCGCAAAATCGCGATTTCCCGAAAATCGGACCCCGAACCTGGTTCTGAGAAAACCCACTGGGGACGCTCCTAGTGACCTGGCGGACGCACCCTAGAAGTTTCAGAGCCCTCGGGCTACGTTTTGTGGAGTTACAGCTAGTTTAATAAGAGGCTAAATACAGGCATAATTTCCTATGAAAAAGTGCCCGCGCAAAATCGCGATTTCCCGAAAAATGGACCCCGAACCCGGTTCTGAGACAACCCACTGGGGACGCTCCTAGTGACCTGACGGACGCACCCTAGAAGTTTCAGAGCCCTCGGGCTACGTTATGTGGAGTTACGGCCAGTTTAATGAGAGGCTAAATACAGGCATAATTTCCTATGAAAAAGTGCCCGCGCAAAATCGCGATTTCCCGAAAATCGGACCCCGAACCCGGTTCTGAGAAAACCCACTGGGGTCGCTCCTAGTGACCTGACGGACGCACCCTAGAAGTTTCAGAGCCCTCGGGCTACGTTTTGTGGAGTTACGGCTAGTTTAATGAGAGGCTAAATACAGGCATAATTTCCTATGAAAAAGTGCCCGCGCAAAATCGCGATTTCCCGAAAAACGGACCCCGAACCCGGTTCTGAGAAAACCCAATGGGGACGCTCCTAGTGACCTGACGGACGCACCCTAGAAGTTTCAGACCCCGCGGGCTACGTTTTGTGGAGTTACGGCCAGTTTAATGAGAGGCTAAGTACAGGCATAATTTCCTATGAAAAAGTGCCCGCGCAAAATCGCGATTTCCCGAAAATCGGACCCCGAACCCGGTTCTGAGAAAACCCACTGGGGACGCTCCTAGTGACCTGACGGACGCACCCTAGAAGTTTCAGAGCCCTCGGGCTACGTTTTGTGGAGTTACGGCCAGTTTAATGAGAAGCTAAATACAGGCATAATTTCCTATGAAAAAGTGCCCGCGCAAAATCGCGATTTCCCGAAAATCGGACCCCAAACCCGGTTCTGAGAAAACCCACTGGGGACGCTCCTAGTGACCTGACGGACGCACCCTAGAAGTTTCAGAGCCCTCGGGCTACGTTTTGTGGAGTTACGGCCAGTTTAATGAGAGGCTAAATACAGGCATAATTTCCTATGAAAAAGTGCCCGCGCAAAATCGCGATTTCCCGAAAATCGGACCCCGAACCTGGTTCTGAGAAAACCCACTGGGGACGCTCCTAGTGACCTGACGGACGCACCCTAGAAGTTTCAGAGCCCTCGACTACGTTTTGTGGAGTTACGGCCAGTTTAATGAGAGGCTAAATACAGGCATAATTTCCTATGAAAAAGTGCCCGCGCAAAATCGCGATTTCCCGAAAATCGGACCCCGAACCCGGTTCTGAGAAAACCCACTGGGGACGCTCCTAGTGACCTGACGGACGCACCCTAGAAGTTTCAGAGCCCTCGGGCTACATTTTGTGGAGTTACAGCCAGTGTAATGAGAGGCTAAATACAGGCATAATTTCCTATGAAAAAGTGCCCGCACAAAATCGCGATTTCCCGAAAATCGGACCCCGAACCCGGTTCTGAGAAAACCCACTGGGGACGCTCCTAGTGACCTGACGGACGCACCCTAGAAGTTTCAGAGCCCTCGGGCTACATTTTGTGGAGTTACAGCCAGTTTAATGAGAAGCTAAATACAGGCATAATTTCCTATGAAAAAGTGCCCGCGCAAAATCGCAATTTCCCGAAAAACGGACCCCGAACCCGGTTCTAAGAAAACCCACTGGGGTTGTCCTAGTGACCTGACGGACGCACCCTAGAAGTTTCAGAGCCCTCGGGCTACGTTTTGTGGAGTTACGGCCAGTTTAATGAGAGGCTAAATACAGGCATAATTTCCTATGAAAAAGTGCCCGCGCAAAATCGCGATTTTCCGAAAATCGGACCCCGAACCCGGTTCTGAGAAAACCCACTGGGGTCGCTCCTAGTGACCTGACCAATGCACAGTAGAAGTTTCAGAGCCCTCGGGCTACGTTTTGTGGAGTTACGGCCAGTTTAATGAGAGGCTAAATACAGGCATAATTTCCTATGAAAAAGTGCCCGCGCAAAATCGCGATATCCCGAAAAACGGACCCCGAACCCGGTTCTGAGAAAACCCACTGGGGACGCTCCTAGTGACCTGACGGACGCACCCTAGAAGTTTCAGAGCCCTCGGGCTACGTTTTGTGGAGTTACGGCCAGTTTAATGAGAGGCTAAATACAGGCATAATTTCCTTTGAAAAAGTGCCCGCACAAAATCGCGATTTCCCGGAAATCGGACCCCGAACCCGGTTCTGAGACAACCCACTGGGGACGCTCCTAGTGACCTGACGGACGCACCCTAGAAGTTTCAGAGCCCTCGACTACGTTTTGTGGAGTTACGGCCAGTTTAATGAGAGGCTAAATACAGGCATAATTTCCTATGAAAAAGTGCCCGCGCAATATCGCGATTTCCCGAAAATCGGACCCCGAACCCGGTTCTGAGAAAACCCACTGGGGACGCTCCTAGTGACCTGACGGACGCACCCTAGAAGTTTCAGAGCCCTCGGGCTACGTTTTGTGGAGTTACGGCCAGTTTAATGAGAGGCTAAATACAGGCATAATTTCCTTTGAAAAAGTGCCCGTGCAAAATCGCGATTTCCCGAAAATCGGACCCTGAACCCGGTTCTGAGAAAACCCACTGGGGACGCTCCTAGTGACCTGACGGACGCACCCTAGAAGTTTCAGAGCCCTCGGGCTACGTTTTGTGGAGTTACGGCCAGTTTAATGAGAGGCTAAATACAGGCATAATTTCCTTTGAAAAAGTGCCCGTGCAAAATCGCGATTTCCCGAAAAACGGACCCCGAACCCGGTTCTGAGAAAACCCAATGGGGACGCTCCTAGTGACCTGACGGACGCACCCTAGAAGTTTCAGAGCCCTCGGGCTACGTTTTGTGGAGTTACAGCTAGTTTAATAAGAGGCTAAATACAGGCATAATTTCCTATGAAAAAGTGCCCGCACAAAATCGCGATTTCCCGAAAATCGGACCCCAAACCCGGTTCTGAGAAAACCCACTGGGGACGCTCCTAGTGACCTGACGGACGCACCCTAGAAGTTTCAGAGCCCTCGGGCTACGTTTTGTGGAGTTACGGCCAGTTTAATGAGAGGCTAAATACAGGCATAATTTCCTATGAAAAAGTGCCCGCGCAAAATCGCGATTTCCCGAAAATCGGACCCCGAACCCGGTTCTGAGACAACCCACTGGGGACGCTCCTAGTGACCTGACGGACGCACCCTAGAAGTTTCAGAGCCCTCGGGCTACGTTTTGTGGAGTTACGGCCAGTTTAATGAGAGGCTAAATACAGGCATAATTTCCTATGAAAAAGTGCCCGCGCAAAATCGCGATATCCCGAAAAACGGACCCCGAACCCGGTTCTGAGAAAACCCACTGGGGACGCTCCTAGTGACCTGACGGACGCACCCTAGAAGTTTCAGAGCCCTCGGGCTACGTTTTGTGGAGTTACGGCCAGTTTAATGAGAGGCTAAATACAGGCATAATTTCCTTTGAAAAAGTGCCCGCACAAAATCGCGATTTCCCGGAAATCGGACCCCGAACCCGGTTCTGAGACAACCCACTGGGGACGCTCCTAGTGACCTGACGGACGCACCCTAGAAGTTTCAGAGCCCTCGGGCTACGTTTTGTGGAGTTACGGCCAGTTTAATGAGAGGCTAAATACAGGCATAATTTCCTATGAAAAAGTGCCCGCGCAATATCGCGATTTCCCGAAAATCGGACCCCGAACCCGGTTCTGAGAAAACCCACTGGGGACGCTCCTAGTGACCTGACGGACGCACCCTAGAAGTTTCAGAGCCCTCGGGCTACGTTTTGTGGAGTTACGGCCAGTTTAATGAGAGGCTAAATACAGGCATAATTTCCTTTGAAAAAGTGCCCGTGCAAAATCGCGATTTCCCGAAAATCGGACCCTGAACCCGGTTCTGAGAAAACCCACTGGGGACGCTCCTAGTGACCTGACGGACGCACCCTAGAAGTTTCAGAGCCCTCGGGCTACGTTTTGTGGAGTTACGGCCAGTTTAATGAGAGGCTAAATACAGGCATAATTTCCTATGAAAAAGTGCCCGCGCAAAATCGCGATTTCCCGAAAATCGGACCCCGAACCCGGTTCTGAGAAAACCCACTGGGGACGCTCCTAGTGACCTGACGGACGCACCCTAGAAGTTTCAGAGCCCTCGGGCTACGTTTTGTGGAGTTACGGCCAGTTTAATGAGAGGCTAAATACAGGCATAATTTCCTATGAAAAAGTGCCCGCGCAAAATCGCGATTTCCCGAAAAACGGACCCCGAACCCGGTTCTGAGAAAACCCAATGGGGACGCTCCTAGTGACCTGACGGACGCACCCTAGAAGTTTCAGAGCCCTCGGGCTACGTTTTGTGGAGTTACGGCCAGTTTAATGAGAGGCTAAGTACAGGCATAATTTCCTATGAAAAAGTGCCCGCGCAAAATCGCGATTTCCCGAAAATCGGACCCCGAACCCGGTTCTGAGAAAACCCACTCGGGACGCTCCTAGTGACCTGACAGACGCACCCTAGAAGTTTCAGAGCCCTCGGGCTACGTTTTGTGGAGTTACGGCCAGTTTAATGAGAGGCTAAATACAGGCATAATTTCCTATGAAAAAGTGCCCGCGCAAAATCGCGATTTCCCGAAAAACGGACCCCGAACCCGGTTCTGAGAAAACCCACTGGGGACGCTCCTAGTGACCTGACGGACGCACCCTAGAAGTTTCAGAGCCCTCGGGCTACGTTTTGTGGAGTTACGGCCAGTTTAATGAGAGGCTAAATACAGGCATAATTTCCTATGAAAAAGTGCCCGCACAAAATCGCAATTTCCCGAAAATCGGACCCCGAACCCGGTTCTGAGAAAACCCACTGGGGACGCTCCTAGTGACCTGACGGACGCACCCTAGAAGTTTCAGAGCCCTCGGGCTACGTTTTGTGGAGTTACGGCCAGTTTAATGAGAGGCTAAATACAGGCATAATTTCCTTTGAAAAAGTGCCCGCACAAAATCGCGATTTCCCGAAAATCGGACCCCGAACCCGGTTCTGAGAAAACCCACTGGGGACGCTCCTAGTGACCTGACGGACGCACCCTAGAAGTTTCAGAGCCCTCGGGCTACGTTTTGTGGAGTTACGGCCAGTTTAATGAGAGGCTAAATACAGGCATAATTTCCTATGAAAAAGTGCCCGCGCAAAATCGCGATTTCCCGAAAATCGGACCCCGAACCCGGTTCTGAGAAAACCCACTGGGGACGCTCCTAGTGACCTGACGGACGCACCCTAGAAGTTTCAGAGCCCTTGGGCTACATTTTGTGGAGTTACGGCCAGTTTAATGAGAGGCTAAATACAGGCATAATTTCCTATGAAAAAGTGCCCGCGCAAAATCGCGATTTCCCGAAAATCGGACCCCGAACCCGGTTCTGAGACAACCCACTGGGGACGCTCCTAGTGACCTGACGGACGCACCCTAGAAGTTTCAGAGCCCTCAGGCTACATTTTGTGGAGTTACAGCCAGTTTAATGAGAGGCTAAATACAGGCATAATTTCCTATGAAAAAGTGCCCGCGCAAAATCGCGATTTCCCGAAAATCGGACCCCGAACCCGGTTCTGAGAAAACCCACTGGGGACGCTCCTAGTGACCTGACGGACGCACCCTAGAAGTTTCAGAGCCCTCGGGCTACGTTTTGTGGAGTTACGGCCAGTTTAATGAGAGGCTAAATACAGGCATAATTTCCTATGAAAAAGTGCCCGCACAAAATCGCGATTTCCCGGAAATCGGACCCCGAACCCGGTTCTGAGAAAACCCACTGGGGACGCTCCTAGTGACCTGACGGACGCACCCTAGAAGTTTCAGAGCCCTCGGGCTACGTTTTGTGGAGTTACAGCTAGTTTAATAAGAGGCTAAATACAGGCATAATTTCCTATGAAAAAGTGCCCGCACAAAATCGCGATTTCCCGAAAATCGGACCCCAAACCCGGTTCTGAGAAAACCCACTGGGGACGCTCCTAGTGACCTGACGGACGCACCCTAGAAGTTTCAGAGCCCTCGGGCTACGTTTTGTGGAGTTACGGCCAGTTTAATGAGAGGCTAAATACAGGCATAATTTCCTATGAAAAAGTGCCCGCGCAAAATCGCGATTTCCCGAAAATCGGACCCCGAACCTGGTTCTGAGAAAACCCACTGGGGTCGCTCCTAGTGACCTGACGGACGCACCCTAGAAGTTTCAGAGCCCTCGGGCTACGTTTTGTGGAGTTACGGCCAGTTTAATGAGAGGCTAAATACAGGCATAATTTCCTATGAAAAAGTGCCCGCACAAAATCGCGATTTCCCGAAAAACGGACCCCGAACCCGGTTCTGAGAAAACCCAATGGGGACGCTCCTAGTGACCTGACGGACGCACCCTAGAAGTTTCAGAGCCCTCGGGCTACGTTTTGTGGAGTAACGGCCAGTTTAATGAGAGGCTAAATACGGGCATAATTTCCTATGAAAAAGTGCCCGCGCAAAATCGCCATTTTCCGAAAATGGGACCCCGAACCCGGTTCTGAGAAAACCCACTGGGGACGCTCCTAGTGACCTGACGGACGCACCCTAGAAGTTTCAGAGCCCTCGGGCTACGTTTTGTGGAGTTACGGCCAGTTTAATGAGAGGCTAAATACAGGCATAATTTCCTATGAAAAAGTGCCCGCGCAAAATCGCGATTTCCCGAAAAACGGACCCCGAACCCGGTTCTGAGAAAACCCAATGGGGACGCTCCTAGTGACCTGACGGACGCACCCTAGAAGTTTCAGAGCCCTCGGGCTACGTTTTGTGGAGTTACGGCCAGTTTAATGAGAGGCTAAATACAGGCATAATTTCCTATGAAAAAGTGCCCGCACAAAATCGCGATTTCCCGGAAATCAGACCCCGAACCCGGTTCTAAGAAAACCCACTGGGGACGCTCCTAGTGACCTGACGGACACACCCTAGAAGTTTCAGAGCCCTCGGGCTACGTTTTGTGGAGTTACGGCCAGTTTAATGAGAGGCTAAATACAGGCATAATTTCCTATGAAAAAGTGCCCGCGCAAAATCGCGATTTTCCGAAAATCGGACCCCGAACCCGGTTCTGAGACAACCCACTGGGGACGCTCCTAGTGACCTGACGGACGCACCCTAGAAGTTTCAGAGCCCTCGGGCTACGTTTTGTGGAGTTAGGGCCAGTTTAATGAGAGGCTAAATACAGGCATAATTTCCTATGAAAAAGTGCCCGCGCAAAATTGCGATTTCCCGAAAATCGGACCCCGAACCTGGTTCTGAGAAAACCCACTGGGGACGCTCCTAGTGACCTGACGGACGCACCCTAGAAGTTTCAGAGCCCTCGGGCTACATTTTGTGGAGTTACAGCCAGTGTAATGAGAGGCTAAATACAGGCATAATTTCCTATGAAAAAGTGCCCGCACAAAATCGCGATTTCCCGAAAATCGGACCCCGAACCCGGTTCTGAGAAAACCCACTGGGGACGCTCCTAGTGACCTGACGGACGCACCCTAGAAGTTTCAGAGCCCTCGGGCTACGTTTTGTGGAGTTACGGCTAGTTTAATGAGAGGCTAAATACAGGCATAATTTCCTATGAAAAAGTGCCCGCGCAAAATCGCGATTTCCCGAAAATCGGACCCCGAACCCGGTTCTGAGAAAACCCACTGGGGACGCTCCTAGTGACCTGACGGACGCACCCTAGAAGTTTCAGAGCCCTCGGGCTACGTTTTGTGCAGTTACGGCTAGTTTAATAAGAGGCTAAATACAGGCATAATTTCCTATGAAAAAGTGCCCGCACAAAATCGCGATTTCCCGAAAAACGGACCCCGAACCCGGTTCTGAGACAACCCACTGGGGACGCTCCTAGTGACCTGACGGACGCACCCTAGAAGTTTCAGAGCCCTCGGGCTACGTTTTGTGGAGTTACGGCCAGTTTAATGAGAGGCTAAATACAGGCATAATTTCCTATGAAAAAGTGCCCGCGCAAAATCGCGATTTCCCGAAAATCGGACCCCGAACCTGGTTCTGAGAAAACCCACTGGGGACGCTCCTAGTGACCTGGCGGACGCACCCTAGAAGTTTCAGAGCCCTCGGGCTACGTTTTGTGGAGTTACAGCTAGTTTAATAAGAGGCTAAATACAGGCATAATTTCCTATGAAAAAGTGCCCGCGCAAAATCGCGATTTCCCGAAAAATGGACCCCGAACCCGGTTCTGAGACAACCCACTGGGGACGCTCCTAGTGACCTGACGGACGCACCCTAGAAGTTTCAGAGCCCTCGGGCTACGTTATGTGGAGTTACGGCCAGTTTAATGAGAGGCTAAATACAGGCATAATTTCCTATGAAAAAGTGCCCGCGCAAAATCGCGATTTCCCGAAAATCGGACCCCGAACCCGGTTCTGAGAAAACCCACTGGGGTCGCTCCTAGTGACCTGACGGACGCACCCTAGAAGTTTCAGAGCCCTCGGGCTACGTTTTGTGGAGTTACGGCTAGTTTAATGAGAGGCTAAATACAGGCATAATTTCCTATGAAAAAGTGCCCGCGCAAAATCGCGATTTCCCGAAAAACGGACCCCGAACCCGGTTCTGAGAAAACCCAATGGGGACGCTCCTAGTGACCTGACGGACGCACCCTAGAAGTTTCAGACCCCGCGGGCTACGTTTTGTGGAGTTACGGCCAGTTTAATGAGAGGCTAAGTACAGGCATAATTTCCTATGAAAAAGTGCCCGCGCAAAATCGCGATTTCCCGAAAATCGGACCCCGAACCCGGTTCTGAGAAAACCCACTGGGGACGCTCCTAGTGACCTGACGGACGCACCCTAGAAGTTTCAGAGCCCTCGGGCTACGTTTTGTGGAGTTACGGCCAGTTTAATGAGAAGCTAAATACAGGCATAATTTCCTATGAAAAAGTGCCCGCGCAAAATCGCGATTTCCCGAAAAACGGACCCCAAACCTGGTTCTGAGAAAACCCACTGGGGACGCTCCTAGTGACCTGACGGACGCACCCTAGAAGTTTCAGAGCCCTCGGGCTACGTTTTGTGCAGTTACAGCCAGTTTAATGAGAGGCTAAATACAGGCATAATTTCCTATGAAAAAGTGCCCGCGCAAAATCGCGATTTCCCGAAAAACGGACCCCGAACCCGGTTCTGAGAAAACCCAATGGGGACGCTCCTAGTGACCTGACGGACGCACCCTAGAAGTTTCAGAGCCCTCGGGCTACGTTTTGTGGAGTTACAGCTAGTTTAATAAGAGGCTAAATACAGGCATAATTTCCTATGAAAAAGTGCCCGCACAAAATCGCGATTTCCCGAAAATCGGACCCCAAACCCGGTTCTGAGAAAACCCACTGGGGACGCTCCTAGTGACCTGACGGACGCACCCTAGAAGTTTCAGAGCCCTCGGGCTACGTTTTGTGGAGTTACGGCCAGTTTAATGAGAGGCTAAATACAGGCATAATTTCCTATGAAAAAGTGCCCGCGCAAAATCGCGATTTCCCGAAAATCGGACCCCGAACCTGGTTCTGAGAAAACCCACTGGGGACGCTCCTAGTGACCTGACGGACGCACCCTAGAAGTTTCAGAGCCCTCGACTACGTTTTGTGGAGTTACGGCCAGTTTAATGAGAGGCTAAATACAGGCATAATTTCCTATGAAAAAGTGCCCGCGCAAAATCGCGATTTCCCGAAAATCGGACCCCGAACCCGGTTCTGAGAAAACCCACTGGGGACGCTCCTAGTGACCTGACGGACGCACCCTAGAAGTTTCAGAGCCCTCGGGCTACATTTTGTGGAGTTACAGCCAGTGTAATGAGAGGCTAAATACAGGCATAATTTCCTATGAAAAAGTGCCCGCACAAAATCGCGATTTCCCGAAAATCGGACCCCGAACCCGGTTCTGAGAAAACCCACTGGGGACGCTCCTAGTGACCTGACGGACGCACCCTAGAAGTTTCAGAGCCCTCGGGCTACATTTTGTGGAGTTACAGCCAGTTTAATGAGAAGCTAAATACAGGCATAATTTCCTATGAAAAAGTGCCCGCGCAAAATCGCAATTTCCCGAAAAACGGACCCCGAACCCGGTTCTAAGAAAACCCACTGGGGTTGTCCTAGTGACCTGACGGACGCACCCTAGAAGTTTCAGAGCCCTCGGGCTACGTTTTGTGGAGTTACGGCCAGTTTAATGAGAGGCTAAATACAGGCATAATTTCCTATGAAAAAGTGCCCGCGCAAAATCGCGATTTTCCGAAAATCGGACCCCGAACCCGGTTCTGAGAAAACCCACTGGGGTCGCTCCTAGTGACCTGACCAATGCACAGTAGAAGTTTCAGAGCCCTCGGGCTACGTTTTGTGGAGTTACGGCCAGTTTAATGAGAGGCTAAATACAGGCATAATTTCCTATGAAAAAGTGCCCGCGCAAAATCGCGATATCCCGAAAAACGGACCCCGAACCCGGTTCTGAGAAAACCCACTGGGGACGCTCCTAGTGACCTGACGGACGCACCCTAGAAGTTTCAGAGCCCTCGGGCTACGTTTTGTGGAGTTACGGCCAGTTTAATGAGAGGCTAAATACAGGCATAATTTCCTTTGAAAAAGTGCCCGCACAAAATCGCGATTTCCCGGAAATCGGACCCCGAACCCGGTTCTGAGACAACCCACTGGGGACGCTCCTAGTGACCTGACGGACGCACCCTAGAAGTTTCAGAGCCCTCGGGCTACGTTTTGTGGAGTTACGGCCAGTTTAATGAGAGGCTAAATACAGGCATAATTTCCTATGAAAAAGTGCCCGCGCAATATCGCGATTTCCCCGAAAATCGGACCCCGAACCCGGTTCTGAGAAAACCCACTGGGGACGCTCCTAGTGACCTGACGGACGCACCCTAGAAGTTTCAGAGCCCTCGGGCTACGTTTTGTGGAGTTACGGCCAGTTTAATGAGAGGCTAAATACAGGCATAATTTCCTTTGAAAAAGTGCCCGTGCAAAATCGCGATTTCCCGAAAATCGGACCCTGAACCCGGTTCTGAGAAAACCCACTGGGGACGCTCCTAGTGACCTGACGGACGCACCCTAGAAGTTTCAGAGCCCTCGGGCTACGTTTTGTGGAGTTACGGCCAGTTTAATGAGAGGCTAAATACAGGCATAATTTCCTTTGAAAAAGTGCCCGTGCAAAATCGCGATTTCCCGAAAAACGGACCCCGAACCCGGTTCTGAGAAAACCCAATGGGGACGCTCCTAGTGACCTGACGGACGCACCCTAGAAGTTTCAGAGCCCTCGGGCTACGTTTTGTGGAGTTACAGCTAGTTTAATAAGAGGCTAAATACAGGCATAATTTCCTATGAAAAAGTGCCCGCACAAAATCGCGATTTCCCGAAAATCGGACCCCAAACCCGGTTCTGAGAAAACCCACTGGGGACGCTCCTAGTGACCTGACGGACGCACCCTAGAAGTTTCAGAGCCCTCGGGCTACGTTTTGTGGAGTTACGGCCAGTTTAATGAGAGGCTAAATACAGGCATAATTTCCTATGAAAAAGTGCCCGCGCAAAATCGCGATATCCCGAAAAACGGACCCCGAACCCGGTTCTGAGAAAACCCACTGGGGACGCTCCTAGTGACCTGACGGACGCACCCTAGAAGTTTCAGAGCCCTCGGGCTACGTTTTGTGGAGTTACGGCCAGTTTAATGAGAGGCTAAATACAGGCATAATTTCCTTTGAAAAAGTGCCCGCACAAAATCGCGATTTCCCGGAAATCGGACCCCGAACCCGGTTCTGAGACAACCCACTGGGGACGCTCCTAGTGACCTGACGGACGCACCCTAGAAGTTTCAGAGCCCTCGGGCTACGTTTTGTGGAGTTACGGCCAGTTTAATGAGAGGCTAAATACAGGCATAATTTCCTATGAAAAAGTGCCCGCGCAATATCGCGATTTCCCGAAAATCGGACCCCGAACCCGGTTCTGAGAAAACCCACTGGGGACGCTCCTAGTGACCTGACGGACGCACCCTAGAAGTTTCAGAGCCCTCGGGCTACGTTTTGTGGAGTTACGGCCAGTTTAATGAGAGGCTAAATACAGGCATAATTTCCTTTGAAAAAGTGCCCGTGCAAAATCGCGATTTCCCGAAAATCGGACCCTGAACCCGGTTCTGAGAAAACCCACTGGGGACGCTCCTAGTGACCTGACGGACGCACCCTAGAAGTTTCAGAGCCCTCGGGCTACGTTTTGTGGAGTTACGGCCAGTTTAATGAGAGGCTAAATACAGGCATAATTTCCTATGAAAAAGTGCCCGCGCAAAATCGCGATTTCCCGAAAATCGGACCCCGAACCCGGTTCTGAGAAAACCCACTGGGGACGCTCCTAGTGACCTGACGGACGCACCCTAGAAGTTTCAGAGCCCTCGGGCTACGTTTTGTGGAGTTACGGCCAGTTTAATGAGAGGCTAAATACAGGCATAATTTCCTATGAAAAAGTGCCCGCGCAAAATCGCGATTTCCCGAAAAACGGACCCCGAACCCGGTTCTGAGAAAACCCAATGGGGACGCTCCTAGTGACCTGACGGACGCACCCTAGAAGTTTCAGAGCCCTCGGGCTACGTTTTGTGGAGTTACGGCCAGTTTAATGAGAGGCTAAGTACAGGCATAATTTCCTATGAAAAAGTGCCCGCGCAAAATCGCGATTTCCCGAAAATCGGACCCCGAACCCGGTTCTGAGAAAACCCACTCGGGACGCTCCTAGTGACCTGACAGACGCACCCTAGAAGTTTCAGAGCCCTCGGGCTACGTTTTGTGGAGTTACGGCCAGTTTAATGAGAGGCTAAATACAGGCATAATTTCCTATGAAAAAGTGCCCGCGCAAAATCGCGATTTCCCGAAAAACGGACCCCGAACCCGGTTCTGAGAAAACCCACTGGGGACGCTCCTAGTGACCTGACGGACGCACCCTAGAAGTTTCAGAGCCCTCGGGCTACGTTTTGTGGAGTTACGGCCAGTTTAATGAGAGGCTAAATACAGGCATAATTTCCTATGAAAAAGTGCCCGCGCAATATCGCGATTTCCCCGAAAATCGGACCCCGAACCCGGTTCTGAGAAAACCCACTGGGGACGCTCCTAGTGACCTGACGGACGCACCCTAGAAGTTTCAGAGCCCTCGGGCTACGTTTTGTGGAGTTACGGCCAGTTTAATGAGAGGCTAAATACAGGCATAATTTCCTTTGAAAAAGTGCCCGTGCAAAATCGCGATTTCCCGAAAATCGGACCCTGAACCCGGTTCTGAGAAAACCCACTGGGGACGCTCCTAGTGACCTGACGGACGCACCCTAGAAGTTTCAGAGCCCTCGGGCTACGTTTTGTGGAGTTACGGCCAGTTTAATGAGAGGCTAAATACAGGCATAATTTCCTTTGAAAAAGTGCCCGTGCAAAATCGCGATTTCCCGAAAAACGGACCCCGAACCCGGTTCTGAGAAAACCCAATGGGGACGCTCCTAGTGACCTGACGGACGCACCCTAGAAGTTTCAGAGCCCTCGGGCTACGTTTTGTGGAGTTACAGCTAGTTTAATAAGAGGCTAAATACAGGCATAATTTCCTATGAAAAAGTGCCCGCACAAAATCGCGATTTCCCGAAAATCGGACCCCAAACCCGGTTCTGAGAAAACCCACTGGGGACGCTCCTAGTGACCTGACGGACGCACCCTAGAAGTTTCAGAGCCCTCGGGCTACGTTTTGTGGAGTTACGGCCAGTTTAATGAGAGGCTAAATACAGGCATAATTTCCTATGAAAAAGTGCCCGCGCAAAATCGCGATATCCCGAAAAACGGACCCCGAACCCGGTTCTGAGAAAACCCACTGGGGACGCTCCTAGTGACCTGACGGACGCACCCTAGAAGTTTCAGAGCCCTCGGGCTACGTTTTGTGGAGTTACGGCCAGTTTAATGAGAGGCTAAATACAGGCATAATTTCCTTTGAAAAAGTGCCCGCACAAAATCGCGATTTCCCGGAAATCGGACCCCGAACCCGGTTCTGAGACAACCCACTGGGGACGCTCCTAGTGACCTGACGGACGCACCCTAGAAGTTTCAGAGCCCTCGGGCTACGTTTTGTGGAGTTACGGCCAGTTTAATGAGAGGCTAAATACAGGCATAATTTCCTATGAAAAAGTGCCCGCGCAATATCGCGATTTCCCGAAAATCGGACCCCGAACCCGGTTCTGAGAAAACCCACTGGGGACGCTCCTAGTGACCTGACGGACGCACCCTAGAAGTTTCAGAGCCCTCGGGCTACGTTTTGTGGAGTTACGGCCAGTTTAATGAGAGGCTAAATACAGGCATAATTTCCTTTGAAAAAGTGCCCGTGCAAAATCGCGATTTCCCGAAAATCGGACCCTGAACCCGGTTCTGAGAAAACCCACTGGGGACGCTCCTAGTGACCTGACGGACGCACCCTAGAAGTTTCAGAGCCCTCGGGCTACGTTTTGTGGAGTTACGGCCAGTTTAATGAGAGGCTAAATACAGGCATAATTTCCTATGAAAAAGTGCCCGCGCAAAATCGCGATTTCCCGAAAATCGGACCCCGAACCCGGTTCTGAGAAAACCCACTGGGGACGCTCCTAGTGACCTGACGGACGCACCCTAGAAGTTTCAGAGCCCTCGGGCTACGTTTTGTGGAGTTACGGCCAGTTTAATGAGAGGCTAAATACAGGCATAATTTCCTATGAAAAAGTGCCCGCGCAAAATCGCGATTTCCCGAAAAACGGACCCCGAACCCGGTTCTGAGAAAACCCAATGGGGACGCTCCTAGTGACCTGACGGACGCACCCTAGAAGTTTCAGAGCCCTCGGGCTACGTTTTGTGGAGTTACGGCCAGTTTAATGAGAGGCTAAGTACAGGCATAATTTCCTATGAAAAAGTGCCCGCGCAAAATCGCGATTTCCCGAAAATCGGACCCCGAACCCGGTTCTGAGAAAACCCACTCGGGACGCTCCTAGTGACCTGACAGACGCACCCTAGAAGTTTCAGAGCCCTCGGGCTACGTTTTGTGGAGTTACGGCCAGTTTAATGAGAGGCTAAATACAGGCATAATTTCCTATGAAAAAGTGCCCGCGCAAAATCGCGATTTCCCGAAAAACGGACCCCGAACCCGGTTCTGAGAAAACCCACTGGGGACGCTCCTAGTGACCTGACGGACGCACCCTAGAAGTTTCAGAGCCCTCGGGCTACGTTTTGTGGAGTTACGGCCAGTTTAATGAGAGGCTAAATACAGGCATAATTTCCTATGAAAAAGTGCCCGCACAAAATCGCAATTTCCCGAAAATCGGACCCCGAACCCGGTTCTGAGAAAACCCACTGGGGACGCTCCTAGTGACCTGACGGACGCACCCTAGAAGTTTCAGAGCCCTCGGGCTACGTTTTGTGGAGTTACGGCCAGTTTAATGAGAGGCTAAATACAGGCATAATTTCCTTTGAAAAAGTGCCCGCACAAAATCGCGATTTCCCGAAAATCGGACCCCGAACCCGGTTCTGAGAAAACCCACTGGGGACGCTCCTAGTGACCTGACGGACGCACCCTAGAAGTTTCAGAGCCCTCGGGCTACGTTTTGTGGAGTTACGGCCAGTTTAATGAGAGGCTAAATACAGGCATAATTTCCTATGAAAAAGTGCCCGCGCAAAATCGCGATTTCCCGAAAATCGGACCCCGAACCCGGTTCTGAGAAAACCCACTGGGGACGCTCCTAGTGACCTGACGGACGCACCCTAGAAGTTTCAGAGCCCTTGGGCTACATTTTGTGGAGTTACGGCCAGTTTAATGAGAGGCTAAATACAGGCATAATTTCCTATGAAAAAGTGCCCGCGCAAAATCGCGATTTCCCGAAAATCGGACCCCGAACCCGGTTCTGAGACAACCCACTGGGGACGCTCCTAGTGACCTGACGGACGCACCCTAGAAGTTTCAGAGCCCTCAGGCTACATTTTGTGGAGTTACAGCCAGTTTAATGAGAGGCTAAATACAGGCATAATTTCCTATGAAAAAGTGCCCGCGCAAAATCGCAATTTCCCGAAAAAAGGGACCCCAAACCCGGTTCTGAGAAAACCCAATGGGGACGCTCCTAGTGACTTGACGGACGCACACCCTAGAAGTTTCAGAGCCCTCGGGCTACGTTTTGTAGAGTTACGGCTAGTTTAATGAGAGGCTAAATACAGGCATAATTTCCTATGAAAAAGTGCCCGCGCAAAATCGCGATTTCCCGAAAATCGGACCCCGAACCTGGTTCTGAGAAAACCCACTGGGGACGCTCCTAGTGACCTGACGGACGCACCCTAGAAGTTTCAGAGCCCTCGGGCTACGTTTTGTGGAGTTACAGCTAGTTTAATAAGAGGCTAAATACAGGCATAATTTCCTATGAAAAAGTGCCCGCACAAAATCGCGATTTCCCGAAAATCGGACCCCGAACCCGGTTCTGAGAAAACCCACTGGGGACGCTCCTAGTGACCTGACGGACGCACCCTAGAAGTTTCAGAGCCCTCGGGCTACGTTTTGTGGAGTTACGGCCAGTTTAATGAGAGGCTAAATACAGGCATAATTTCCTATGAAAAAGTGCCCGCGCAAAATCGCGATTTCCCGAAAATCGGACCCCGAACCCGGTTCTGAGAAAACCCACTGGGGACGCTCCTAGTGACCTGACGGACGCACCCTAGAAGTTTCAGAGCCCTCAGGCTACATTTTGTGGAGTTACAGCCAGTTTAATGAGAGGCTAAATACAGGCATAATTTCCTATGAAAAAGTGCCCGCGCAAAATCGCAATTTCCCGAAAAAAGGGACCCCAAACCCGGTTCTGAGAAAACCCAATGGGGACGCTCCTAGTGACTTGACGGACGCACACCATAGAAGTTTCAGAGCCCTCGGGCTACGTTTTGTAGAGTTACGGCTAGTTTAATGAGAGGCTAAATACAGGCATAATTTCCTATGAAAAAGTGCCCGCGCAAAATCGCGATTTCCCGAAAATCGGACCCCGAACCTGGTTCTGAGAAAACCCACTGGGGACGCTCCTAGTGACCTGACGGACGCACCCTAGAAGTTTCAGAGCCCTCGGGCTACGTTTTGTGGAGTTACAGCTAGTTTAATAAGAGGCTAAATACAGGCATAATTTCCTATGAAAAAGTGCCCGCACAAAATCGCGATTTCCCGAAAATCGGACCCCGAACCCGGTTCTGAGAAAACCCACTGGGGACGCTCCTAGTGACCTGACGGACGCACCCTAGAAGTTTCAGAGCCCTCGGGCTACGTTTTGTGGAGTTACTGCCAGTTTAATGAGAGGCTAAATACAGGCATAATTTCCTATGAAAAAGTGCCCGCGCAAAATCGCGATTTCCTGAAAATCGGACCCCGAACCCAGTTCTGAGAAAACCCACTGGGGACGCTCCTAGTGACCTGACGGACGCACCCTAGAAGTTTCAGAGCCCTCGGGCTACGTTTTGTGGAGTTACGGCCAGTTTAATGAGAGGCTAAATACAGGCATAATTTCCTATGAAAAAGTGCCCGCGCAAAATCGCGATTTCCCGAAAATCGGACCCCGAACCCGGTTCTGAGAAAACCCACTGGGGACGCTCCTAGTGACCTGACGGACGCACCCTAGAAGTTTCAGAGCCCTCGGGCCACGTTTTGTGGAGTTACGGCCAGTTTAATGAGAGGCTAAATACAGGCATAATTTCCTATGAAAAAGTGCCCGCGCAAAATCGCGATTTCCCGAAAATCGGACCCCGAACCCGGTTCTGAGAAAACCCACTGGGGACGCTCCTAGTGACCTGACGGACGCACCCTAGAAGTTTCAGAGCCCTCGGGCTACGTTTTGTGGAGTTACGGCCAGTTTAATGAGAGGCTAAATACAGGCATAATTTCCTATGAAAAAGTGCCCGCGCAAAATCGCGATTTCCCGAAAATCGGACCCCGAACCCGGTTCTGAGAAAACCCACTGGGGACGCTCCTAGTGACCTGACGGACGCACCCTAGAAGTTTCAGAGCCCTCGGGCTACGTTTTGTGGAGTTACGGCCAGTTTAATGAGAGGCTAAATACAGGCATAATTTCCTATGAAAAAGTGCCCGCGCAAAATCGCGATTTCCCGAAAATCGGACCCCGAACCCGGTTCTGAGAAAACCCACTGGGGTCGCTCCTAGTGACCTGACGGACGCACCCTAGAAGTTTCAGAGCCCTCGGGCTACGTTTTGTGCAGTTACGGCCAGTTTAATGAGAGGCTAAATACAGGCATAATTTCCTATGAAAAAGTGCCCGCGCAAAATCGCGATTTCCCGAAAATCGGACCCCGAACCCGGTTCTGAGAAAACCCACTGGGGACGCTCCTAGTGACCTGACGGACGCACCCTAGAAGTTTCAGAGCCCTCGGGCTACGTTTTGTGGAGTTACGGCCAGTTTAATGAGAGGCTAAATACAGGCATAATTTCCTATGAAAAAGTGCCCGCGCAAAATCGCGATTTCCCGAAAAATCGGACCCCGAACCAGGTTCTGAGAAAACCCACTGGGGACTCTCCAAGTGACCTGACAGACGCACCCTAGAAGTTTCAGAGCCCTCAGGCTACGTTTTGTGCAGTTACGGCCAGTTTAATGAGAGGCTAAATACAGGCATAATTTCCTATGAAAAAGTGCCCGCGCAAAATCGCGATTTCCCGAAAATCGGACCCCGAACCCGGTTCTGAGAAAACCCACTGGGGACGCTCCTAGTGACCTGACCAACGCACAGTATAAGTTTCAGAGCCCTCGAGCT
The DNA here is from genome assembly GCF_033239565.1 of Halichoeres trimaculatus. Classification (NCBI taxonomy): domain Eukaryota; kingdom Metazoa; phylum Chordata; class Actinopteri; order Labriformes; family Labridae; genus Halichoeres; species Halichoeres trimaculatus. The sequence goes on along the minus strand of NW_027437218.1, from coordinate 311,404 downwards.
ACGTTTTGTGGAGTTACGGCCAGTTTAATGAGAGGCTAAATACAGGCATAATTTCCTATGAAAAAGTGCCCGCGCAAAATCGCGATTTCCCGAAAATCGGACCCCGAACCCCGTTCTGAGAAAACCCACTGGGGACGCTCCTAGTGACCTGACGGACGCACCCTAGAAGTTTCAGAGCCCTCGGGCTACGTTTTGTGGAGTTACGGCCATTTTAATGAGAGGCTAAATACAGGCATAATTTTCTATGAAAAAGTGCCCGCTCAAAATCGCGATTTCCCGAAAATCGGACCCCGAACCCGGTTCTGAGAAAACCCACTGGGGACGCTCCTAGTGACCTGACAGACGCACCCTAGAAGTTTCAGAGCCCTCGGGCTACGTTTTGTGGAGTTACGGCCAGTTTAATGAGAGGCTAAATACAGGCATAATTTCCTATGAAAAAGTGCCCGCACAAAATCGCGATTTCCCGGAAATCGGACCCCGAACCCGGTTCTGAGAAAACCCACTGGGGACGCTCCTAGTGACCTGACGGACGCACCTTAGAAGTTTCAGAGCCCTCGGGCTACGTTTTGTGCAGTTACAGCCAGTTTAATGAGAGGCTAAATACAGGCATAATTTCCTATGAAAAAGTGCCCGCGCAAAATCGCGATTTCCCGAAAATCAGACCCCGAACCCGGTTCTGAGAAAACCCACTGGGGACGCTCCTAGTGACCTGACGGACGCACCCTAGAAGTTTCAGAGCCCTCGGGCTACATTTTGTGGAGTTACGGCCAGTTTAATGAGAGGCTAAATACAGGCATAATTTCCTATGAAAAAGTGCCCGCACAAAATCGCGATTTCCCGGAAATCGGACCCCGAACCCGGTTCTAAGAAAACCCACTGGGGACGCTCCTAGTGACCTGACGGACGCACCCTAGAAGTTTCAGAGCCCTCGGGCTACGTTTTGTGGAGTTACGGCCAGTTTAATGAGAGGCTAAATACAGGCATAATTTCCTATGAAAAAGTGCCCGCGCAAAATCGCGATTTCCCGAAAATCGGACCCCGAACCCGGTTCTGAGACAACCCACTGGGGACGCTCCTAGTGACCTGACGGACGCACCCTAGAAGTTTCAGAGCCCTCGGGCTACGTTTTGTGGAGTTACGGCCAGTTTAATGAGAGGCTAAATACAGGCATAATTTCCTATGAAAAAGTGCCCGCGCAAAATCGCGATTTCCCGAAAATCGGACCCCGAACCCGGTTCTGAGAAAACCCACTGGGGACGCTCCTAGTGACCTGACGGACGCACCCTAGAAGTTTCAGAGCCCTCGGGCTACGTTTTGTGGAGTTACGGCCAGTTTAATGAGAGGCTAAATACAGGCATAATTTCCTTTGAAAAAGTGCCCGCACAAAATCGCGATTTCCCGAAAATCGGACCCCGAACCCGGTTCTGAGAAAACCCACTGGGGACGCTCCTAGTGACCTGACGGACGCACCCTAGAAGTTTCAGAGCCCTCGGGCTACGTTTTGTGGAGTTACGGCCATTTTAATGAGAGGCTAAATACAGGCATAATTTCCTATGAAAAAGTGCCCGCGCAAAATCGCGATTTCCCGAAAATCGGACCCCGAACCCGGTTCTGAGAAAACCCACTGGGGACGCTCCTAGTGACCTGACGGACGCACCCTAGAAGTTTCAGAGCCCTCGGGCTACGTTTTGTGGAGTTACGGCCAGTTTAATGAGAGGCTAAATACAGGCATAATTTCCTATGAAAAAGTGCCCGCGCAAAATCGCGATTTCCCGAAAATCGGACCCCGAACCCGGTTCTGAGAAAACCCACTGGGGACGCTCCTAGTGACCTGACGGACGCACCCTAGAAGTTTCAGAGCCCTCGGGCTACGTTTTGTGGAGTAACGGCCAGTTTAATGAGAGGCTAAATACGGGCATAATTTCCTATGAAAAAGTGCCCGCGCAAAATCGCCATTTTCCGAAAATGGGACCCCGAACCCGGTTCTGAGACAACCCACTGGGGACGCTCCTAGTGACCTGACGGACGCACCCTAGAAGTTTCAGAGCCCTCGGGCTACGTTTTGTGGAGTTACGGCCAGTTTAATGAGAGGCTAAATACAGGCATAATTTCCTATGAAAAAGTGCCCGCGCAAAATCGCGATTTCCCGAAAATCGGACCCCGAACCCGGTTCTGAGAAAACCCACTGGGGACGCTCCTAGTGACCTGACGGACGCACCCTAGAAGTTTCAGAGCCCTCGGGCTACGTTTTGTGGAGTAACGGCCAGTTTAATGAGAGGCTAAATACGGGCATAATTTCCTATGAAAAAGTGCCCGCGCAAAATCGCCATTTTCCGAAAATGGGACCCCGAACCCGGTTCTGAGACAACCCACTGGGGACGCTCCTAGTGACCTGACGGACGCACCCTAGAAGTTTCAGAGCCCTCGGGCTACGTTTTGTGGAGTTACGGCCAGTTTAATGAGAGGCTAAATACAGGCATAATTTCCTATGAAAAAGTGCCCGCGCAAAATCGCGATTTCCCGAAAATCGGACCCCAAACCTGGTTCTGAGAAAACCCACTGGGGACGCTCCTAGTGACCTGACGGACGCACCCTAGAAGTTTCAGAGCCCTCGGGCTACGTTTTGTGGAGTTACGGCCAGTTTAATGAGAGGCTAAATACAGGCATAATTTCCTATGAAAAAGTGCCCGCGCAAAATCGCGATTTCCCAAAAAACGGACCCCGAACCCGGTTCTGAGAAAACCCACTGGGGACGCTCCTAGTGACCTGACGGACGCACCCTAGAAGTTTCAGAGCCCTCGGGCTACGTTTTGTGGAGTTACGGCCAGTTTAATGAGAGGCTAAATACAGGCATAATTTCCTATGAAAAAGTGCCCGCGCAATATCGCGATTTCCCGAAAATCGGACCCCGAACCCGGTTCTGAGAAAACCCACTGGGGACGCTCCTAGTGACCTGACGGACGCACCCTAGAAGTTTCAGAGCCCTCGGGCTACGTTTTGTGCAGTTACGGCTAGTTTAATAAGAGGCTAAATACAGGCATAATTTCCTATGAAAAAGTGCCCGCACAAAATCGCGATTTCCCGAAAAACGGACCCCGAACCCGGTTCTGAGACAACCCACTGGGGACGCTCCTAGTGACCTGACGGACGCACCCTAGAAGTTTCAGAGCCCTCGGGCTACGTTTTGTGGAGTTACGGCCAGTTTAATGAGAGGCTAAATACAGGCATAATTTCCTATGAAAAAGTGCCCGCGCAAAATCGCGATTTCCCGAAAATCGGACCCCGAACCTGGTTCTGAGAAAACCCACTGGGGACGCCCCTAGTGACCTGGCGGACGCACCCTAGAAGTTTCAGAGCCCTCGGGCTACGTTTTGTGGAGTTACAGCTAGTTTAATAAGAGGCTAAATACAGGCATAATTTCCTATGAAAAAGTGCCCGCGCAAAATCGCGATTTCCCGAAAAACGGACCCCGAACCCGGTTCTGAGACAACCCACTGGGGACGCTCCTAGTGACCTGACGGACGCACCCTAGAAGTTTCAGAGCCCTCGGGCTACGTTTTGTGGAGTTACGGCCAGTTTAATGAGAGGCTAAATACAGGCATAATTTCCTATGAAAAAGTGCCCGCGCAAAATCGCGATTTCCCGAAAATCGGACCCCGAACCCGGTTCTGAGAAAACCCACTGGGGTCGCTCCTAGTGACCTGACGGACGCACCCTAGAAGTTTCAGAGCCCTCGGGCTACGTTTTGTGGAGTTACGGCTAGTTTAATGAGAGGCTAAATACAGGCATAATTTCCTATGAAAAAGTGCCCGCGCAAAATCGCGATTTCCCGAAAAACGGACCCCGAACCCGGTTCTGAGAAAACCCAATGGGGACGCTCCTAGTGACCTGACGGACGCACCCTAGAAGTTTCAGACCCCGCGGGCTACGTTTTGTGGAGTTACGGCCAGTTTAATGAGAGGCTAAGTACAGGCATAATTTCCTATGAAAAAGTGCCCGCGCAAAATCGCGATTTCCCGGAAATCGGACCCCGAACCCGGTTCTGAGAAAACCCACTGGGGACGCTCCTAGTGACCTGACGGACGCACCCTAGAAGTTTCAGAGCCCTCGGGCTACGTTTTGTGGAGTTACAGCTAGTTTAATAAGAGGCTAAATACAGGCATAATTTCCTATGAAAAAGTGCCCGCACAAAATCGCGATTTCCCGAAAATCGGACCCCAAACCCGGTTCTGAGAAAACCCACTGGGGACGCTCCTAGTGACCTGACGGACGCACCCTAGAAGTTTCAGAGCCCTCGGGCTACGTTTTGTGGAGTTACGGCCAGTTTAATGAGAGGCTAAATACAGGCATAATTTCCTATGAAAAAGTGCCCGCGCAAAATCGCGATTTCCCGAAAATCGGACCCCGAACCTGGTTCTGAGAAAACCCACTGGGGACGCTCCTAGTGACCTGACGGACGCACCCTAGAAGTTTCAGAGCCCTCGACTACGTTTTGTGGAGTTACGGCCAGTTTAATGAGAGGCTAAATACAGGCATAATTTCCTATGAAAAAGTGCCCGCGCAAAATCGCGATTTCCCGAAAATCGGACCCCGAACCCGGTTCTGAGAAAACCCACTGGGGACGCTCCTAGTGACCTGACGGACGCACCCTAGAAGTTTCAGAGCCCTCGGGCTACATTTTGTGGAGTTACAGCCAGTGTAATGAGAGGCTAAATACAGGCATAATTTCCTATGAAAAAGTGCCCGCACAAAATCGCGATTTCCCGAAAATCGGACCCCGAACCCGGTTCTGAGAAAACCCACTGGGGACGCTCCTAGTGACCTGACGGACGCACCCTAGAAGTTTCAGAGCCCTCGGGCTACATTTTGTGGAGTAACAGCCAGTTTAATGAGAAGCTAAATACAGGCATAATTTCCTATGAAAAAGTGCCCGCGCAAAATCGCGATATCCCGAAAAACGGACCCCGAACCCGGTTCTGAGAAAACCCACTGGGGTTGTCCTAGTGACCTGACGGACGCACCCTAGAAGTTTCAGAGCCCTCGGGCTACGTTTTGTGGAGTTACGGCCAGTTTAATGAGAGGCTAAATACAGGCATAATTTCCTATGAAAAAGTGCCCGCGCAAAATCGCGATTTTCCGAAAATCGGACCCCGAACCCGGTTCTGAGAAAACCCACTGGGGTCGCTCCTAGTGACCTGACCAACGCACAGTAGAAGTTTCAGAGCCCTCGGGCTACGTTTTGTGGAGTTACGGCCAGTTTAATGAGAGGCTAAATACAGGCATAATTTCCTATGAAAAAGTGCCCGCGCAAAATCGCGATATCCCGAAAAACGGACCCCGAACCCGGTTCTGAGAAAACCCACTGGGGACGCTCCTAGTGACCTGACGGACGCACCCTAGAAGTTTCAGAGCCCTCGGGCTACGTTTTGTGGAGTTACGGCCAGTTTAATGAGAGGCTAAATACAGGCATAATTTCCTTTGAAAAAGTGCCCGCACAAAATCGCGATTTCCCGGAAATCGGACCCCGAACCCGGTTCTGAGACAACCCACTGGGGACGCTCCTAGTGACCTGACGGACGCACCCTAGAAGTTTCAGAGCCCTCGGGCTACGTTTTGTGGAGTTACGGCCAGTTTAATGAGAGGCTAAATACAGGCATAATTTCCTATGAAAAAGTGCCCGCGCAATATCGCGATTTCCCGAAAATCGGACCCCGAACCCGGTTCTGAGAAAACCCACTGGGGACGCTCCTAGTGACCTGACGGACGCACCCTAGAAGTTTCAGAGCCCTCGGGCTACGTTTTGTGGAGTTACGGCCAGTTTAATGAGAGGCTAAATACAGGCATAATTTCCTTTGAAAAAGTGCCCGTGCAAAATCGCGATTTCCCGAAAATCGGACCCTGAACCCGGTTCTGAGAAAACCCACTGGGGACGCTCCTAGTGACCTGACGGACGCACCCTAGAAGTTTCAGAGCCCTCGGGCTACGTTTTGTGGAGTTACGGCCAGTTTAATGAGAGGCTAAATACAGGCATAATTTCCTATGAAAAAGTGCCCGCGCAAAATCGCGATTTCCCGAAAATCGGACCCCGAACCCGGTTCTGAGAAAACCCACTGGGGACGCTCCTAGTGACCTGACGGACGCACCCTAGAAGTTTCAGAGCCCTCGGGCTGCGTTTTGTGGAGTTACGGCCAGTGTAATGAGAGGCTAAATACAGGCATAATTTCCTATGAAAAAGTGCCCGCACAAAATCGCGATTTCCCGAAAATCGGACCCCGAACCCGGTTCTGAGAAAACCCACTGGGGACGCTCCTAGTGACCTGACGGACGCACCCTAGAAGTTTCAGAGCCCTCGGGCTACATTTTGTGGAGTTACAGCCAGTTTAATGAGAAGCTAAATACAGGCATAATTTCCTATGAAAAAGTGCCCGCGCAAAATCGCAATTTCCCGAAAAACGGACCCCGAACCCGGTTCTAAGAAAACCCACTGGGGTTGTCCTAGTGACCTGACGGACGCACCCTAGAAGTTTCAGAGCCCTCGGGCTACGTTTTGTGGAGTTACGGCCAGTTTAATGAGAGGCTAAATACAGGCATAATTTCCTATGAAAAAGTGCCCGCGCAAAATCGCGATTTTCCGAAAATCGGACCCCGAACCCGGTTCTGAGAAAACCCACTGGGGTCGCTCCTAGTGACCTGACCAACGCACAGTAGAAGTTTCAGAGCCCTCGGGCTACGTTTTGTGGAGTTACGGCCAGTTTAATGAGAGGCTAAATACAGGCATAATTTCCTATGAAAAAGTGCCCGCGCAAAATCGCGATATCCCGAAAAACGGACCCCGAACCCGGTTCTGAGAAAACCCACTGGGGACGCTCCTAGTGACCTGACGGACGCACCCTAGAAGTTTCAGAGCCCTCGGGCTACGTTTTGTGGAGTTACGGCCAGTTTAATGAGAGGCTAAATACAGGCATAATTTCCTTTGAAAAAGTGCCCGCACAAAATCGCGATTTCCCGGAAATCGGACCCCGAACCCGGTTCTGAGACAACCCACTGGGGACGCTCCTAGTGACCTGACGGACGCACCCTAGAAGTTTCAGAGCCCTCGGGCTACGTTTTGTGGAGTTACGGCCAGTTTAATGAGAGGCTAAATACAGGCATAATTTCCTATGAAAAAGTGCCCGCGCAAAATCGCGATTTCCCGAAAATCGGACCCCGAACCCGGTTCTGAGAAAACCCACTGGGGACGCTCCTAGTGACCTGACGGACGCACCCTAGAAGTTTCAGAGCCCTCGGGCTACGTTTTGTGGAGTTACGGCCAGTTTAATGAGAGGCTAAATACAGGCATAATTTCCTTTGAAAAAGTGCCCGTGCAAAATCGCGATTTCCCGAAAATCGGACCCTGAACCCGGTTCTGAGAAAACCCACTGGGGACGCTCCTAGTGACCTGACGGACGCACCCTAGAAGTTTCAGAGCCCTCGGGCTACGTTTTGTGGAGTTACGGCCAGTTTAATGAGAGGCTAAATACAGGCATAATTTCCTATGAAAAAGTGCCCGCGCAAAATCGCGATTTCCCGAAAATCGGACCCCGAACCCGGTTCTGAGAAAACCCACTGGGGACGCTCCTAGTGACCTGACGGACGCACCCTAGAAGTTTCAGAGCCCTCGGGCTACGTTTTGTGGAGTTACGGCCAGTTTAATGAGAGGCTAAATACAGGCATAATTTCCTATGAAAAAGTGCCCGCGCAAAATCGCGATTTCCCGAAAAACGGACCCCGAACCCGGTTCTGAGAAAACCCAATGGGGACGCTCCTAGTGACCTGACGGACGCACCCTAGAAGTTTCAGAGCCCTCGGGCTACGTTTTGTGGAGTTACGGCCAGTTTAATGAGAGGCTAAGTACAGGCATAATTTCCTATGAAAAAGTGCCCGCGCAAAATCGCGATTTCCCGAAAATCGGACCCCGAACCCGGTTCTGAGAAAACCCACTCGGGACGCTCCTAGTGACCTGACAGACGCACCCTAGAAGTTTCAGAGCCCTCGGGCTACGTTTTGTGGAGTTACGGCCAGTGTAATGAGAAGCTAAATACAGGCATAATTTCCTATGAAAAAGTGCCCGCGCAAAATCGCGATTTCCCGAAAAACGGACCCCGAACCCGGTTCTGAGAAAACCCACTGGGGACGCTCCTAGTGACCTGACGGACGCACCCTAGAAGTTTCAGAGCCCTCGGGCTACGTTTTGTGGAGTTACGGCCAGTTAAATGAGAGGCTAAATACAGGCATAATTTCCTATGAAAAAGTGCCCGCGCAAAATCGCGATTTCCCGAAAAAGGGACCCCGAACCCGGTTCTGAGAAAACCCACTGGGGACGCTCCTAGTGACCTGACGGACGCACCCTAGAAGTTTCAGAGCCCTCGGGCTACGTTTTGTGGAGTTACGGCCAGTTTAATGAGAGGCTAAATACAGGCATAATTTCCTATGAAAAAGTGCCCGCACAAAATCGCAATTTCCCGAAAATCGGACCCCGAACCCGGTTCTGAGAAAACCCACTGGGGACGCTCCTAGTGACCTGACGGACGCACCCTAGAAGTTTCAGAGCCCTCGGGCTACGTTTTGTGGAGTTACAGCCAGTTTAATGAGAGGCTAAATACAGGCATAATTTCCTTTGAAAAAGTGCCCGCACAAAATCGCGATTTCCCGAAAATCGGACCCCGAACCCGGTTCTGAGAAAACCCACTGGGGACGCTCCTAGTGACCTGACGGACGCACCCTAGAAGTTTCAGAGCCCTCGGGCTACGTTTTGTGGAGTTACGGCCAGTTTAATGAGAGGCTAAATACAGGCATAATTTCCTATGAAAAAGTGCCCGCGCAAAATCGCGATTTCCCGAAAATCGGACCCCGAACCCGGTTCTGAGAAAACCCACTGGGGATGCTCCTAGTGACCTGACGGACGCACCCTAGAAGTTTCAGAGCCCTTGGGCTACATTTTGTGGAGTTACGGCCAGTTTAATGAGAGGCTAAATACAGGCATAATTTCCTATGAAAAAGTGCCCGCGCAAAATCGCGATTTCCCGAAAATCGGACCCCGAACCCGGTTCTGAGACAACCCACTGGGGACGCTCCTAGTGACCTGACGGACGCACCCTAGAAGTTTCAGAGCCCTCAGGCTACATTTTGTGGAGTTACAGCCAGTTTAATGAGAGGCTAAATACAGGCATAATTTCCTATGAAAAAGTGCCCGCGCAAAATCGCAATTTCCCGAAAAAAGGGACCCCAAACCCGGTTCTGAGAAAACCCAATGGGGACGCTCCTAGTGACTTGACGGACGCACACCCTAGAAGTTTCAGAGCCCTCGGGCTACATTTTGTGGAGTTACAGCCAGTTTAATGAGAGGCTAAATACAGGCATAATTTCCTATGAAAAAGTGCCCGCGCAAAATCGCGATTTCCCGAAAATCGGACCCCGAACCTGGTTCTGAGAAAACCCACTGGGGACGCTCCTAGTGACCTGACGGACGCACCCTAGAAGTTTCAGAGCCCTCAGGCTACGTTTTGTGGAGTTACAGCTAGTTTAATAAGAGGCTAAATACAGGCATAATTTCCTATGAAAAAGTGCCCGCACAAAATCGCGATTTCCCGAAAATCGGACCCCGAACCCGGTTCTGAGAAAACCCACTGGGGACGCTCCTAGTGACCTGACGGACGCACCCTAGAAGTTTCAGAGCCCTCGGGCTACGTTTTGTGGAGTTACGGCCAGTTTAATGAGAGGCTAAATACAGGCATAATTTCCTATGAAAAAGTGCCCGCGCAAAATCGCGATTTCCTGAAAATCGGACCCCGAACCCGGTTCTGAGAAAACCCACTGGGGACGCTCCTAGTGACCTGACGGACGCACCCTAGAAGTTTCAGAGCCCTCGGGCTACGTTTTGTGGAGTTACGGCCAGTTTAATGAGAGGCTAAATACAGGCATAATTTCCTATGAAAAAGTGCCCGCGCAAAATCGCGATTTCCCGAAAATCGGACCCCGAACCCGGTTCTGAGAAAACCCACTGGGGACGCTCCTAGTGACCTGACGGACGCACCCTAGAAGTTTCAGAGCCCTTGGGCTACATTTTGTGGAGTTACGGCCAGTTTAATGAGAGGCTAAATACAGGCATAATTTCCTATGAAAAAGTGCCCGCGCAAAATCACGATTTCCCGAAAATCGGACCCCGAACCCGGTTCTGAGAAAACCCACTGGGGACGCTCCTAGTGACCTGACGGACGCACCCTAGAAGTTTCAGAGCCCTCGGGCTACGTTTTGTGGAGTTACGGCCAGTTTAATGAGAGGCTAAATACAGGCATAATTTCCTATGAAAAAGTGCCCGCGCAAAATCGCGATTTCCCGAAAAACGGACCCCAAACCCGGTTCTGAGAAAACCCACTGGGGACGCTCCTAGTGACCTGACGGACGCACCCTAGAAGTTTCAGAGCCCTCGGGCTACGTTTTGTGCAGTTACAGCCAGTTTAATGAGAGGCTAAATACAGGCATAATTTCCTATGAAAAAGTGCCCGCGCAAAATCGCGATTTCCCGAAAATCGGACCCCAAACCCGGTTCTGAGAAAACCCACTGGGGACGCTCCTAGTGACCTGACGGACGCACCCTAGAAGTTTCAGAGCCCTCGGGCTACGTTTTGTGGAGTTACAGCTAGTTTAATAAGAGGCTAAATACAGGCATAATTTCCTATGAAAAAGTGCCCGCACAAAATCGCGATTTCCCGAAAATCGGACCCCGAACCCGGTTCTGAGAAAACCCACTGGGGACGCTCCTAGTGACCTGACGGACGCACCCTAGAAGTTTCAGAGCCCTCCGGCTACGTTTTGTGGAGTTACGGCCAGTTTAATGAGAGGCTAAATACAGGCATAATTTCCTATGAAAAAGTGCCCGCGCAAAATCGCGATTTCCCGAAAATCGGACCCCGAACCCGGTTCTGAGAAAACCCACTGGGGACGCTCCTAGTGACCTGACGGACGCACCCTAGAAGTTTCAGAGCCCTCGGGCTACGTTTTGTGGAGTTACGGCCAGTTTAATGAGAGGCTAAATACAGGCATAATTTCCTATGAAAAAGTGCCCGCGCAAAATCGCGATTTCCCGAAAAACGGACCCCAAACCCGGTTCTGAGAAAACCCACTGGGGACGCTCCTAGTGACCTGACGGACGCACCCTAGAAGTTTCAGAGCCCTCGGGCTACGTTTTGTGCAGTTACAGCCAGTTTAATGAGAGGCTAAATACAGGCATAATTTCCTATGAAAAAGTGCCCGCGCAAAATCGCGATTTCCCGAAAATCGGACCCCAAACCCGGTTCTGAGAAAACCCACTGGGGACGCTCCTAGTGACCTGACGGACGCACCCTAGAAGTTTCAGAGCCCTCGGGCTACGTTTTGTGGAGTTACAGCTAGTTTAATAAGAGGCTAAATACAGGCATAATTTCCTATGAAAAAGTGCCCGCACAAAATCGCGATTTCCCGAAAATCGGACCCCGAACCCGGTTCTGAGAAAACCCACTGGGGACGCTCCTAGTGACCTGACGGACGCACCCTAGAAGTTTCAGAGCCCTCCGGCTACGTTTTGTGGAGTTACGGCCAGTTTAATGAGAGGCTAAATACAGGCATAATTTCCTATGAAAAAGTGCCCGCGCAAAATCGCGATTTCCCGAAAATCGGACCCCGAACCCGGTTCTGAGAAAACCCACTGGGGACGCTCCTAGTGACCTGACGGACGCACCCTAGAAGTTTCAGAGCCCTCGGGCTACGTTTTGTGGAGTTACGGCCAGTTTAATGAGAGGCTAAATACAGGCATAATTTCCTTTGAAAAAGTGCCCGCACAAAATCGCGATTTCCCGAAAATCGGACCCCGAACCCGGTTCTGAGACAACCCACTGGGGACGCTCCTAGTGACCTGACGGACGCACCCTAGAAGTTTCAGAGCCCTCGGGCTACGTTTTGTGGAGTTACGGCCAGTTTAATGAGAGGCTAAATACAGGCATAATTTCCTATGAAAAAGTGCCCGCGCAAAATCGCGATTTCCCAAAAATCGGACCCCTAACCCGGTTCTGAGAAAACCCACTGGGGACGCTCCTAGTGACCTGACGGACGCACCCTAGAAGTTTCAGAGCCCTCGGGCTACGTTTTGTGCAGTTACGGCCAGTTTAATGAGAGGCTAAATACAGGCATAATTTCCTATGAAAAAGTGCCCGCGCAAAATCGCGATTTCCCGAAAAACGGACCCCAAACCCGGTTCTGAGAAAACCCACTGGGGACGCTCCTAGTGACCTGACGGACGCACCCTAGAAGTTTCAGAGCCCTCGGGCTACGTTTTGTGGAGTTACGGCCAGTTTAATGAGAGGCTAAATACAGGCATAATTTCCTTTGAAAAAGTGCCCGCACAAAATCGCGATTTCCCGAAAATCGGACCCCGAACCCGGTTCTGAGAAAACCCACTGGGGACGCTCCTAGTGACCTGACGGACGCACCCTAGAAGTTTCAGAGCCCTCGGGCTACGTTTTGTGGAGTTACGGCCAGTTTAATGAGAGGCTAAATACAGGCATAATTTCCTATGAAAAAGTGCCCGCGCAAAATCGCGATTTCCCGAAAATCGGACCCCGAACCCGGTTCTGAGAAAACCCACTGGGGACGCTCCTAGTGACCTGACGGACGCACCCTAGAAGTTTCAGAGCCCTCAGGCTACATTTTGTGGAGTTACAGCCAGTTTAATGAGAGGCTAAATACAGGCATAATTTCCTATGAAAAAGTGCCCGCGCAAAATCGCAATTTCCCGAAAAAAGGGACCCCAAACCCGGTTCTGAGAAAACCCAATGGGGACGCTCCTAGTGACTTGACGGACGCACACCCTAGAAGTTTCAGAGCCCTCGGGCTACGTTTTGTAGAGTTACGGCTAGTTTAATGAGAGGCTAAATACAGGCATAATTTCCTATGAAAAAGTGCCCGCGCAAAATCGCGATTTCCCGAAAATCGGACCCCGAACCTGGTTCTGAGAAAACCCACTGGGGACGCTCCTAGTGACCTGACGGACGCACCCTAGAAGTTTCAGAGCCCTCGGGCTACGTTTTGTGGAGTTACAGCTAGTTTAATAAGAGGCTAAATACAGGCATAATTTCCTATGAAAAAGTGCCCGCACAAAATCGCGATTTCCCGAAAATCGGACCCCGAACCCGGTTCTGAGAAAACCCACTGGGGACGCTCCTAGTGACCTGACGGACGCACCCTAGAAGTTTCAGAGCCCTCGGGCTACGTTTTGTGGAGTTACAGCTAGTTTAATAAGAGGCTAAATACAGGCATAATTTCCTATGAAAAAGTGCCCGCACAAAATCGCGATTTCCCGAAAATCGGACCCCGAACCCGGTTCTGAGAAAACCCACTGGGGACGCTCCTAGTGACCTGACGGACGCACCCTAGAAGTTTCAGAGCCCTCGGGCTACGTTTTGTGGAGTTACTGCCAGTTTAATGAGAGGCTAAATACAGGCATAATTTCCTATGAAAAAGTGCCCGCGCAAAATCGCGATTTCCTGAAAATCGGACCCCGAACCCAGTTCTGAGAAAACCCACTGGGGACGCTCCTAGTGACCTGACGGACGCACCCTAGAAGTTTCAGAGCCCTCGGGCTACGTTTTGTGGAGTTACGGCCAGTTTAATGAGAGGCTAAATACAGGCATAATTTCCTATGAAAAAGTGCCCGCGCAAAATCGCGATTTCCCGAAAATCGGACCCCGAACCCGGTTCTGAGAAAACCCACTGGGGACGCTCCTAGTGACCTGACGGACGCACCCTAGAAGTTTCAGAGCCCTCGGGCCACGTTTTGTGGAGTTACGGCCAGTTTAATGAGAGGCTAAATACAGGCATAATTTCCTATGAAAAAGTGCCCGCGCAAAATCGCGATTTCCCGAAAATCGGACCCCGAACCCGGTTCTGAGAAAACCCACTGGGGACGCTCCTAGTGACCTGACGGACGCACCCTAGAAGTTTCAGAGCCCTCGGGCTACGTTTTGTGGAGTTACGGCCAGTTTAATGAGAGGCTAAATACAGGCATAATTTCCTATGAAAAAGTGCCCGCGAAAAATCGCGATTTCCCGAAAATCGGACCCCGAACCCGGTTCTGAGAAAACCCACTGGGGACGCTCCTAGTGACCTGACGGACGCACCCTAGAAGTTTCAGAGCCCTCGGGCTACGTTTTGTGGAGTTACGGCCAGTTTAATGAGAGGCTAAATACAGGCATAATTTCCTATGAAAAAGTGCCCGCGCAAAATCGCGATTTCCCGAAAATCGGACCCCGAACCCGGTTCTGAGAAAACCCACTGGGGTCGCTCCTAGTGACCTGACGGACGCACCCTAGAAGTTTCAGAGCCCTCGGGCTACGTTTTGTGCAGTTACGGCCAGTTTAATGAGAGGCTAAATACAGGCATAATTTCCTATGAAAAAGTGCCCGCGCAAAATCGCGATTTCCCGAAAATCGGACCCCGAACCCGGTTCTGAGAAAACCCACTGGGGACGCTCCTAGTGACCTGACGGACGCACCCTAGAAGTTTCAGAGCCCTCGGGCTACGTTTTGTGGAGTTACGGCCAGTTTAATGAGAGGCTAAATACAGGCATAATTTCCTATGAAAAAGTGCCCGCGCAAAATCGCGATTTCCCGAAAAATCGGACCCCGAACCCGGTTCTGAGAAAACCCACTGGGGACTCTCCAAGTGACCTGACAGACGCACCCTAGAAGTTTCAGAGCCCTCGGGCTACGTTTTGTGCAGTTACGGCCAGTTTAATGAGAGGCTAAATACAGGCATAATTTCCTATGAAAAAGTGCCCGCGCAAAATCGCGATTTCCCGAAAATCGGACCCCGAACCCGGTTCTGAGAAAACCCACTGGGGACGCTCCTAGTGACCTGACCAACGCACAGTATAAGTTTCAGAGCCCTCGAGCTACGTTTTGTGGAGTTACGGCCAGTTTAATGAGAGGCTAAATACAGGCATAATTTCCTATGAAAAAGTGCCCGCGCAAAATCGCGATTTCCCGAAAATCGGACCCCGAACCCCGTTCTGAGAAAACCCACTGGGGACGCTCCTAGTGACCTGACGGACGCACCCTAGAAGTTTCAGAGCCCTCGGGCTACGTTTTGTGGAGTTACGGCCATTTTAATGAGAGGCTAAATACAGGCATAATTTT
This sequence comes from Halichoeres trimaculatus, assembly GCF_033239565.1. Taxonomy (NCBI): domain Eukaryota; kingdom Metazoa; phylum Chordata; class Actinopteri; order Labriformes; family Labridae; genus Halichoeres; species Halichoeres trimaculatus. The sequence goes on along the minus strand of NW_027437218.1, from coordinate 296,198 downwards.
CTATGAAAAAGTGCCCGCTCAAAATCGCGATTTCCCGAAAATCGGACCCCGAACCCGGTTCTGAGAAAACCCACTGGGGACGCTCCTAGTGACCTGACAGACGCACCCTAGAAGTTTCAGAGCCCTCGGGCTACGTTTTGTGGAGTTACGGCCAGTTTAATGAGAGGCTAAATACAGGCATAATTTCCTATGAAAAAGTGCCCGCACAAAATCGCGATTTCCCGGAAATCGGACCCCGAACCCGGTTCTGAGAAAACCCACTGGGGACGCTCCTAGTGACCTGACGGACGCACCTTAGAAGTTTCAGAGCCCTCGGGCTACGTTTTGTGCAGTTACAGCCAGTTTAATGAGAGGCTAAATACAGGCATAATTTCCTATGAAAAAGTGCCCGCGCAAAATCGCGATTTCCCGAAAATCAGACCCCGAACCCGGTTCTGAGAAAACCCACTGGGGACGCTCCTAGTGACCTGACGGACGCACCCTAGAAGTTTCAGAGCCCTCGGGCTACATTTTGTGGAGTTACGGCCAGTTTAATGAGAGGCTAAATACAGGCATAATTTCCTATGAAAAAGTGCCAGCACAAAATCGCGATTTCCCGGAAATCGGACCCCGAACCCGGTTCTAAGAAAACCCACTGGGGACGCTCCTAGTGACCTGACGGACGCACCCTAGAAGTTTCAGAGCCCTCGGGCTACGTTTTGTGGAGTTACGGCCAGTTTAATGAGAGGCTAAATACAGGCATAATTTCCTATGAAAAAGTGCCCGCGCAAAATCGCGATTTTCCGAAAATCGGACCCCGAACCCGGTTCTGAGACAACCCACTGGGGACGCTCCTAGTGACCTGACGGACGCACCCTAGAAGTTTCAGAGCCCTCGGGCTACGTTTTGTGGAGTTACGGCCAGTTTAATGAGAGGCTAAATACAGGCATAATTTCCTATGAAAAAGTGCCCGCGAAAAATCGCGATTTCCCGAAAATCGGACCCCGAACCCGGTTCTGAGAAAACCCACTGGGGACGCTCCTAGTGACCTGACGGACGCACCCTAGAAGTTTCAGAGCCCTCGGGCTACATTTTGTGGAGTTACGGCCAGTTTAATGAGAGGCTAAATACAGGCATAATTTCCTATGAAAAAGTGCCCGCGCAAAATCGCGATTTCCCGAAAATCGGACCCCGAACCCGGTTCTGAGAAAACCCACTGGGGACGCTCCTAGTGACCTGACGGACGCACCCTAGAAGTTTCAGAGCCCTCGGGCTACGTTTTGTGGAGTTACGGCCAGTTTAATGAGAGGCTAAATACAGGCATAATTTCCTTTGAAAAAGTGCCCGCACAAAATCGCGATTTCCCGAAAATCGGACCCCGAACCCGGTTCTGAGAAAACCCACTGGGGACGCTCCTAGTGACCTGACGGACGCACCCTAGAAGTTTCAGAGCCCTCGGGCTACGTTTTGTGGAGTTACGGCCATTTTAATGAGAGGCTAAATACAGGCATAATTTCCTATGAAAAAGTGCCCGCGCAAAATCGCGATTTCCCGAAAATCGGACCCCGAACCCGGTTCTGAGAAAACCCACTGGGGACGCTCCTAGTGACCTGACGGACGCACCCTAGAAGTTTCAGAGCCCTCGGGCTACGTTTTGTGGAGTTACGGCCAGTTTAATGAGAGGCTAAATACAGGCATAATTTCCTATGAAAAAGTGCCCGCGCAAAATCGCGATTTCCCGAAAATCGGACCCCGAACCCGGTTCTGAGAAAACCCACTGGGGACGCTCCTAGTGACCTGACGGACGCACCCTAGAAGTTTCAGAGCCCTCGGGCTACGTTTTGTGGAGTAACGGCCAGTTTAATGAGAGGCTAAATACGGGCATAATTTCCTATGAAAAAGTGCCCGCGCAAAATCGCCATTTTCCGAAAATGGGACCCCGAACCCGGTTCTGAGACAACCCACTGGGGACGCTCCTAGTGACCTGACGGACGCACCCTAGAAGTTTCAGAGCCCTCGGGCTACGTTTTGTGGAGTTACGGCCAGTTTAATGAGAGGCTAAATACAGGCATAATTTCCTATGAAAAAGTGCCCGCGCAAAATCGCGATTTCCCGAAAATCGGACCCCAAACCTGGTTCTGAGAAAACCCACTGGGGACGCTCCTAGTGACCTGACGGATGCACCCTAGAAGTTTCAGAGCCCTCGGGCTACGTTTTGTGGAGTTACGGCCAGTTTAATGAGAGGCTAAATACAGGCATAATTTCCTATGAAAAAGTGCCCGCGCAAAATCGCGATTTCCCAAAAAACGGACCCCGAACCCGGTTCTGAGAAAACCCACTGGGGACGCTCCTAGTGACCTGACGGACGCACCCTAGAAGTTTCAGAGCCCTCGGGCTACATTTTGTGGAGTTACGGCCAGTTTAATGAGAGGCTAAATACAGGCATAATTTCCTATGAAAAAGTGCCCGCGCAAAATCGCGATTTCCCGAAAATCGGACCCCGAACCCGGTTCTGAGAAAACCCACTGGGGACGCTCCTAGTGACCTGACGGACGCACCCTAGAAGTTTCAGAGCCCTCGAGCTACATTTTGTGGAGTTACGGCTAGTTTAATGAGAGGCTAAATACAGGCATAATTTCCTATGAAAAAGTGCCCGCGCAAAATCGCGATTTCCCGAAAATCGGACCCCGAACCCGGTTCTGAGAAAACCCACTGGGGACGCTCCTAGTGACCTGACGGACGCACCCTAGAAGTTTCAGAGCCCTCGGGCTACGTTTTGTGGAGTAACGGCCAGTTTAATGAGAGGCTAAATACGGGCATAATTTCCTATGAAAAAGTGCCCGCGCAAAATCGCCATTTTCCGAAAATGGGACCCCGAACCCGGTTCTGAGACAACCCACTGGGGACGCTCCTAGTGACCTGACGGACGCACCCTAGAAGTTTCAGAGCCCTCGGGCTACGTTTTGTGGAGTTACGGCCAGTTTAATGAGAGGCTAAATACAGGCATAATTTCCTATGAAAAAGTGCCCGCGCAAAATCGCGATTTCCCGAAAATCGGACCCCAAACCTGGTTCTGAGAAAACCCACTGGGGACGCTCCTAGTGACCTGACGGACGCACCCTAGAAGTTTCAGAGCCCTCGGGCTACGTTTTGTGGAGTTACGGCCAGTTTAATGAGAGGCTAAATACAGGCATAATTTCCTATGAAAAAGTGCCCGCGCAAAATCGCGATTTCCCAAAAAACGGACCCCGAACCCGGTTCTGAGAAAACCCACTGGGGACGCTCCTAGTGACCTGACGGACGCACCCTAGAAGTTTCAGAGCCCTCGGGCTACATTTTGTGGAGTTACGGCCAGTTTAATGAGAGGCTAAATACAGGCATAATTTCCTATGAAAAAGTGCCCGCGCAAAATCGCGATTTCCCGAAAATCGGACCCCGAACCCGGTTCTGAGAAAACCCACTGGGGACGCTCCTAGTGACCTGACGGACGCACCCTAGAAGTTTCAGAGCCCTCGAGCTACATTTTGTGGAGTTACGGCTAGTTTAATGAGAGGCTAAATACAGGCATAATTTCCTATGAAAAAGTGCCCGCACAAAATCGCGATTTCCCTAAAATCGGACCCCGAACCCGGTTCTGAGAAAACCCACTGGGGACGCTCCTAGTGACCTGACGGACGCACCCTAGAAGTTTCAGAGCCCTCGGGCTACGTTTTGTGGAGTAACGGCCAGTTTAATGAGAGGCTAAATACGGGCATAATTTCCTATGAAAAAGTGCCCGCGCAAAATCGCCATTTTCCGAAAATGGGACCCCGAACCCGGTTCTGAGACAACCCACTGGGGACGCTCCTAGTGACCTGACGGACGCACCCTAGAAGTTTCAGAGCCCTCGGGCTACGTTTTGTGGAGTTACGGCCAGTTTAATGAGAGGCTAAATACAGGCATAATTTCCTATGAAAAAGTGCCCGCGCAAAATCGCGATTTCCCGAAAAACGGACCCCGAACCCAGTTCTGAGAAAACCCAATGGGGACGCTCCTAGTGACCTGACGGACGCACCCTAGAAGTTTCAGAGCCCTCGGGCTACGTTTTGTGGAGTTACGGCCAGTTTAATGAGAGGCTAAATACAGGCATAATTTCCTATGAAAAAGTGCCCGCACAAAATCGCGATTTCCTGGAAATCGGACCCCGAACCCGGTTCTAAGAAAACCCACTGGGGACGCTCCTAGTGACCTGACGGACACACCCTAGAAGTTTCAGAGCCCTCGGGCTACGTTTTGTGGAGTTACGGCCAGTTTAATGAGAGGCTAAATACAGGCATAATTTCCTATGAAAAAGTGCCCGCGCAAAATCGCGATTTTCCGAAAATCGGACCCCGAACCCGGTTCTGAGACAACCCACTGGGGACGCTCCTAGTGACCTGACGGACGCACCCTAGAAGTTTCAGAGCCCTCGGGCTACGTTTTGTGGAGTTACGGCCAGTTTAATGAGAGGCTAAATACAGGCATAATTTCCTATGAAAAAGTGCCCGCCCAAAATCGCGATTTCCCGAAAATCGGACCCCGAACCCGGTTCTGAGAAAACCCACTGGGGACGCTCCTAGTGACCTGACGGACGCACCCTAGAAGTTTCAGAGCCCTCGGGCTACATTTTGTGGAGTTACAGCCAGTGTAATGAGAGGCTAAATACAGGCATAATTTCCTATGAAAAAGTGCCCGCACAAAATCGCGATTTCCCGAAAAACGGACCCCGAACCCGGTTCTGAGAAAACCCACTGGGGACGCTCCTAGTGACCTGACGGACGCACCCTAGAAGTTTCAGAGCCCTCGGGCTACATTTTGTGGAGTTACAGCCAGTTTAATGAGAAGCTAAATACAGGCATAATTTCCTTTGAAAAAGTGCCCGCGCAAAATCGCAATTTCCCGAAAAACGGACCCCGAACCCGGTTCTAAGAAAACCCACTGGGGACGCTCCTAGTGACCTGACGGACACACCCTAGAAGTTTCAGAGCCCTCGGGCTACGTTTTGTGGAGTTACGGCCAGTTTAATGACAGGGTAAATACAGGCATAATTTCCTATGAAAAAGTGCCCGCGCAAAATCGCGATTTTCAGAAAATCGGACCCCGAACCCGGTTCTGAGACAACCCACTGGGGACGCTCCTAGTGACCTGACGGACGCACCCTAGAAGTTTCAGAGCCCTCGGGCTACGTTTTGTGGAGTTACGGCCAGTTTAATGAGAGGCTAAATACAGGCATAATTTCCTATGAAAAAGTGCCCGCGCAAAATCGCGATTTCCCAACAATCGGACCCCGAACCTGGTTCTGAGAAAACCCACTGGGGACGCTCCTAGTGACCTGGCGGACGCACCCTAGAAGTTTCAGAGCCCTCGGGCTACGTTTTGTGGAGTTACAGCTAGTTTAATAAGAGGCTAAATACAGGCATAATTTCCTATGAAAAAGTGCCCGCGCAAAATCGCGATTTCCCGAAAAACGGACCCCGAACCCGGTTCTGAGACAACCCACTGGGGACGCTCCTAGTGACCTGACGGACGCACCCTCGAAGTTTCAGAGCCCTCGGGCTACGTTTTGTGGAGTTACGGCCAGTTTAATGAGAGGCTAAATACAGGCATAATTTCCTATGAAAAAGTGCCCGCGCAAAATCGCGATTTCCCGAAAATCGGACCCCGAACCCGGTTCTGAGAAAACCCACTGGGGTCGCTCCTAGTGACCTGACCAACGCACAGTAGAAGTTTCAGAGCCCTCGGGCTACGTTTTGTGGAGTTACGGCTAGTTTAATGAGAGGCTAAATACAGGCATAATTTCCTATGAAAAAGTGCCCGCGCAAAATCGCGATTTCCCGAAAAACGGACCCCGAACCCGGTTCTGAGAAAACCCAATGGGGACGCTCCTAGTGACCTGACGGACGCACCCTAGAAGTTTCAGAGCCCTCGGGCTACGTTTTGTGGAGTTACGGCCAGTTTAATGAGAGGCTAAGTACAGGCATAATTTCCTATGAAAAAGTGCCCGCGCAAAATCGCGATTTCCCGAAAATCGGACCCCGAACCCTGTTCTGAGAAAACCCACTGGGGACGCTCCTAGTGACCTGACGGACGCACCCTAGAAGTTTCAGAGCCCTCGGGCTAAGTTTTGTGGAGTTACGGCCAGTTTAATGAGAGGCTAAATACAGGCATAATTTCCTATGAAAAAGTGCCCGCACAAAATCGCGATTTCCCGGAAATCGGACCCCGAACCCGGTTCTGAGAAAACCCACTGGGGACGCTCCTAGTGACCTGACGGACGCACCCTAGAAGTTTCAGAGCCCTCGGGCTACGTTTTGTGGAGTTACGGCCAGTTTAATGAGAGGCTAAATACAGGCATAATTTCCTATGAAAAAGTGCCCGCGCAAAATCGCGATTTCCCGAAAAACGGACCCCAAACCTGGTTCTGAGAAAACCCACTGGGGACGCTCCTAGTGACCTGACGGACGCACCCTAGAAGTTTCAGAGCCCTCGGGCTACGTTTTGTGCAGTTACAGCCAGTTTAATGAGAGGCTAAATACAGGCATAATTTCCTATGAAAAAGTGCCCGCGCAAAATCGCGATTTCCCGAAAAACGGACCCCGAACCCGGTTCTGAGAAAACCCAATGGGGACGCTCCTAGTGACCTGACGGACGCACCCTAGAAGTTTCAGAGCCCTCGGGCTACGTTTTGTGGAGTTACAGCTAGTTTAATAAGAGGCTAAATACAGGCATAATTTCCTATGAAAAAGTGCCTGCACAAAATCGCGATTTCCCGAAAATCGGACCCCAAACCCGGTTCTGAGAAAACCCACTGGGGACGCTCCTAGTGACCTGACGGACGCACCCTAGAAGTTTCAGAGCCCTCGGGCTACGTTTTGTGGAGTTACGGCCAGTTTAATGAGAGGCTAAATACAGGCATAATTTCCTATGAAAAAGTGCCCGCGCAAAATCGCGATTTCCCGAAAATCGGACCCCGAACCTGGTTCTGAGAAAACCCACTGGGGACGCTCCTAGTGACCTGGCGGACGCACCCTAGAAGTTTCAGAGCCCTCGGGCTACGTTTTGTGGAGTTACGGCCAGTTTAATGAGAGGCTAAGTACAGGCATAATTTCCTATGAAAAAGTGCCCGCGCAAAATCGCGATTTCCCGAAAAACGGACCCCGAACCCGGTTCTGAGACAACCCACTGGGGACGCTCCTAGTGACCTGACGGACGCACCCTAGAAGTTTCAGAGCCCTCGGGCTAGGTTTTGTAGAGTTACGGCCAGTTTAATGAGAGGCTAAATACAGGCATAATTTCCTATGAAAAAGTGCCCGCGCAAAATCGCGATTTCCCGAAAATCGGACCCCGAACCCGGTTCTGAGAAAACCCACTGGGGTCGCTCCTAGTGACCTGACGGACGCACCCTAGAAGTTTCAGAGCCCTCGGGCTACGTTTTGTGGAGTTACGGCCAGTTTAATTAGAGGCTAAATACAGGCATAATTTCCTATGAAAAAGTGCCCGCACAAAATCGCGATATCCCGAAAAACGGACCCCGAACCCGGTTCTGAGAAAACCCACTGGGGACGCTCCTAGTGACCTGACGGACGCACCCTAGAAGTTTCAGAGCCCTCGGGCTACGTTTTGTGGAGTTACGGCCAGTTTAATGAGAGGCTAAATACAGGCATAATTTCCTTTGAAAAAGTGCCCGCACAAAATCGCGATTTCCCGAAAATCGGACCCCGAACCCGGTTCTGAGACAACCCACTGGGGACGCTCCTAGTGACCTGACGGACGCACCCTAGAAGTTTCAGAGCCCTCGGGCTACGTTTTGTGGAGTTACGGCCAGTTTAATGAGAGGCTAAATACAGGCATAATTTCCTATGAAAAAGTGCCCGCGCAAAATCGCGATTTCCCGAAAATCGGACCCCGAACCAGGTTCTGAGAAAACCCACTGGGGACGCTCCTAGTGACCTGACGGACGCACCCTAGAAGTTTCAGAGCCCTTGGGCTACATTTTGTGGAGTTACGGCCAGTTTAATGAGAGGCTAAATACAGGCATAATTTCCTATGAAAAAGTGCCCGCGCAAAATCGCGATTTTCCGAAAATCGGACCCCGAACCCGGTTCTGAGACAACCCACTGGGGACGCTCCTAGTGACCTGACGGACGCACCCTAGAAGTTTCAGAGCCCTCGGGCTACGTTTTGTGGAGTTACGGCCAGTTTAATGAGAGGCTAAATACAGGCATAATTTCCTATGAAAAAGTGCCCGCCCAAAATCGCGATTTCCCGAAAATCGGACCCCGAACCCGGTTCTGAGAAAACCCACTGGGGACGCTCCTAGTGACCTGACGGACGCACCCTAGAAGTTTCAGAGCCCTCGGGCTACATTTTGTGGAGTTACAGCCAGTGTAATGAGAGGCTAAATACAGGCATAATTTCCTATGAAAAAGTGCCCGCACAAAATCGCGATTTCCCGAAAAACGGACCCCGAACCCGGTTCTGAGAAAACCCACTGGGGACGCTCCTAGTGACCTGACGGACGCACCCTAGAAGTTTCAGAGCCCTCGGGCTACATTTTGTGGAGTTACAGCCAGTTTAATGAGAAGCTAAATACAGGCATAATTTCCTTTGAAAAAGTGCCCGCGCAAAATCGCAATTTCCCGAAAAACGGACCCCGAACCCGGTTCTAAGAAAACCCACTGGGGACGCTCCTAGTGACCTGACGGACACACCCTAGAAGTTTCAGAGCCCTCGGGCTACGTTTTGTGGAGTTACGGCCAGTTTAATGACAGGGTAAATACAGGCATAATTTCCTATGAAAAAGTGCCCGCGCAAAATCGCGATTTTCAGAAAATCGGACCCCGAACCCGGTTCTGAGACAACCCACTGGGGACGCTCCTAGTGACCTGACGGACGCACCCTAGAAGTTTCAGAGCCCTCGGGCTACGTTTTGTGGAGTTACGGCCAGTTTAATGAGAGGCTAAATACAGGCATAATTTCCTATGAAAAAGTGCCCGCGCAAAATCGCGATTTCCCAACAATCGGACCCCGAACCTGGTTCTGAGAAAACCCACTGGGGACGCTCCTAGTGACCTGGCGGACGCACCCTAGAAGTTTCAGAGCCCTCGGGCTACGTTTTGTGGAGTTACAGCTAGTTTAATAAGAGGCTAAATACAGGCATAATTTCCTATGAAAAAGTGCCCGCGCAAAATCGCGATTTCCCGAAAAACGGACCCCGAACCCGGTTCTGAGACAACCCACTGGGGACGCTCCTAGTGACCTGACGGACGCACCCTAGAAGTTTCAGAGCCCTCGGGCTACGTTTTGTGGAGTTACGGCCAGTTTAATGAGAGGCTAAATACAGGCATAATTTCCTATGAAAAAGTGCCCGCGCAAAATCGCGATTTCCCGAAAAACGGACCCCGAACCCAGTTCTGAGAAAACCCAATGGGGACGCTCCTAGTGACCTGACGGACGCACCCTAGAAGTTTCAGAGCCCTCGGGCTACGTTTTGTGGAGTTACGGCCAGTTTAATGAGAGGCTAAATACAGGCATAATTTCCTATGAAAAAGTGCCCGCACAAAATCGCGATTTCCTGGAAATCGGACCCCGAACCCGGTTCTAAGAAAACCCACTGGGGACGCTCCTAGTGACCTGACGGACACACCCTAGAAGTTTCAGAGCCCTCGGGCTACGTTTTGTGGAGTTACGGCCAGTTTAATGAGAGGCTAAATACAGGCATAATTTCCTATGAAAAAGTGCCCGCGCAAAATCGCGATTTTCCGAAAATCGGACCCCGAACCCGGTTCTGAGACAACCCACTGGGGACGCTCCTAGTGACCTGACGGACGCACCCTAGAAGTTTCAGAGCCCTCGGGCTACGTTTTGTGGAGTTACGGCCAGTTTAATGAGAGGCTAAATACAGGCATAATTTCCTATGAAAAAGTGCCCGCCCAAAATCGCGATTTCCCGAAAATCGGACCCCGAACCCGGTTCTGAGAAAACCCACTGGGGACGCTCCTAGTGACCTGACGGACGCACCCTAGAAGTTTCAGAGCCCTCGGGCTACATTTTGTGGAGTTACAGCCAGTGTAATGAGAGGCTAAATACAGGCATAATTTCCTATGAAAAAGTGCCCGCACAAAATCGCGATTTCCCGAAAAACGGACCCCGAACCCGGTTCTGAGAAAACCCACTGGGGACGCTCCTAGTGACCTGACGGACGCACCCTAGAAGTTTCAGAGCCCTCGGGCTACATTTTGTGGAGTTACAGCCAGTTTAATGAGAAGCTAAATACAGGCATAATTTCCTTTGAAAAAGTGCCCGCGCAAAATCGCAATTTCCCGAAAAACGGACCCCGAACCCGGTTCTAAGAAAACCCACTGGGGACGCTCCTAGTGACCTGACGGACACACCCTAGAAGTTTCAGAGCCCTCGGGCTACGTTTTGTGGAGTTACGGCCAGTTTAATGACAGGGTAAATACAGGCATAATTTCCTATGAAAAAGTGCCCGCGCAAAATCGCGATTTTCAGAAAATCGGACCCCGAACCCGGTTCTGAGACAACCCACTGGGGACGCTCCTAGTGACCTGACGGACGCACCCTAGAAGTTTCAGAGCCCTCGGGCTACGTTTTGTGGAGTTACGGCCAGTTTAATGAGAGGCTAAATACAGGCATAATTTCCTATGAAAAAGTGCCCGCGCAAAATCGCGATTTCCCAACAATCGGACCCCGAACCTGGTTCTGAGAAAACCCACTGGGGACGCTCCTAGTGACCTGGCGGACGCACCCTAGAAGTTTCAGAGCCCTCGGGCTACGTTTTGTGGAGTTACAGCTAGTTTAATAAGAGGCTAAATACAGGCATAATTTCCTATGAAAAAGTGCCCGCGCAAAATCGCGATTTCCCGAAAAACGGACCCCGAACCCGGTTCTGAGACAACCCACTGGGGACGCTCCTAGTGACCTGACGGACGCACCCTCGAAGTTTCAGAGCCCTCGGGCTACGTTTTGTGGAGTTACGGCCAGTTTAATGAGAGGCTAAATACAGGCATAATTTCCTATGAAAAAGTGCCCGCGCAAAATCGCGATTTCCCGAAAATCGGACCCCGAACCCGGTTCTGAGAAAACCCACTGGGGTCGCTCCTAGTGACCTGACCAACGCACAGTAGAAGTTTCAGAGCCCTCGGGCTACGTTTTGTGGAGTTACGGCTAGTTTAATGAGAGGCTAAATACAGGCATAATTTCCTATGAAAAAGTGCCCGCGCAAAATCGCGATTTCCCGAAAAACGGACCCCGAACCCGGTTCTGAGAAAACCCAATGGGGACGCTCCTAGTGACCTGACGGACGCACCCTAGAAGTTTCAGAGCCCTCGGGCTACGTTTTGTGGAGTTACGGCCAGTTTAATGAGAGGCTAAGTACAGGCATAATTTCCTATGAAAAAGTGCCCGCGCAAAATCGCGATTTCCCGAAAATCGGACCCCGAACCCTGTTCTGAGAAAACCCACTGGGGACGCTCCTAGTGACCTGACGGACGCACCCTAGAAGTTTCAGAGCCCTCGGGCTAAGTTTTGTGGAGTTACGGCCAGTTTAATGAGAGGCTAAATACAGGCATAATTTCCTATGAAAAAGTGCCCGCACAAAATCGCGATTTCCCGGAAATCGGACCCCGAACCCGGTTCTGAGAAAACCCACTGGGGACGCTCCTAGTGACCTGACGGACGCACCCTAGAAGTTTCAGAGCCCTCGGGCTACGTTTTGTGGAGTTACGGCCAGTTTAATGAGAGGCTAAATACAGGCATAATTTCCTATGAAAAAGTGCCCGCGCAAAATCGCGATTTCCCGAAAAACGGACCCCAAACCTGGTTCTGAGAAAACCCACTGGGGACGCTCCTAGTGACCTGACGGACGCACCCTAGAAGTTTCAGAGCCCTCGGGCTACGTTTTGTGCAGTTACAGCCAGTTTAATGAGAGGCTAAATACAGGCATAATTTCCTATGAAAAAGTGCCCGCGCAAAATCGCGATTTCCCGAAAAACGGACCCCGAACCCGGTTCTGAGAAAACCCAATGGGGACGCTCCTAGTGACCTGACGGACGCACCCTAGAAGTTTCAGAGCCCTCGGGCTACGTTTTGTGGAGTTACAGCTAGTTTAATAAGAGGCTAAATACAGGCATAATTTCCTATGAAAAAGTGCCTGCACAAAATCGCGATTTCCCGAAAATCGGACCCCAAACCCGGTTCTGAGAAAACCCACTGGGGACGCTCCTAGTGACCTGACGGACGCACCCTAGAAGTTTCAGAGCCCTCGGGCTACGTTTTGTGGAGTTACGGCCAGTTTAATGAGAGGCTAAATACAGGCATAATTTCCTATGAAAAAGTGCCCGCGCAAAATCGCGATTTCCCGAAAATCGGACCCCGAACCTGGTTCTGAGAAAACCCACTGGGGACGCTCCTAGTGACCTGGCGGACGCACCCTAGAAGTTTCAGAGCCCTCGGGCTACGTTTTGTGGAGTTACGGCCAGTTTAATGAGAGGCTAAGTACAGGCATAATTTCCTATGAAAAAGTGCCCGCGCAAAATCGCGATTTCCCGAAAAACGGACCCCGAACCCGGTTCTGAGACAACCCACTGGGGACGCTCCTAGTGACCTGACGGACGCACCCTAGAAGTTTCAGAGCCCTCGGGCTAGGTTTTGTAGAGTTACGGCCAGTTTAATGAGAGGCTAAATACAGGCATAATTTCCTATGAAAAAGTGCCCGCGCAAAATCGCGATTTCCCGAAAATCGGACCCCGAACCCGGTTCTGAGAAAACCCACTGGGGTCGCTCCTAGTGACCTGACGGACGCACCCTAGAAGTTTCAGAGCCCTCGGGCTACGTTTTGTGGAGTTACGGCCAGTTTAATTAGAGGCTAAATACAGGCATAATTTCCTATGAAAAAGTGCCCGCACAAAATCGCGATATCCCGAAAAACGGACCCCGAACCCGGTTCTGAGAAAACCCACTGGGGACGCTCCTAGTGACCTGACGGACGCACCCTAGAAGTTTCAGAGCCCTCGGGCTACGTTTTGTGGAGTTACGGCCAGTTTAATGAGAGGCTAAATACAGGCATAATTTCCTTTGAAAAAGTGCCCGCACAAAATCGCGATTTCCCGAAAATCGGACCCCGAACCCGGTTCTGAGACAACCCACTGGGGACGCTCCTAGTGACCTGACGGACGCACCCTAGAAGTTTCAGAGCCCTCGGGCTACGTTTTGTGGAGTTACGGCCAGTTTAATGAGAGGCTAAATACAGGCATAATTTCCTATGAAAAAGTGCCCGCGCAAAATCGCGATTTCCCGAAAATCGGACCCCGAACCAGGTTCTGAGAAAACCCACTGGGGACGCTCCTAGTGACCTGACGGACGCACCCTAGAAGTTTCAGAGCCCTTGGGCTACATTTTGTGGAGTTACGGCCAGTTTAATGAGAGGCTAAATACAGGCATAATTTCCTATGAAAAAGTGCCCGCGCAAAATCGCGATTTCCCGAAAAACGGACCCCGAACCCGGTTCTGAGAAAACCCAATGGGGACGCTCCTAGTGACCTGACGGACGCACCCTAGAAGTTTCAGAGCCCTCGGGCTACGTTTTGTGGAGTTACAGCTAGTTTAATAAGAGGCTAAATACAGGCATAATTTCCTATGAAAAAGTGCCCGCACAAAATCGCGATTTCCCGAAAATCGGACCCCAAACCCGGTTCTGAGAAAACCCACTGGGGACGCTCCTAGTGACCTGACGGACGCACCCTAGAAGTTTCAGAGCCCTCGGGCTACGTTTTGTAGAGTTACGGCCAGTTTAATGAGAGGCTAAATACAGGCATAATTTCCTATGAAAAAGTGCCCGCGCAAAATCGCGATTTCCCGAAAAACGGACCCCGAACCCGGTTCTGAGAAAACCCAATGGGGACGCTCCTAGTGACCTGACGGACGCACCCTAGAAGTTTCAGAGCCCTCGGGCTACGTTTTGTGGAGTTACGGCCAGTTTAATGAGAGGCTAAATACAGGCATAATTTCCTATGAAAAAGTGCCCGCGCAAAATCGCGATTTCCCGAAAATCGGACCCCGAACCCGGTTCTGAGAAAACCCACTGGGGACGCTCCTAGTGACCTGACGGACGCACCCTAGAAGTTTCAGAGCCCTCGGGCTACGTTTTGTGGAGTTACGGCCAGTTTAATGAGAGGCTAAATACAGGCATAATTTCCTATGAAAAAGTGCCCGCGCAAAATCGCGATTTCCCGAAAAACGGACCCCGAACCCGGTTCTGAGAAAACCCACTGGGGACGCTCCTAGTGACCTGACGGACGCACCCTAGAAGTTTCAGAGCCCTCGGGCTACGTTTTGTGGAGTTACGGCCAGTTAAATGAGAGGCTAAATACAGGCATAATTTCCTATGAAAAAGTGCCCGCGCAAAATCGCGATTTCCCTAAAAACGGACCCCGAACCCGGTTCTGAGAAAACCCACTGGGGACGCTCCTAGTGACCTGACGGACGCACCCTAGAAGTTTCAGAGCCCTCGGGCTACGTTTTGTGGAGTTACGGCCAGTTTAATGAGAGGCTAAATACAGGCATAATTTCCTATGAAAAAGTGCCCGCACAAAATCGCGATTTCCCGAAAATCGGACCCCGAACCCGGTTCTGAGAAAACCCACTGGGGATGCTCCTAGTGACCTGACGGACGCACCCTAGAAGTTTCAGAGCCCTCGGGCTACGTTTTGTGGAGTTACGGCCAGTTAAATGAGAGGCTAAATACAGGCATAATTTCCTATGAAAAAGTGCCCGCGCAAAATCGAGATTTCCCGAAAATCGGACCCCGAACCCGGTTCTGAGACAACCCACTGGGGACGCTCCTAGTGACCTGACGGACGCAACCTAGAAGTTTCAGAGCCCTCGGGCTACATTTTGTGGAGTTACAGCCAGTGTAATGAGAGGCTAAATACAGGCATAATTTCCTATGAAAAAGTGCCCGCGCAAAATTGTGATTTTCCGAAAAACGGACCCCGAACCCGGTTCTGAGAAAACCCACTGGGGACGCTCCTAGTGACCTGACGGACGCACCCTAGAAGTTTCAGAGCCCTCGGGCTACATTTTGTGGAGTTACAGCCAGTTTAATGAGAGGCTAAATACAGGCATAATTTCCTATGAAAAAGTGCCCGCGCAAAATCGCAATTTCCCGAAAAACGGACCCCGAACCCGGTTCTAAGAAAACCCACTGGGGACGCTCCTAGTGACCTGACGGACGCACCCTAGAAGTTTCAGAGCCCTCGGGCTACGTTTTGTGGAGTTACGGCCAGTTTAATGAGAGGCTAAATACAGGCATAATTTCCTATGAAAAAGTGCCCGCGCAAAATCGCGATTTCCCGAAAATCGGACCCCGAACCCGGTTCTGAGACAACCCACTGGGGACGCTCCTAGTGACCTGACGGACGCACCCTAGAAGTTTCAGAGCCCTCGGGCTACGTTTTGTGGAGTTACGGCCAGTTTAATGAGAGGCTAAATACAGGCATAATTTCCTATGAAAAAGTGCCCGCGCAAAATCGCGATTTCCCGAAAATCGGACCCCGAACCCGGTTCTGAGACAACCCACTGGGGACGCTCCTAGTGACCTGACGGAAGCACCCTAGAAGTTTCAGAGCCCTCGGGCTACATTTTGTGGAGTTACAGCCAGTTTAATGAGAGGCTAAATACAGGCATAATTTCCTATGAAAAAGTGCCCGCGCAAAATCGCAATTTCCCGAAAAAAGGGACCCCAAACCCGGTTCTGAGAAAACCCAATGGGGACGCTCCTAGTGACTTGACGGACGCACACCCTAGAAGTTTCAGAGCCCTCGGGCTACGTTTTGTAGAGTTACGGCTAGTTTAATGAGAGGCTAAATACAGGCATAATTTCCTATGAAAAAGTGCCCGCGCAAAATCGCGATTTCCCGAAAATCGGACCCCGAACCTGGTTCTGAGAAAACCCACTGGGGACGCTCCTAGTGACCTGACGGACGCACCCTAGAAGTTTCAGAGCCCTCGGGCTACGTTTTGTGGAGTTACAGCTAGTTTAATAAGAGGCTAAATACAGGCATAATTTCCTATGAAAAAGTGCCCGCACAAAATCGCGATTTCCCGAAAATCGGACCCCGAACCCGGTTCTGAGAAAACCCACTGGGGACGCTCCTAGTGACCTGACGGACGCACCCTAGAAGTTTCAGAGCCCTCGGGCTACGTTTTGTGGAGTTACGGCCAGTTTAATGAGAGGCTAAATACAGGCATAATTTCCTATGAAAAAGTGCCCGCGCAAAATCGCGATTTCCCGAAAATCGGACCCCGAACCCGGTTCTGAGAAAACCCACTGGGGACGCTCCTAGTGACCTGACGGACGCACCCTAGAAGTTTCAGAGCCCTCGGGCTACGTTTTGTGCAGTTACAGCCAGTTTAATGAGAGGCTAAATACAGGCATAATTTCCTATGAAAAAGTGCCCGCGCAAAATCGCGATTTCCCGAAAATCGGACCCCGAACCTGGTTCTGAGAAAACCCAATGGGGACGCTCCTAGTGACCTGACGGACGCACCCTAGAAGTTTCAGAGCCCTCGGGCTACGTTTTGTGGAGTTACAGCTAGTTTAATAAGAGGCTAAATACAGGCATAATTTCCTATGAAAAAGTGCCTGCACAAAATCGCGATTTCCCGAAAATCGGACCCCAAACCCGGTTCTGAGAAAACCCACTGGGGACGCTCCTAGTGACCTGACGGACGCACCCTAGAAGTTTCAGAGCCCTCGGGCTACGTTTTGTGGAGTTACGGCCAGTTTAATGAGAGGCTAAATACAGGCATAATTTCCTATGAAAAAGTGCCCGCGCAAAATCGCGATTTCCCGAAAATCGGACCCCGAACCTGGTTCTGAGAAAACCCACTGGGGACGCTCCTAGTGACCTGGCGGACGCACCCTAGAAGTTTCAGAGCCCTCGGGCTACGTTTTGTGGAGTTACGGCCAGTTTAATGAGAGGCTAAATACAGGCATAATTTCCTATGAAAAAGTGCCCGCGCAAAATCGCGATTTCCCGAAAATCGGACCCCGAACCCGGTTCTGAGACAACCCACTGGGGACGCTCCTAGTGACCTGACGGAAGCACCCTAGAAGTTTCAGAGCCCTTGGGCTACATTTTGTGGAGTTACAGCCAGTTTAATGAGAGGCTAAATACAGGCATAATTTCCTATGAAAAAGTGCCCGCGCAAAATCGCAATTTCCCGAAAAAAGGGACCCCAAACCTGGTTCTGAGAAAACCCACTGGGGACGCTCCTAGTGACCTGACGGACGCACCCTAGAAGTTTCAGAGCCCTCGGGCTACGTTTTGTGGAGTTACGGCCAGTTTAATGAGAGGCTAAATACAGGCATAATTTCCTATGAAAAAGTGCCCGCGCAAAATCGCGATTTCCCGAAAATCGGACCCCGAACCCGGTTCTGAGAAAACCCACTGGGGACGCTCCTAGTGACCTGACGGACGCACCCTAGAAGTTTCAGAGCCCTCGGGCTACGTTTTGTGGAGTTACGGCCAGTTTAATGAGAGGCTAAATACAGGCATAATTTCCTATGAAAAAGTGCCCGCGCAAAATCGCGATTTCCCGAAAATCGGACCCCGAACCCGGTTCTGAGAAAACCCACTGGGGACGCTCCTAGTGACCTGACGGACGCACCCTAGAAGTTTCAGAGCCCTCGGGCTACGTTTTGTGCAGTTACAGCCAGTTTAATGAGAGGCTAAATACAGGCATAATTTCCTATGAAAAAGTGCCCGCGCAAAATCGCGATTTCCCGAAAATCGGACCCCGAACCTGGTTCTGAGAAAACCCAATGGGGAAGCTCCTAGTGACCTGACGGACGCACCCTAGAAGTTTCAGAGCCCTCGGGCTACGTTTTGTGGAGTTACAGCTAGTTTAATAAGAGGCTAAATACAGGCATAATTTCCTATGAAAAAGTGCCTGCACAAAATCGCGATTTCCCGAAAATCGGACCCCAAACCCGGTTCTGAGAAAACCCACTGGGGACGCTCCTAGTGACCTGACGGACGCACCCTAGAAGTTTCAGAGCCCTCGGGCTACGTTTTGTGGAGTTACGGCCAGTTTAATGAGAGGCTAAATACAGGCATAATTTCCTATGAAAAAGTGCCCGCGCAAAATCGCGATTTCCCGAAAATCGGACCCCGAACCTGGTTCTGAGAAAACCCACTGGGGACGCTCCTAGTGACCTGGCGGACGCACCCTAGAAGTTTCAGAGCCCTCGGGCTACGTTTTGTGGAGTTACGGCCAGTTTAATGAGAGGCTAAGTACAGGCATAATTTCCTATGAAAAAGTGCCCGCGCAAAATCGCGATTTCCCGAAAAACGGACCCCGAACCCGGTTCTGAGACAACCCACTGGGGACGCTCCTAGTGACCTGACGGACGCACCCTAGAAGTTTCAGAGCCCTCGGGCTAGGTTTTGTAGAGTTACGGCCAGTTTAATGAGAGGCTAAATACAGGCATAATTTCCTATGAAAAAGTGCCCGCGCAAAATCGCGATTTCCCGAAAATCGGACCCCGAACCCGGTTCTGAGAAAACCCACTGGGGTCGCTCCTAGTGACCTGACGGACGCACCCTAGAAGTTTCAGAGCCCTCGGGCTACGTTTTGTGGAGTTACGGCCAGTTTAATGAGAGGCTAAATACAGGCATAATTTCCTATGAAAAAGTGCCCGCGCAAAATCGCGATATCCCGAAAAACGGACCCCGAACCCGGTTCTGAGAAAACCCAATGGGGACGCTCCTAGTGACCTGACGGACGCACCCTAGAAGTTTCAGAGCCCTCGGGCTACGTTTTGTGGAGTTACGGCCAGTTTAATGAGAGGCTAAATACAGGCATAATTTCCTATGAAAAAGTGCCCGCGCAAAATCGCGATTTCCCGAAAATCGGACCCCGAACCCGGTTCTGAGAAAACCCACTGGGGACGCTCCTAGTGACCTGACGGACGCACCCTAGAAGTTTCAGAGCCCTCGGGCTACGTTTTGTGGAGTTACGGCCAGTTTAATGAGAGGCTAAATACAGGCATAATTTCCTATGAAAAAGTGCCCGCGCAAAATCGCGATTTCCCGAAAAACGGACCCCGAACCCGGTTCTGAGAAAACCCACTGGGGACGCTCCTAGTGACCTGACGGACGCACCCTAGAAGTTTCAGAGCCCTCGGGCTACGTTTTGTGGAGTTACGGCCAGTTTAATGAGAGGCTAAATACAGGCATAATTTCCTATGAAAAAGTGCCCGCGCAAAATCGCGATTTCCCTAAAAACGGACCCCGAACCCGGTTCTGAGAAAACCCACTGGGGACGCTCCTAGTGACCTGACGGACGCACCCTAGAAGTTTCAGAGCCCTCGGGCTACGTTTTGTGGAGTTACGGCCAGTTTAATGAGAGGCTAAATACAGGCATAATTTCCTTTGAAAAAGTGCCCGCGCAAAATCGCGATTTCCCGAAAATCGGACCCCGAACCCGGTTCTGAGAAAACCCACTGGGGACGCTCCTAGTGACCTGACGGACGCACCCTAGAAGTTTCAGAGCCCTCGGGCTACGTTTTGTGGAGTTACGGCCAGTTTAATGAGAGGCTAAATACAGGCATAATTTCCTATGAAAAAGTGCCCGCGCAAAATCGCGATTTCCCGAAAATCGGACCCCGAACCCGGTTCTGAGACAACCCACTGGGGACGCTCCTAGTGACCTGACGGACGCAACCTAGAAGTTTCAGAGCCCTCGGGCTACATTTTGTGGAGTTACAGCCAGTGTAATGAGAGGCTAAATACAGGCATAATTTCCTATGAAAAAGTGCCCGCGCAAAATCGTGATTTTCCGAAAAACGGACCCCGAACCCGGTTCTGAGAAAACCCACTGGGGACGCTCCTAGTGACCTGACGGACGCACCCTAGAAGTTTCAGAGCCCTCGGGCTACATTTTGTGGAGTTACAGCCAGTTTAATGAGAGGCTAAATACAGGCATAATTTCCTATGAAAAAGTGCCCGCGCAAAATCGCAATTTCCCGAAAAACGGACCCCGAACCCGGTTCTAAGAAAACCCACTGGGGACGCTCCTAGTGACCTGACGGACGCACCCTAGAAGTTTCAGAGCCCTCGGGCTACGTTTTGTGGAGTTACGGCCAGTTTAATGAGAGGCTAAATACAGGCATAATTTCCTATGAAAAAGTGCCCGCGCAAAATCGCGATTTCCCGAAAATCGGACCCCGAACCCGGTTCTGAGACAACCCACTGGGGACGCTCCTAGTGACCTGACGGACGCACCCTAGAAGTTTCAGAGCCCTCGGGCTACGTTTTGTGGAGTTACGGCCAGTTTAATGAGAGGCTAAATACAGGCATAATTTCCTATGAAAAAGTGCCCGCGCAAAATCGCGATTTCCCGAAAATCGGACCCCGAACCCGGTTCTGAGACAACCCACTGGGGACGCTCCTAGTGACCTGACGGAAGCACCCTAGAAGTTTCAGAGCCCTCGGGCTACATTTTGTGGAGTTACAGCCAGTTTAATGAGAGGCTAAATACAGGCATAATTTCCTATGAAAAAGTGCCCGCGCAAAATCGCAATTTCCCGAAAAAAGGGACCCCAAACCCGGTTCTGAGAAAACCCAATGGGGACGCTCCTAGTGACTTGACGGAGGCACACCCTAGAAGTTTCAGAGCCCTCGGGCTACGTTTTGTAGAGTTACGGCTAGTTTAATGAGAGGCTAAATACAGGCATAATTTCCTATGAAAAAGTGCCTGCGCAAAATCGCGATTTCCCGAAAATCGGACCCCGAACCTGGTTCTGAGAAAACCCACTGGGGACGCTCCTAGTGACCTGACGGACGCACCCTAGAAGTTTCAGAGCCCTCGGGCTACGTTTTGTGGAGTTACAGCTAGTTAAATAAGAGGCTAAATACAGGCATAATTTCCTATGAAAAAGTGCCCGCACAAAATCGCGATTTCCCGAAAATCGGACCCCGAACCCGGTTCTGAGAAAACCCACTGGGGACGCTCCTAGTGACCTGACGGACGCACCCTAGAAGTTTCAGAGCCCTCGGGCTACGTTTTGTGGAGTTACGGCCAGTTTAATGAGAGGCTAAATACAGGCATAATTTCCTATGAAAAAGTGCCCGCGCAAAATCGCGATTTCCCGAAAATCGGACCCCGAACCCGGTTCTGAGAAAACCCACTGGGGACGCTCCTAGTGACCTGACGGACGCACCCTAGAAGTTTCAGAGCCCTCGGGCTACGTTTTGTGGAGTTACGGCCAGTTTAATGAGAGGCTAAATACAGGCATAATTTCCTATGAAAAAGTGCCCGCGCAAAATCGCGATTTCCCGAAAATCGGACCCCGAACCCGGTTCTGAGAAAACCCACTGGGGACGCTCCTAGTGACCTGACGGAGGCACACCCTAGAAGTTTCAGAGCCCTCGGGCTACGTTTTGTGGAGTTACGGCCAGTTTAATGAGAGGCTAAATACAGGCATAATTTCCTATGAAAAAGTGCCCGCGCAAAATCGCGATTTCCCGAAAAACGGACCCCAAACCCGGTTCTGAGAAAACCCACTGGGGACGCTCCTAGTGACCTGACGGACGCACCCTAGAAGTTTCAGAGCCCTCGGGCTACGTTTTGTGCAGTTACAGCCAGTTTAATGAGAGGCTAAATACAGGCATAATTTCCTATGAAAAAGTGCCCGCGCAAAATCGCGATTTCCCGAAAATCGGACCCCGAACCCGGTTCTGAGAAAACCCACTGGGGACGCTCCTAGTGACCTGACGGACGCACCCTAGAAGTTTCAGAGCCCTCGGGCTACGTTTTGTGGAGTTACAGCTAGTTTAATAAGAGGCTAAATACAGGCATAATTTCCTATGAAAAAGTGCCCGCACAAAATCGCGATTTCCCGAAAATCGGACCCCGAACCCGGTTCTGAGAAAACCCACTGGGGACGCTCCTAGTGACCTGACGGACGCACCCTAGAAGTTTCAGAGCCCTCGGGCTACGTTTTGTGGAGTTACGGCCAGTTTAATGAGAGGCTAAATACAGGCATAATTTCCTATGAAAAAGTGCCCGCGCAAAATCGCGATTTCCCGAAAATCGGACCCCGAACCCGGTTCTGAGAAAACCCACTGGGGACGCTCCTAGTGACCTGACGGACGCACCCTAGAAGTTTCAGAGCCCTCGGGCTACGTTTTGTGGAGTTACGGCCAGTTTAATGAGAGGCTAAATACAGGCATAATTTCCTTTGAAAAAGTGCCCGCGCAAAATCGCGATTTCCCGAAAATCGGACCCCGAACCCCGTTCTGAGAAAACCCACTGGGGACGCTCCTAGTGACCTGACGGACGCACCCTAGAAGTTTCAGAGCCCTCGGGCTACGTTTTGTGGAGTTACGGCCAGTTTAATGAGAGGCTAAATACAGGCATAATTTTCTATGAAAAAGTGCCCGCTCAAAATCGCGATTTCCCGAAAATCGGACCCCGAACCCGGTTCTGAGAAAACCCACTGGGGACGCTCCTAGTGACCTGACGGACGCACCCTAGAAGTTTCAGAGCCCTCGGGCTACGTTTTGTGGAGTTACGGCCAGTTTAATGAGAGGCTAAATACAGGCATAATTTCCTATGAAAAAGTGCCCGCACAAAATCGCGATTTCCCGAAAATCGGACCCCGAACCCGGTTCTGAGAAAACCCACTGGGGACGCTCCTAGTGACCTGACGGACGCACCTTAGAAGTTTCAGAGCCCTCGGGCTACGTTTTGTGCAGTTACAGCCAGTTTAATGAGAGGCTAAATACAGGCATAATTTCCTATGAAAAAGTGCCCGCGCAAAATCGCGATTTCCCGAAAATCGGACCCCGAACCCGGTTCTGAGAAAACCAACTAGGGACACTCCTAGTGACCTGACGGACGCACCCTAGAAGTTTCAGAGCCCTCGGGCTACATTTTGTGGAGTTACGGCTAGTTTAATGAGAGGCTAAATACAGGCAAAATTTCCTATGAAAAAGTGCCCGCACAAAATCGCGATTTCCCGGAAATCGGACCCCGAACCCGGTTCTAAGAAAACCCACTGGGGACGCTCCTAGTGACCTGACGGAAGCACCCTAGAAGTTTCAGAGCCCTCGGGCTACGTTTTGTGGCGTTACGGCCAGTTTAATGAGAGGCTAAATACAGGCATAATTTCCTATGAAAAAGTGCCCGCGAAAAATCGCGATTTTCCGAAAATCGGACCCCGAACCCGGTTCTGAGAAAACCCACTGGGGACGCTCCTAGTGACCTGACGGACGCACCCTAGAAGTTTCAGAGCCCTCGGGCTACGTTTTGTGGAGTTACGGCCAGTTTAATGAGAGGCTAAATACAGGCATAATTTCCTATGAAAAAGTGCCCGCGCAAAATCGCGATTACCCGAAAATCGGACCCCGAACCCGGTTCTGAGAAAACCCACTGGGGACGCTCCTAGTGACCTGACGGACGCACCCTAGAAGTTTCAGAGCCCTCGGGCTACATTTTGTGGAGTTACGGCCAGTTTAATGAGAGGCTAAATACAGGCATAATTTCCTATGAAAAAGTGCCCGCGCAAAATCGCGATTTCCCGAAAATCAGACCCCGAACCCGGTTCTGAGAAAACCCAATGGGGACCCTCCTAGTGACCTGACGGACGCACCCTAGAAGTTTCAGAGCCCTCGGGCTACGTTTTGTGGAGTTACGGCTAGTTTAATGAGAGGCTAAATACAGGCATAATTTCCTATGAAAAAGTGCCCGCGCAAAATCGCGATTTCCCGAAAATCGGACCCCGAACCCGGTTCTGAGAAAACCCACTGGGGACGCTCCTAGTGACCTGACGGACGCACCCTAGAAGTTTCAGAGCCCTCGGGCTACATTTTGTGGAGTTACGGCCAGTTTAATGAGAGGCTAAATACAGGCATAATTTCCTATGAAAAAGTGCCCGCACAAAATCGCGATTTCCCGGAAATCGGACCCCGAACCCGGTTCTGAGAAAACCCACTGGGGACGCTCCTAGTGACCTGACGGACGCACCCTAGAAGTTTCAGAGCCCTCGGGCTACGTTTTGTGGAGTTACGGCCAGTTTAATGAGAGGCTAAATACAGGCATAATTTCCTATGAAAAAGTGCCCGCGCAAAATCGCGATTTCCCGAAAAACGGACCCCGAACCCAGTTCTGAGAAAACCCACTGGGGACGCTCCTAGTGACCTGACGGACACACCCTAGAAGTTTCACAGCCCTCGGGCTACGTTTTGTGCAGTTACGGCCAGTTTAATGAGAGGCTAAATACAGGCATAATTTCCTATGAAAAAGTGCCCGCACAAAATCGCGATTTCCCGGAAATCGGACCCCGAACCCGGTTCTGAGAAAACCCACTGGGGACGCTCCTAGTGACCTGACGGACGCACCCTAGAAGTTTTAGAGCCCTCGGGCTACGTTTTGTGGAGTTACGGCCAGTTTAATGAGAGGCTAAATACAGGCATAATTTCCTATGAAAAAGTGCCCGCGCAAAATCGCGATTTCCCGAAAATCGGACCCCGAACCCGGTTCTGAGAAAACCCACTGGGGACGCTCCTAGTGACCTGACGGACGCACCCTAGAAGTTTCAGAGCCCTCGGGCTACGTTTTGTGGAGTTACGGCCAGTTTAATGAGAGGCTAAATACAGGCATAATTTCCTATGAAAAAGTGCCCGCGCAAAATCGCGATTTCCCGAAAATCGGACCCCGAACCCGGTTCTGAGAAAACCCACTGGGGTCGCTCCTAGTGACCTGACCAACACACCGTATAAGTTTCAGAGCCCTCGGGCTACGTTTTGTGGAGTTACGGCTAGTTTAATGAGAGGCTAAATACAGGCATAATTTCCTATGAAAAAGTGCCCGCACAAAATCGCGATTTCCCGAAAATCGGACCCCGAACCCGGTTCTGAGAAAACCCACTGGGGACGCTCCTAGTGACCTGACGGACGCACCCTAGAAGTTTCAGAGCCCTCGGGCTACATTTTGTGGAGTTACGGCCAGTTTAATGAGAGGCTAAATACAGGCATAATTTCCTATGAAAAAGTGCCCGCGCAAAATCGCGATTTCCCGAAAAACGGACCCCGAACCCGGTTCTGAGAAAACCCAATGGGGACGCTCCTAGTGACCTGACGGACGCACCCTCGAAGTTTCAGAGCCCTCGGGCTACGTTTTGTGGAGTTACGGCCAGTTTAATGAGAGGCTAAATACAGGCATAATTTCCTATGAAAACGTGCCCGCGCAAAATCGCGATTTCCCGGAAATCGGACCCCGAACCCGGTTCTGAGAAAACCCACTGGGGACGCTCCTAGTGACCTGACGGACGCACCCTAGAAGTTTCAGAGCCCTCGGGCTTTGTTTTGTGGAGTTACGGCTAGTTTAATGAGAGGCTAAATACAGGCATAATTTCCTATGAAAAAGTGCCCGCGCAAAATCCGCTTTCCCGAAAATCGGACCCCGAACCCGGTTCTGAGAAAAAGCACTGGGGACGCTCCTAGTGACCTGACGGACGCACCCTAGAAGTTTCAGAGCCCTCGGGCTACGTTTTGTGGAGTTACGGCTAGTTTAATGAGAGGCTAAATACAGGCATAATTTCCTATGAAAAAGTGCCCGCACAAAATCCGCTTTCCCGAAAATCGGACCCCGAACCTGGTTCTGAGAAAACGCACTGGGGACGCTCCTAGTGACCTGACGGACGCACCCTAGAAGTTTCAGAGCCCTCGGGCTACGTTTTGTGGAGTTACAGCTAGTTTAATGGGAGGCTAAATACAGGCATAATTTCCTATGAAAAAGTGCCCGCGCAAAATCGCGATTTCCCGAAAATCGGACCCCGAACCCGGTTCTGAGAAAACCCACTGGGGACGCTCCTAGTGACCTGACGGACGCACCCTAGAAGTTTCAGAGCCCTCGGGCTACGTTTTGTGGAGTTACGGCCAGTTTAATGAGAGGCTAAATACAGGTATAATTTCCTATGAAAAAGTGCCCGCACAAAATCGCGATTTCCCGAAAATCGGACCCCGAACCCGGTTCTGAGAAAACCCACTGGGGACGCTCCTAGTGACCTGACGGACGCACCCTAGAAGTTTCAGAGCCCTCGGGCTACGTTTTGTGGAGTTACTGCTAGTTTAATGAGAGGCTAAATACAGGCATAATTTCCTATGAAAAAGTGCCCGCACAAAATCGCGATTTCCCGAAAATCGGACCCCGAACCCGGTTCTGAGAAAACCCACTGGGGACGCTCCTAGTGACCTGACGGACGCACCCTAGAAGTTTCAGAGCCCTCGGGCTACGTTTTGTGGAGTTACGGCCAGTTTAATGAGAGGCTAAATACAGGCATAATTTCCTATGAAAAAGTGCCCGCGCAAAATCGCGATTTCCCGAAAATCGGACCCCGAACCCGGTTCTGAGAAAACCCACTGGGGTCGCTCCTAGTGACCTGACCAACACACCGTATAAGTTTCAGAGCCCTCGGGCTACGTTTTGTGGAGTTACGGCTAGTTTAATGAGAGGCTAAATACAGGCATAATTTCCTATGAAAAAGTGCCCGCACAAAATCGCGATTTCCCGAAAATCGGACCCCGAACCCGGTTCTGAGAAAACCCACTGGGGACGCTCCTAGTGACCTGACGGACGCACCCTAGAAGTTTCAGAGCCCTCGGGCTACATTTTGTGGAGTTACGGCCAGTTTAATGAGAGGCTAAATACAGGCATAATTTCCTATGAAAAAGTGCCCGCGCAAAATCGCGATTTCCCGAAAATCGGACCCCGAACCCGGTTCTGAGAAAACCCACTGGGGACGCTCCTAGTGACCTGACGGACGCACCCTAGAAGTTTCAGAGCCCTCGGGCTACGTTTTGTGGAGTTACGGCCAGTTTAATGAGAGGCTAAATACAGGCATAATTTCCTATGAAAAAGTGCCCGCGCAAAATCGCGATTTCCCGAAAATCGGACCCCGAACCCGGTTCTGAGAAAACCCACTGGGGTCGCTCCTAGTGACCTGACCAACACACCGTATAAGTTTCAGAGCCCTCGGGCTACGTTTTGTGGAGTTACGGCTAGTTTAATGAGAGGCTAAATACAGGCATAATTTCCTATGAAAAAGTGCCCGCACAAAATCGCGATTTCCCGAAAATCGGACCCCGAACCCGGTTCTGAGAAAACCCACTGGGGACGCTCCTAGTGACCTGACGGACGCACCCTAGAAGTTTCAGAGCCCTCGGGCTACGTTTTGTGGAGTTACGGCTAGTTTAATGAGAGGCTAAATACAGGCATAATTTCCTATGAAAAAGTGCCCGCGCAAAATCGCGATTTCCCGAAAAACGGACCCCGAACCCGGTTCTGAGAAAACCCAATGGGGACGCTCCTAGTGACCTGACGGACGCACCCTCGAAGTTTCAGAGCCCTCGGGCTACGTTTTGTGGAGTTACGGCCAGTTTAATGAGAGGCTAAATACAGGCATAATTTCCTATGAAAACGTGCCCGCGCAAAAATTGCGATTTCCCGGAAATCGGACCCCGAACCCGGTTCTGAGAAAACCCACTGGGGACGCTCCTAGTGACCTGACGGACGCACCCTAGAAGTTTCAGAGCCCTCGGGCTACGTTTTGTGGAGTTACGGCTAGTTTAATGAGAGGCTAAATACAGGCATAATTTCCTATGAAAAAGTGCCCGCGCAAAATCCGCTTTCCCGAAAATCGGACCCCGAACCCGGTTCTGAGAAAAAGCACTGGGGACGCTCCTAGTGACCTGACGGACGCACCCTAGAAGTTTCAGAGCCCTCGGGCTACGTTTTGTGGAGTTACGGCTAGTTTAATGAGAGGCTAAATACAGGCATAATTTCCTATGAAAAAGTGCCCGCACAAAATCCGCTTTCCCGAAAATCGGACCCCGAACCTGGTTCTGAGAAAACGCACTGGGGACGCTCCTAGTGACCTGACGGACGCACCCTAGAAGTTTCAGAGCCCTCGGGCTACGTTTTGTGGAGTTACAGCTAGTTTAATGGGAGGCTAAATACAGGCATAATTTCCTATGAAAAAGTGCCCGCGCAAAATCGCGATTTCCCGAAAATCGGACCCCGAACCCGGTTCTGAGAAAACCCACTGGGGACGCTCCTAGTGACCTGACGGACGCACCCTAGAAGTTTCAGAGCCCTCGGGCTACGTTTTGTGGAGTTACGGCCAGTTTAATGAGAGGCTAAATACAGGTATAATTTCCTATGAAAAAGTGCCCGCACAAAATCGCGATTTCCCGAAAATCGGACCCCGAACCCGGTTCTGAGAAAACCCACTGGGGACGCTCCTAGTGACCTGACGGACGCACCCTAGAAGTTTCAGAGCCCTCGGGCTACGTTTTGTGGAGTTACTGCTAGTTTAATGAGAGGCTAAATACAGGCATAATTTCCTATGAAAAAGTGCCCGCACAAAATCGCGATTTCCCGAAAATCGGACCCCGAACCCGGTTCTGAGAAAACCCACTGGGGACGCTCCTAGTGACCTGACGGACGCACCCTAGAAGTTTCAGAGCCCTCGGGCTACGTTTTGTGGAGTTACGGCCAGTTTAATGAGAGGCTAAATACAGGCATAATTTCCTATGAAAAAGTGCCCGCGCAAAATCGCGATTTCCCGAAAATCGGACCCCGAACCCGGTTCTGAGAAAACCCACTGGGGTCGCTCCTAGTGACCTGACCAACACACCGTATAAGTTTCAGAGCCCTCGGGCTACGTTTTGTGGAGTTACGGCTAGTTTAATGAGAGGCTAAATACAGGCATAATTTCCTATGAAAAAGTGCCCGCACAAAATCGCGATTTCCCGAAAATCGGACCCCGAACCCGGTTCTGAGAAAACCCACTGGGGACGCTCCTAGTGACCTGACGGACGCACCCTAGAAGTTTCAGAGCCCTCGGGCTACATTTTGTGGAGTTACGGCCAGTTTAATGAGAGGCTAAATACAGGCATAATTTCCTATGAAAAAGTGCCCGCGCAAAATCGCGATTTCCCGAAAAACGGACCCCGAACCCGGTTCTGAGAAAACCCAATGGGGACGCTCCTAGTGACCTGACGGACGCACCCTCGAAGTTTCAGAGCCCTCGGGCTACGTTTTGTGGAGTTACGGCCAGTTTAATGAGAGGCTAAATACAGGCATAATTTCCTATGAAAACGTGCCCGCGCAAAATCGCGATTTCCCGGAAATCGGACCCCGAACCCGGTTCTGAGAAAACCCACTGGGGACGCTCCTAGTGACCTGACGGACGCACCCTAGAAGTTTCAGAGCCCTCGGGCTTTGTTTTGTGGAGTTACGGCTAGTTTAATGAGAGGCTAAATACAGGCATAATTTCCTATGAAAAAGTGCCCGCGCAAAATCCGCTTTCCCGAAAATCGGACCCCGAACCCGGTTCTGAGAAAAAGCACTGGGGACGCTCCTAGTGACCTGACGGACGCACCCTAGAAGTTTCAGAGCCCTCGGGCTACGTTTTGTGGAGTTACGGCTAGTTTAATGAGAGGCTAAATACAGGCATAATTTCCTATGAAAAAGTGCCCGCGCAAAATCCGCTTTCCCGAAAATCGGACCCCGAACCTGGTTCTGAGAAAACGCACTGGGGACGCTCCTAGTGACCTGACGGACGCACCCTAGAAGTTTCAGAGCCCTCGGGCTACGTTTTGTGGAGTTACAGCTAGTTTAATGAGAGGCTAAATACAGGCATAATTTCCTATGAAAAAGTGCCCGCACAAAATCGCGATTTCCCGACAATCGGACCCCGAACCCGGTTCTGAGAAAACCTACTGGGGACGCTCCTAGTGACCTGACGGACGCACCCTAGAAGTTTCAGAGCCCTCGGGCTACGTTTTGTGGAGTTACGGCCAGTTTAATGAGAGGCTAAATACAGGTATAATTTCCTATGAAAAAGTGCCCGCACAAAATCGCGATTTCCCGAAAATCGGACCCCGAACCCGGTTCTGAGAAAACCCACTGGGGACGCTCCTAGTGACCTGACGGACGCACCCTAGAAGTTTCAGAGCCCTCGGGCTACGTTTTGTGGAGTTACTGCTAGTTTAATGAGAGGCTAAATACAGGCATAATTTCCTATGAAAAAGTGCCCGCACAAAATCGCGATTTCCCGAAAATCGGACCCCGAACCCGGTTCTGAGAAAACCCACTGGGGACGCTCCTAGTGACCTGACGGACGCACCCTAGAAGTTTCAGAGCCCTCGGGCTACGTTTTGTGGAGTTACGGCCAGTTTAATGAGAGGCTAAATACAGGCATAATTTCCTATGAAAAAGTGCCCGCACAAAATCGCGATTTCCCGGAAATCGGACCCCGAACCCGGTTCTGAGAAAACCCACTGGGGACGCTCCTAGTGACCTGACGGACGCACCCTAGAAGTTTCAGAGCCCTCGGGCTACGTTTTGTGGAGTTACGGCCAGTTTAATGAGAGGCTAAATACAGGCATAATTTCCTATGAAAAAGTGCCCGCGCAAAATCGCGATTTCCTGAAAATCGGACCCAGAACCCGGTTCTGAGAAAACCCACTGGGGACGCTCCTAGTGACCTGACGGACGCACCCTAGAAGTTTCAGAGCCCTCGGGCTACGTTTTGTGGAGTTACGGCCAGTTTAATGAGAGGCTAAATACAGGCATAATTTCCTATGAAAAAGTGCCCGCGCAAAATCGCGATTTCCCGAAAATCGGACCCCGAACCCGGTTCTGAGAAAACCCACTGGGGTCGCTCCTAGTGACCTGACCAACACACCGTATAAGTTTCAGAGCCCTCGGGCTACGTTTTGTGGAGTTACGGCTAGTTTAATGAGAGGCTAAATACAGGCATAATTTCCTATGAAAAAGTGCCCGCACAAAATCGCGATTTCCCGAAAATCGGACCCCGAACCCGGTTCTGAGAAAACCCACTGGGGACGCTCCTAGTGACCTGACGGACGCACCCTAGAAGTTTCAGAGCCCTCGGGCTACATTTTGTGGAGTTACGGCCAGTTTAATCAGAGGCTAAATACAGGCATAATTTCCTATGAAAAAGTGCCCGCGCAAAATCGCGATTTCCCGAAAAACGGACCCCGAACCCGGTTCTGAGAAAACCCAATGGGGACGCTCCTAGTGACCTGACGGACGCACCCTCGAAGTTTCAGAGCCCTCGGGCTATGTTTTGTGGAGTTACGGCCAGTTTAATGAGAGGCTAAATACAGGCATAATTTCCTATGAAAACATGCCCGCGCAAAATCGCGATTTCCCGCAAATCGGACCCCGAACCCGGTTCTGAGAAAACCCACTGGGGACGCTCCTAGTGACCTGACGGACACACCCAAGAAGTTTCAGAGCCCTCGGGCTACGTTTTGTGGAGTTACGGCCAGTTTAATGAGAGGCTAAATACAGGTATAATTTCCTATGAAAAAGTGCCCGCACAAAATCGCGATTTCCCGAAAATCGGACCCCGAACCCGGTTCTGAGAAAACCCACTGGGGACGCTCCTAGTGACCTGACGGACGCACCCTAGAAGTTTCAGAGCCCTCGGGCTACGTTTTGTGGAGTTACTGCTAGTTTAATGAGAGGCTAAATACAGGCATAATTTCCTATGAAAAAGTGCCCGCACAAAATCGCGATTTCCCGAAAATCGGACCCCGAACCCGGATCTGAGAAAACCCACTGGGGACGCTCCTAGTGACCTGACGGACGCACCCTAGAAGTTTCAGAGCCCTCGGGCTACATTTTGTGGAGTTACGGCTAGTTTAATGAGAGGCTAAATACAGGCATAATTTCCTATGAAAAAGTGCCCGCGCAAAATCGCGATTTCCCGAAAATCGGACCCAGAACCCGGTTCTGAGAAAACCCACTGGGGTCGCTCCTAGTGACCTGACCAACGCACCGTAGAAGTTTCAGAGCCCTCGGGCTACGTTTTGTGGAGTTACGGCCAGTTTAATGAGAGGCTAAATACAGGCATAATTTCCTATGAAAAAGTGCCCGCACAAAATCGCGATTTCCCGGAAATCGGACCCAGAACCCGGTTCTGAGACAACCCACTGGGGACGCTCCTAGTGACCTGACGGACGCACCCTAGAAGTTTCAGAGCTTGGGCTACGTTTTGTGGAGTTACGGCCAGTTTAATGAGAGGCTAAATACAGGCATAATTTCCTATGAAAAAGTGCCCGCGCAAAATCGCGATTTCCTGAAAATCGGACCCAGAACCCGGTTCTGAGAAAACCCACTGGGGACGCTCCTAGTGACCTGACGGACGCACCCTAGAAGTTTCAGAGCCCTCGGGCTACATTTTGTGGAGTTACGGCTAGTTTAATGAGAGGCTAAATACAGGCATAATTTCCTATGAAAAAGTGCCCGCGCAAAATCGCGATTTCCCGAAAATCGGACCCAGAACCCGGTTCTGAGAAAACCCACTGGGGTCGCTCCTAGTGACCTGACCAACGCACCGTAGAAGTTTCAGAGCCCTCGGGCTACGTTTTGTGGAGTTACGGCCAGTTTAATGAGAGGCTAAATACAGGCATAATTTCCTATGAAAAAGTGCCCGCTCAAAATCGCGATTTCCCGAAAATCGGACCCCGAACCCGGTTCTGAGAAAACCCACTGGGGACGCTCCTAGTGACCTGACGGACGCACCCTAGAAGTTTCAGAGCCCTCGGGCTACGTTTTGTGGAGTTACGGCCAGTTTAATGAGAGGCTAAATACAGGCATAATTTCCTATGAAAAAGTGCCCGCGCAAAATCGCAATTTCCCCAAAAACGGACCCCGTACCCGGTTCTGAGAAAACCCAATGGGGACGCTCCTAGTGACCTGACGGACGCACCCTAGAAGTTTCAGAGCCCTCGGGCTACGTTTTGTGGAGTTACGGCCAGTTTAATCAGAGGCTAAATACAGGCATAATTTCCTATGAAAAAGTGCCCGCACAAAATCGCGATTTCCCGGAAATCGGACCCCGAACCCGGTTCAGAGAAAACCCACTGGGGACGCTCCTAGTGACCTGACGGACGCACCTTAGAAGTTTCAGAGCCCTCGGGCTACGTTTTGTGCAGTTACAGCCAGTTTAATGAGAGGCTAAATACAGGCATAATTTCCTATGAAAAAGTGCCTGCGCAAAATCGCGATTTCCCGAAAATCGGACCCAGAACCCGGTTCAGAGAAAACCCACTGGGGACGCTCCTGGTGACCTGACGGACGCACCCTAGAAGTTTCAGAGCCCTCGGGCTACATTTTGTGGAGTTACGGCCAGTTTAATGAGAGGCTAAATACAGGCATAATTTCCTATGAAAAAGTGCCCGCTCAAAATCGCGATTTCCCGAAAATCGGACCCCGAACCCGGTTCTGAGAAAACCCACTGGGGACGCTCCTAGTGACCTGACGGACGCACCCTAGAAGTTTCAGAGCCCTCGGGCTACGTTTTGTGGAGTTACGGCCAGTTTAATGAGAGGCTAAATACAGGCATAATTTCCTATGAAAAAGTGCCCGCGCAAAATCGCAATTTCCCCAAAAACGGACCCCGTACCCGGTTCTGAGAAAACCCAATGGGGACGCTCCTAGTGACCTGACGGACGCACCCTAGAAGTTTCAGAGCCCTCGGGCTACGTTTTGTGGAGTTACGGCCAGTTTAATCAGAGGCTAAATACAGGCATAATTTCCTATGAAAAAGTGCCCGCACAAAATCGCGATTTCCCGGAAATCGGACCCCGAACCCGGTTCAGAGAAAACCCACTGGGGACGCTCCTAGTGACCTGACGGACGCACCTTAGAAGTTTCAGAGCCCTCGGGCTACGTTTTGTGCAGTTACAGCCAGTTTAATGAGAGGCTAAATACAGGCATAATTTCCTATGAAAAAGTGCCTGCGCAAAATCGCGATTTCCCGAAAATCGGACCCAGAACCCGGTTCAGAGAAAACCCACTGGGGACGCTCCTGGTGACCTGACGGACGCACCCTAGAAGTTTCAGAGCCCTCGGGCTACATTTTGTGGAGTTACGGCCAGTTTAATGAGAGGCTAAATACAGGCATAATTTCCTATGAAAAAGTGCCCGCACAAAATCGCGATTTCCCGAAAATCGGACCCAGAACCCGGTTCTGAGACAACCCACTGGGGACGCTCCTAGTGACCTGACGGACGCACCCTAGAAGTTTCAGAGCTTGGGCTACGTTTTGTGGAGTTACGGCCAGTTTAATGAGAGGCTAAATACAGGCATAATTTCCTATGAAAAAGTGCCCGCGCAAAATCGCGATTTCCCGAAAATCGGACCCAGAACCCGGTTCTGAGAAAACCCACTGGGGACGCTCCTAGTGACCTGACGGACGCACCCTAGAAGTTTCAGAGCCCTCGGGCTACATTTTGTGGAGTTACGGCTAGTTTAATGAGAGGCTAAATACAGGCATAATTTCCTATGAAAAAGTGCCCGCGCAAAATCGCGATTTCCCGAAAATCGGACCCAGAACCCGGTTCTGAGAAAACCCACTGGGGTCGCTCCTAGTGACCTGACCAACGCACCGTAGAAGTTTCAGAGCCCTCGGGCTACGTTTTGTGGAGTTACGGCCAGTTTAATGAGAGGCTAAATACAGGCATAATTTCCTATGAAAAAGTGCCCGCTCAAAATCGCGATTTCCCGAAAATCGGACCCCGAACCCGGTTCTGAGAAAACCCACTGGGGACGCTCCTAGTGACCTGACGGACGCACCCTAGAAGTTTCAGAGCCCTCGGGCTACGTTTTGTGGAGTTACGGCCAGTTTAATGAGAGGCTAAATACAGGCATAATTTCCTATGAAAAAGTGCCCGCGCAAAATCGCAATTTCCCCAAAAACGGACCCCGTACCCGGTTCTGAGAAAACCCAATGGGGACGCTCCTAGTGACCTGACGGACGCACCCTAGAAGTTTCAGAGCCCTCGGGCTACGTTTTGTGGAGTTACGGCCAGTTTAATCAGAGGCTAAATACAGGCATAATTTCCTATGAAAAAGTGCCCGCACAAAATCGCGATTTCCCGGAAATCGGACCCCGAACCCGGTTCAGAGAAAACCCACTGGGGACGCTCCTAGTGACCTGACGGACGCACCTTAGAAGTTTCAGAGCCCTCGGGCTACGTTTTGTGCAGTTACAGCCAGTTTAATGAGAGGCTAAATACAGGCATAATTTCCTATGAAAAAGTGCCTGCGCAAAATCGCGATTTCCCGAAAATCGGACCCAGAACCCGGTTCAGAGAAAACCCACTGGGGACGCTCCTGGTGACCTGACGGACGCACCCTAGAAGTTTCAGAGCCCTCGGGCTACATTTTGTGGAGTTACGGCCAGTTTAATGAGAGGCTAAATACAGGCATAATTTCCTATGAAAAAGTGCCCGCGCAAAATCGCGATTTCCCGAAAATCGGACCCCGAACCCGGTTCTGAGAAAATCCACTGGGGACGCTCCTAGTGACCTGACGGACGCACCCTAGAAGTTTCAGAGCCCTCGGGCTACGTTTTGTGGAGTTACGGCCAGTTTAATGAGAGGCTAAATACAGGCATAATTTCCTATGAAAAAGTGCCCGCGCAAAATCGCGATTTCCCGAAAATCGGACCCAGAACCCGGTCAGAGAAAACCCACTGGGGACGCTCCTGGTGACCTGACGGACGCACCCTAGAAGTTTCAGAGCCCTCGGGCTACATTTTGTGGAGTTACGGCCAGTTTAATGAGAGGCTAAATACAGGCATAATTTCCTATGAAAAAGTGCCCGCGCAAAATCGCGATTTTCCGAAAATCGGACCCCGAACCCGGTTCTGAGAAAACCCACTGGGGACGCTCCTAGTGACCTGACGGACGCACCCTAGAAGTTTCAGAGCCCTCGGGCTACGTTTTGTGGAGTTACGGCCAGTTTAATGAGAGGCTAAATACAGGCATAATTTCCCACGAAAAAGTGCCCGCGCAAAATCGCGATTTCCCGAAAAACGGACCCCGAACCCGGTTCTGAGAAAACCCAATGGGGACGCTCCTAGTGACCTGACGGACGCACCCTAGAAGTTTCAGAGCCCTCGGGCTACGTTTTGTGGAGTTACGGCCAGTTTAATGAGAGGCTAAATACAGGCATAATTTCCTATGAAAAAGTGCCCGCGCAAAATCGCGATTTCCCGAAAATCGGACCCCGAACCCGGTTCTGAGAAAACCCACTGGGGACGCTCCTAGTGACCTGACGGACGCACCCTAGAAGTTTCAGAGCCCTCGGGCTACATTTTGTGGAGTTACGGCTAGTTTAATGAGAGGCTAAATACAGGCATAATTTCCTATGAAAAAGTGCCCGCGCAAAATCGCGATTTCCCGAAAATCGGACCCAGAACCCCGTTCTGAGAAAACCCACTGGGGTCGCTCCTAGTGACCTGACCAACGCACCGTAGAAGTTTCAGAGCCCTCGGGCTACGTTTTGTGGAGTTACGGCCAGTTTAATGAGAGGCTAAATACAGGCATAATTTCCTATGAAAAAGTGCCCGCTCAAAATCGCGATTTCCCGAAAATCGGACCCCGAACCCGGTTCTGAGAAAACCCACTGGGGACGCTCCTAGTGACCTGACGGACGCACCCTAGAAGTTTCAGAGCCCTCGGGCTACGTTTTGTGGAGTTACGGCCAGTTTAATGAGAGGCTAAATACAGGCATAATTTCCTATGAAAAAGTGCCCGCGCAAAATCGCGATTTCCCGAAAATCGGACCCAGAACCCGGTTCTGAGAAAACCCACTGGGGTCGCTCCTAGTGACCTGACCAACGCACCGTAGAAGTTTCAGAGCCCTCGGGCTACGTTTTGTGGAGTTACGGCCAGTTTAATGAGAGGCTAAATACAGGCATAATTTCCTATGAAAAAGTGCCCGCTCAAAATCGCGATTTCCCGAAAATCGGACCCCGAACCCGGTTCTGAGAAAACCCACTGGGGACGCTCCTAGTGACCTGACGGACGCACCCTAGAAGTTTCAGAGCCCTCGGGCTACGTTTTGTGGAGTTACGGCCAGTTTAATGAGAGGCTAAATACAGGCATAATTTCCTATGAAAAAGTGCCCGCGCAAAATCGCAATTTCCCCAAAAACGGACCCCGTACCCGGTTCTGAGAAAACCCAATGGGGACGCTCCTAGTGACCTGACGGACGCACCCTAGAAGTTTCAGAGCCC
Organism: Halichoeres trimaculatus; assembly: GCF_033239565.1. Classification (NCBI taxonomy): domain Eukaryota; kingdom Metazoa; phylum Chordata; class Actinopteri; order Labriformes; family Labridae; genus Halichoeres; species Halichoeres trimaculatus. Next base: position 259,048 of record NW_027437218.1, on the reverse strand, counting down.
TCGGGCTACGTTTTGTGGAGTTACGGCCAGTTTAATGAGAGGCTAAATACAGGCATAATTTCCTATGAAAAAGTGCCCGCACAAAATCGCGATTTCCCGGAAATCGGACCCCGAACCCGGTTCAGAGAAAACCCACTGGGGACGCTCCTAGTGACCTGACGGAAGCACCTTAGAAGTTTCAGAGCCCTCGGGCTACGTTTTGTGCAGTTACAGCCAGTTTAATGAGAGGCTAAATACAGGCATAATTTCCTATGAAAAAGTGCCCGCGCAAAATCGCGATTTCCCGAAAATCGGACCCAGAACCCGGTTCAGAGAAAACCCACTGGGGACGCTCCTGGTGACCTGACGGACGCACCCTAGAAGTTTCAGAGCCCTCGGGCTACATTTTGTGGAGTTACGGCCAGTTTAATGAGAGGCTAAATACAGGCATAATTTCCTATGAAAAAGTGCCCGCGCAAAATCGCGATTTTCCGAAAATCGGACCCCGAACCCGGTTCTGAGAAAACCCACTGGGGACGCTCCTAGTGACCTGACGGACGCACCCTAGAAGTTTCAGAGCCCTCGGGCTACGTTTTGTGGAGTTACGGCCAGTTTAATGAGAGGCTAAATACAGGCATAATTTCCCACGAAAAAGTGCCCGCGCAAAATCGCGATTTCCCGAAAAACGGACCCCGAACCCGGTTCTGAGAAAACCCAATGGGGACGCTCCTAGTGACCTGACGGACGCACCCTAGAAGTTTCAGAGCCCTCGGGCTACGTTTTGTGGAGTTACGGCCAGTTTAATGAGAGGCTAAATACAGGCATAATTTCCTATGAAAAAGTGCCCGCGCAAAATCGCGATTTCCCGAAAATCGGACCCCGAACCCGGTTCTGAGAAAACCCACTGGGGACGCTCCTAGTGACCTGACGGACGCACCCTCGAAGTTTCAGAGCCCTCGGGCTACATTTTGTGGAGTTACGGCTAGGTTAATGAGAGGCTAAATACAGGCATAATTTCCTATGAAAAAGTGCCCGCGCAAAATCGCGATTTCCCGAAAATCGGACCCAGAACCCGGTTCTGAGAAAACCGACTGGGGTCGCTCCTAGTGACCTGACCAACGCACCGTAGAAGTTTCAGAGCCCTCGGGCTACGTTTTGTGGAGTTACGGCCAGTTTAATGAGAGGCTAAATACAGGCATAATTTCCTATGAAAAAGTGCCCGCTCAAAATCGCGATTTCCCGAAAATCGGACCCCGAACCCGGTTCTGAGAAAACCCACTGGGGACGCTCCTAGTGACCTGACGGACGCACCCTAGAAGTTTCAGAGCCCTCGGGCTACGTTTTGTGGAGTTACGGCCAGTTTAATGAGAGGCTAAATACAGGCATAATTTCCTATGAAAAAGTGCCCGCGCAAAATCGCGATTTCCCGAAAATCGGACCCAGAACCCGGTTCTGAGAAAACCCACTGGGGACGCTCCTAGTGACCTGACCAACGCACCGTAGAAGTTTCAGAGCCCTCGGGCTACGTTTTGTGGAGTTACGGCCAGTTTAATGAGAGGCTAAATACAGGCATAATTTCCTATGAAAAAGTGCCCGCTCAAAATCGCGATTTCCCGAAAATCGGACCCCGAACCCGGTTCTGAGAAAACCCACTGGGGACGCTCCTAGTGACCTGACGGACGCACCCTAGAAGTTTCAGAGCCCTCGGGCTACGTTTTGTGGAGTTACGGCCAGTTTAATGAGAGGCTAAATACAGGCATAATTTCCTATGAAAAAGTGCCCGCGCAAAATCGCAATTTCCCCAAAAACGGACCCCGTACCCGGTTCTGAGAAAACCCAATGGGGACGCTCCTAGTGACCTGACGGACGCACCCTAGAAGTTTCAGAGCCCTCGGGCTACGTTTTGTGGAGTTACGGCCAGTTTAATGAGAGGCTAAATACAGGCATAATTTCCTATGAAAAAGTGCCCGCACAAAATCGCGATTTCCCGGAAATCGGACCCCGAACCCAGTTCAGAGAAAACCCACTGGGGACGCTCCTAGTGACCTGACGGACGCACCTTAGAAGTTTCAGAGCCCTCGGGCTACGTTTTGTGCAGTTACAGCCAGTTTAATGAGAGGCTAAATACAGGCATAATTTCCTATGAAAAAGTGCCCGCGCAAAATCGCGATTTCCCGAAAATCGGACCCAGAACCCGGTTCAGAGAAAACCCACTGGGGACGCTCCTGGTGACCTGACGGACGCACCCTAGAAGTTTCAGAGCCCTCGGGCTACATTTTGTGGAGTTACGGCCAGTTTAATGAGAGGCTAAATACAGGCATAATTTCCTATGAAAAAGTGCCCGCGCAAAATCGCGATTTTCCGAAAATCGGACCCCGAACCCGGTTCTGAGAAAACCCACTGGGGACGCTCCTAGTGACCTGACGGACGCACCCTAGAAGTTTCAGAGCCCTCGGGCTACGTTTTGTGGAGTTACGGCCAGTTTAATGAGAGGCTAAATACAGGCATAATTTCCCACGAAAAAGTGCCCGCGCAAAATCGCGATTTCCCGAAAAACGGACCCCGAACCCGGTTCTGAGAAAACCCAATGGGGACGCTCCTAGTGACCTGACGGACGCACCCTAGAAGTTTCAGAGCCCTCGGGCTACGTTTTGTGGAGTTACGGCCAGTTTAATGAGAGGCTAAATACAGGCATAATTTCCTATGAAAAAGTGCCCGCGCAAAATCGCGATTTCCCGAAAATCGGACCCCGAACCCGGTTCTGAGAAAACCCACTGGGGACGCTCCTAGTGACCTGACGGACGCACCCTAGAAGTTTCAGAGCCCTCGGGCTACATTTTGTGGAGTTACGGCTAGTTTAATGAGAGGCTAAATACAGGCATAATTTCCTATGAAAAAGTGCCCGCGCAAAATCGCGATTTCCCGAAAATCGGACCCAGAACCCGGTTCTGAGAAAACCCACTGGGGTCGCTCCTAGTGACCTGACCAACGCACCGTAGAAGTTTCAGAGCCCTCGGGCTACGTTTTGTGGAGTTACGGCCAGTTTAATGAGAGGCTAAATACAGGCATAATTTCCTATGAAAAAGTGCCCGCTCAAAATCGCGATTTCCCGAAAATCGGACCCCGAACCCGGTTCTGAGAAAACCCACTGGGGACGCTCCTAGTGACCTGACGGACGCACCCTAGAAGTTTCAGAGCCCTCGGGCTACGTTTTGTGGAGTTACGGCCAGTTTAATGAGAGGCTAAATACAGGCATAATTTCCTATGAAAAAGTGCCCGCACAAAATCGCGATTTCCCGGAAATCGGACCCCGAACCCGGTTCAGAGAAAACCCACTGGGGACGCTCCTAGTGACCTGACGGACGCACCTTAGAAGTTTCAGAGCCCTCGGGCTACGTTTTGTGCAGTTACAGCCAGTTTAATGAGAGGCTAAATACAGGCATAATTTCCTATGAAAAAGTGCCCGCGCAAAATTGCGATTTCCCGAAAATCGGACCCAGAACCCGGTTCAGAGAAAACCCACTGGGGACGCTCCTGGTGACCTGACGGACGCACCCTAGAAGTTTCAGAGCCCTCGGGCTACATTTTGTGGAGTTACGGCCAGTTTAATGAGAGGCTAAATACAGGCATAATTTCCTATGAAAAAGTGCCCGCGCAAAATCGCGATTTCCCGAAAATCGGACCCAGAACCCGGTTCAGAGAAAACCCACTGGGGTCGCTCCTAGTGACCTGACCAACGCACCGTAGAAGTTTCAGAGCCCTCGGGCTACGTTTTGTGGAGTTACGGCCAGTTTAATGAGAGGCTAAATACAGGCATAATTTCCTATGAAAAAGTGCCCGCGCAAAATCGCGATTTCCCGAAAATCGGACCCCGAACCCGGTTCTGAGAAAACCCACTGGGGACGCTCCTAGTGACCTGACGGACGCACCCTAGAAGTTTCAGAGCCCTCGGGCTACGTTTTGTGGAGTTACGGCCAGTTTAATGAGAGGCTAAATACAGGTATAATTTCCTATGAAAAAGTGCCCGCACAAAATCGCGATTTCCCGAAAATCGGACCCCGAACCCGGTTCTGAGAAAACCCACTGGGGACGCTCCTAGTGACCTGACGGACGCACCCTAGAAGTTTCAGAGCCCTCGGGCTACGTTTTGTGGAGTTACTGCTAGTTTAATGAGAGGCTAAATACAGGCATAATTTCCTATGAAAAAGTGCCCGCACAAAATCGCGATTTCCCGGAAATCGGACCCCGAACCCGGTTCAGAGAAAACCCACTGGGGACGCTCCTAGTGACCTGACGGACGCACCCTAGAAGTTTCAGAGCCCTCGGGCTACGTTTTGTGGAGTTACGGCCAGTTTAATGAGAGGCTAAATACAGGCATAATTTCCTATGAAAAAGTGCCCGCGCAAAATCGCGATTTCCCGAAAATCGGACCCCGAACCCGGTTCTGAGAAAACCCACTGGGGTCGCTCCTAGTGACCTGACCAACACACCGTATAAGTTTCAGAGCCCTCGGGCTACGTTTTGTGGAGTTACGGCTAGTTTAATGAGAGGCTAAATACAGGCATAATTTCCTATGAAAAAGTGCCCGCACAAAATCGCGATTTCCCGAAAATCGGACCCCGAACCCGGTTCTGAGAAAACCCACTGGGGACGCTCCTAGTGACCTGACGGACGCACCCTAGAAGTTTCAGAGCCCTCGGGCTACATTTTGTGGAGTTACGGCCAGTTTAATGAGAGGCTAAATACAGGCATAATTTCCTATGAAAAAGTGCCCGCGCAAAATCGCGATTTCCCGAAAAACGGACCCCGAACCCGGTTCTGAGAAAACCCAATGGGGACGCTCCTAGTGACCTGACGGACGCACCCTCGAAGTTTCAGAGCCCTCGGGCTACGTTTTGTGGAGTTACGGCCAGTTTAATGAGAGGCTAAATACAGGCATAATTTCCTATGAAAACGTGCCCGCGCAAAATCGCGATTTCCCGGAAATCGGACCCCGAACCCGGTTCTGAGAAAACCCACTGGGGACGCTCCTAGTGACCTGACGGACGCACCCTAGAAGTTTCAGAGCCCTCGGGCTTTGTTTTGTGGAGTTACGGCTAGTTTAATGAGAGGCTAAATACAGGCATAATTTCCTATGAAAAAGTGCCCGCGCAAAATCCGCTTTCCCGAAAATCGGACCCCGAACCTGGTTCTGAGAAAAAGCACTGGGGACGCTCCTAGTGACCTGACGGACGCACCCTAGAAGTTTCAGAGCCCTCGGGCTACGTTTTGTGGAGTTACGGCTAGTTTAATGAGAGGCTAAATACAGGCATAATTTCCTATGAAAAAGTGCCCGCGCAAAATCCGCTTTCCCGAAAATCGGACCCCGAACCTGGTTCTGAGAAAACGCACTGGGGACGCTCCTAGTGACCTGACGGACGCACCCTAGAAGTTTCAGAGCCCTCGGGCTACGTTTTGTGGAGTTACAGCTAGTTTAATGAGAGGCTAAATACAGGCATAATTTCCTATGAAAAAGTGCCCGCACAAAATCGCGATTTCCCGAAAATCGGACCCCGAACCCGGTTCTGAGAAAACCTACTGGGGACGCTCCTAGTGACCTGACGGACGCACCCTAGAAGTTTCAGAGCCCTCGGGCTACGTTTTGTGGAGTTACGGCCAGTTTAATGAGAGGCTAAATACAGGTATAATTTCCTATGAAAAAGTGCCCGCACAAAATCGCGATTTCCCGAAAATCGGACCCCGAACCCGGTTCTGAGAAAACCCACTGGGGACGCTCCTAGTGACCTGACGGACGCACCCTAGAAGTTTCAGAGCCCTCGGGCTACGTTTTGTGGAGTTACTGCTAGTTTAATGAGAGGCTAAATACAGGCATAATTTCCTATGAAAAAGTGCCCGCACAAAATCGCGATTTCCCGAAAATCGGACCCCGAACCCGGTTCTGAGAAAACCCACTGGGGACGCTCCTAGTGACCTGACGGACGCACCCTAGAAGTTTCAGAGCCCTCGGGCTACGTTTTGTGGAGTTACGGCCAGTTTAATGAGAGGCTAAATACAGGCATAATTTCCTATGAAAAAGTGCCCGCACAAAATCGCGATTTCCCGGAAATCGGACCCCGAACCCGGTTCTGAGAAAACCCACTGGGGACGCTCCTAGTGACCTGACGGACGCACCCTAGAAGTTTCAGAGCCCTCGGGCTACGTTTTGTGGAGTTACGGCCAGTTTAATGAGAGGCTAAATACAGGCATAATTTCCTATGAAAAAGTGCCCGCGCAAAATCGCGATTTCCTGAAAATCGGACCCAGAACCCGGTTCTGAGAAAACCCACTGGGGACGCTCCTAGTGACCTGACGGACGCACCCTAGAAGTTTCAGAGCCCTCGGGCTACGTTTTGTGGAGTTACGGCCAGTTTAATGAGAGGCTAAATACAGGCATAATTTCCTATGAAAAAGTGCCCGCGCAAAATCGCGATTTCCCGAAAATCGGACCCCGAACCCGGTTCTGAGAAAACCCACTGGGGTCGCTCCTAGTGACCTGACCAACACACCGTATAAGTTTCAGAGCCCTCGGGCTACGTTTTGTGGAGTTACGGCTAGTTTAATGAGAGGCTAAATACAGGCATAATTTCCTATGAAAAAGTGCCCGCACAAAATCGCGATTTCCCGAAAATCGGACCCCGAACCCGGTTCTGAGAAAACCCACTGGGGACGCTCCTAGTGACCTGACGGACGCACCCTAGAAGTTTCAGAGCCCTCGGGCTACATTTTGTGGAGTTACGGCCAGTTTAATCAGAGGCTAAATACAGGCATAATTTCCTATGAAAAAGTGCCCGCGCAAAATCGCGATTTCCCGAAAAACGGACCCCGAACCCGGTTCTGAGAAAACCCAATGGGGACGCTCTTAGTGACCTGACGGACGCACCCTCGAAGTTTCAGAGCCCTCGGGCTATGTTTTGTGGAGTTACGGCCAGTTTAATGAGAGGCTAAATACAGGCATAATTTCCTATGAAAACATGCCCGCGCAAAATCGCGATTTCCCGCAAATCGGACCCCGAACCCGGTTCTGAGAAAACCCACTGGGGACGCTCCTAGTGACCTGACGGACACACCCAAGAAGTTTCAGAGCCCTCGGGCTACGTTTTGTGGAGTTACGGCCAGTTTAATGAGAGGCTAAATACAGGTATAATTTCCTATGAAAAAGTGCCCGCACAAAATCGCGATTTCCCGAAAATCGGACCCCGAACCCGGTTCTGAGAAAACCCACTGGGGACGCTCCTAGTGACCTGACGGACGCACCCTAGAAGTTTCAGAGCCCTCGGGCTACGTTTTGTGGAGTTACTGCTAGTTTAATGAGAGGCTAAATACAGGCATAATTTCCTATGAAAAAGTGCCCGCACAAAATCGCGATTTCCCGAAAATCGGACCCCGAACCCGGATCTGAGAAAACCCACTGGGGACGCTCCTAGTGACCTGACGGACGCACCCTAGAAGTTTCAGAGCCCTCGGGCTACATTTTGTGGAGTTACGGCTAGTTTAATGAGAGGCTAAATACAGGCATAATTTCCTATGAAAAAGTGCCCGCGCAAAATCGCGATTTCCCGAAAATCGGACCCAGAACCCGGTTCTGAGAAAACCCACTGGGGTCGCTCCTAGTGACCTGACCAACGCACCGTAGAAGTTTCAGAGCCCTCGGGCTACGTTTTGTGGAGTTACGGCCAGTTTAATGAGAGGCTAAATACAGGCATAATTTCCTATGAAAAAGTGCCCGCACAAAATCGCGATTTCCCGAAAATCGGACCCAGAACCCGGTTCTGAGACAACCCACTGGGGACGCTCCTAGTGACCTGACGGACGCACCCTAGAAGTTTCAGAGCTTGGGCTACGTTTTGTGGAGTTACGGCCAGTTTAATGAGAGGCTAAATACAGGCATAATTTCCTATGAAAAAGTGCCCGCGCAAAATCGCGATTTCCCGAAAATCGGACCCAGAACCCGGTTCTGAGAAAACCCACTGGGGACGCTCCTAGTGACCTGACGGACGCACCCTAGAAGTTTCAGAGCCCTCGGGCTACATTTTGTGGAGTTACGGCTAGTTTAATGAGAGGCTAAATACAGGCATAATTTCCTATGAAAAAGTGCCCGCGCAAAATCGCGATTTCCCGAAAATCGGACCCAGAACCCGGTTCTGAGAAAACCCACTGGGGTCGCTCCTAGTGACCTGACCAACGCACCGTAGAAGTTTCAGAGCCCTCGGGCTACGTTTTGTGGAGTTACGGCCAGTTTAATGAGAGGCTAAATACAGGCATAATTTCCTATGAAAAAGTGCCCACTCAAAATCGCGATTTCCCGAAAATCGGACCCCGAACCCGGTTCTGAGAAAACCCACTGGGGACGCTCCTAGTGACCTGACGGACGCACCCTAGAAGTTTCAGAGCCCTCGGGCTACGTTTTGTGGAGTTACGGCCAGTTTAATGAGAGGCTAAATACAGGCATAATTTCCTATGAAAAAGTGCCCGCGCAAAATCGCAATTTCCCCAAAAACGGACCCCGTACCCGGTTCTGAGAAAACCCAATGGGGACGCTCCTAGTGACCTGACGGACGCACCCTAGAAGTTTCAGAGCCCTCGGGCTACGTTTTGTGGAGTTACGGCCAGTTTAATCAGAGGCTAAATACAGGCATAATTTCCTATGAAAAAGTGCCCGCACAAAATCGCGATTTCCCGGAAATCGGACCCCGAACCCGGTTCAGAGAAAACCCACTGGGGACGCTCCTAGTGACCTGACGGACGCACCTTAGAAGTTTCAGAGCCCTCGGGCTACGTTTTGTGCAGTTACAGCCAGTTTAATGAGAGGCTAAATACAGGCATAATTTCCTATGAAAAAGTGCCTGCGCAAAATCGCGATTTCCCGAAAATCGGACCCAGAACCCGGTTCAGAGAAAACCCACTGGGGACGCTCCTGGTGACCTGACGGACGCACCCTAGAAGTTTCAGAGCCCTCGGGCTACATTTTGTGGAGTTACGGCCAGTTTAATGAGAGGCTAAATACAGGCATAATTTCCTATGAAAAAGTGCCCGCGCAAAATCGCGATTTCCCGAAAATCGGACCCCGAACCCGGTTCTGAGAAAATCCACTGGGGACGCTCCTAGTGACCTGACGGACGCACCCTAGAAGTTTCAGAGCCCTCGGGCTACGTTTTGTGGAGTTACGGCCAGTTTAATGAGAGGCTAAATACAGGCATAATTTCCTATGAAAAAGTGCCCGCGCAAAATCGCGATTTCCCGAAAATCGGACCCAGAACCCGGTCAGAGAAAACCCACTGGGGACGCTCCTGGTGACCTGACGGACGCACCCTAGAAGTTTCAGAGCCCTCGGGCTACATTTTGTGGAGTTACGGCCAGTTTAATGAGAGGCTAAATACAGGCATAATTTCCTATGAAAAAGTGCCCGCGCAAAATCGCGATTTTCCGAAAATCGGACCCCGAACCCGGTTCTGAGAAAACCCACTGGGGACGCTCCTAGTGACCTGACGGACGCACCCTAGAAGTTTCAGAGCCCTCGGGCTACGTTTTGTGGAGTTACGGCCAGTTTAATGAGAGGCTAAATACAGGCATAATTTCCCACGAAAAAGTGCCCGCGCAAAATCGCGATTTCCCGAAAAACGGACCCCGAACCCGGTTCTGAGAAAACCCAATGGGGACGCTCCTAGTGACCTGACGGACGCACCCTAGAAGTTTCAGAGCCCTCGGGCTACGTTTTGTGGAGTTACGGCCAGTTTAATGAGAGGCTAAATACAGGCATAATTTCCTATGAAAAAGTGCCCGCGCAAAATCGCGATTTCCCGAAAATCGGACCCCGAACCCGGTTCTGAGAAAACCCACTGGGGACGCTCCTAGTGACCTGACGGACGCACCCTAGAAGTTTCAGAGCCCTCGGGCTACATTTTGTGGAGTTACGGCTAGTTTAATGAGAGGCTAAATACAGGCATAATTTCCTATGAAAAAGTGCCCGCGCAAAATCGCGATTTCCCGAAAATCGGACCCAGAACCCCGTTCTGAGAAAACCCACTGGGGTCGCTCCTAGTGACCTGACCAACGCACCGTAGAAGTTTCAGAGCCCTCGGGCTACGTTTTGTGGAGTTACGGCCAGTTTAATGAGAGGCTAAATACAGGCATAATTTCCTATGAAAAAGTGCCCGCTCAAAATCGCGATTTCCCGAAAATCGGACCCCGAACCCGGTTCTGAGAAAACCCACTGGGGACGCTCCTAGTGACCTGACGGACGCACCCTAGAAGTTTCAGAGCCCTCGGGCTACGTTTTGTGGAGTTACGGCCAGTTTAATGAGAGGCTAAATACAGGCATAATTTCCTATGAAAAAGTGCCCGCGCAAAATCGCGATTTCCCGAAAATCGGACCCAGAACCCGGTTCTGAGAAAACCCACTGGGGTCGCTCCTAGTGACCTGACCAACGCACCGTAGAAGTTTCAGAGCCCTCGGGCTACGTTTTGTGGAGTTACGGCCAGTTTAATGAGAGGCTAAATACAGGCATAATTTCCTATGAAAAAGTGCCCGCTCAAAATCGCGATTTCCCGAAAATCGGACCCCGAACCCGGTTCTGAGAAAACCCACTGGGGACGCTCCTAGTGACCTGACGGACGCACCCTAGAAGTTTCAGAGCCCTCGGGCTACGTTTTGTGGAGTTACGGCCAGTTTAATGAGAGGCTAAATACAGGCATAATTTCCTATGAAAAAGTGCCCGCGCAAAATCGCAATTTCCCCAAAAACGGACCCCGTACCCGGTTCTGAGAAAACCCAATGGGGACGCTCCTAGTGACCTGACGGACGCACCCTAGAAGTTTCAGAGCCCTCGGGCTACGTTTTGTGGAGTTACGGCCAGTTTAATGAGAGGCTAAATACAGGCATAATTTCCTATGAAAAAGTGCCCGCACAAAATCGCGATTTCCCGGAAATCGGACCCCGAACCCGGTTCAGAGAAAACCCACTGGGGACGCTCCTAGTGACCTGACGGAAGCACCTTAGAAGTTTCAGAGCCCTCGGGCTACGTTTTGTGCAGTTACAGCCAGTTTAATGAGAGGCTAAATACAGGCATAATTTCCTATGAAAAAGTGCCCGCGCAAAATCGCGATTTCCCGAAAATCGGACCCAGAACCCGGTTCAGAGAAAACCCACTGGGGACGCTCCTGGTGACCTGACGGACGCACCCTAGAAGTTTCAGAGCCCTCGGGCTACATTTTGTGGAGTTACGGCCAGTTTAATGAGAGGCTAAATACAGGCATAATTTCCTATGAAAAAGTGCCCGCGCAAAATCGCGATTTTCCGAAAATCGGACCCCGAACCCGGTTCTGAGAAAACCCACTGGGGACGCTCCTAGTGACCTGACGGACGCACCCTAGAAGTTTCAGAGCCCTCGGGCTACGTTTTGTGGAGTTACGGCCAGTTTAATGAGAGGCTAAATACAGGCATAATTTCCCACGAAAAAGTGCCCGCGCAAAATCGCGATTTCCCGAAAAACGGACCCCGAACCCGGTTCTGAGAAAACCCAATGGGGACGCTCCTAGTGACCTGACGGACGCACCCTAGAAGTTTCAGAGCCCTCGGGCTACGTTTTGTGGAGTTACGGCCAGTTTAATGAGAGGCTAAATACAGGCATAATTTCCTATGAAAAAGTGCCCGCGCAAAATCGCGATTTCCTGAAAATCGGACCCCGAACCCGGTTCTGAGAAAACCCACTGGGGACGCTCCTAGTGACCTGACGGACGCACCCTCGAAGTTTCAGAGCCCTCGGGCTACATTTTGTGGAGTTACGGCTAGGTTAATGAGAGGCTAAATACAGGCATAATTTCCTATGAAAAAGTGCCCGCGCAAAATCGCGATTTCCCGAAAATCGGACCCAGAACCCGGTTCTGAGAAAACCCACTGGGGTCGCTCCTAGTGACCTGACCAACGCACCGTAGAAGTTTCAGAGCCCTCGGGCTACGTTTTGTGGAGTTACGGCCAGTTTAATGAGAGGCTAAATACAGGCATAATTTCCTATGAAAAAGTGCCCGCTCAAAATCGCGATTTCCCGAAAATCGGACCCCGAACCCGGTTCTGAGAAAACCCACTGGGGACGCTCCTAGTGACCTGACGGACGCACCCTAGAAGTTTCAGAGCCCTCGGGCTACGTTTTGTGGAGTTACGGCCAGTTTAATGAGAGGCTAAATACAGGCATAATTTCCTATGAAAAAGTGCCCGCGCAAAATCGCGATTTCCCGAAAATCGGACCCAGAACCCGGTTCTGAGAAAACCCACTGGGGACGCTCCTAGTGACCTGACCAACGCACCGTAGAAGTTTCAGAGCCCTCGGGCTACGTTTTGTGGAGTTACGGCCAGTTTAATGAGAGGCTAAATACAGGCATAATTTCCTATGAAAAAGTGCCCGCTCAAAATCGCGATTTCCCGAAAATCGGACCCCGAACCCGGTTCTGAGAAAACCCACTGGGGACGCTCCTAGTGACCTGACGGACGCACCCTAGAAGTTTCAGAGCCCTCGGGCTACGTTTTGTGGAGTTACGGCCAGTTTAATGAGAGGCTAAATACAGGCATAATTTCCTATGAAAAAGTGCCCGCGCAAAATCGCAATTTCCCCAAAAACGGACCCCGTACCCGGTTCTGAGAAAACCCAATGGGGACGCTCCTAGTGACCTGACGGACGCACCCTAGAAGTTTCAGAGCCCTCGGGCTACGTTTTGTGGAGTTACGGCCAGTTTAATGAGAGGCTAAATACAGGCATAATTTCCTATGAAAAAGTGCCCGCACAAAATCGCGATTTCCCGGAAATCGGACCCCGAACCCAGTTCAGAGAAAACCCACTGGGGACGCTCCTAGTGACCTGACGGACGCACCTTAGAAGTTTCAGAGCCCTCGGGCTACGTTTTGTGCAGTTACAGCCAGTTTAATGAGAGGCTAAATACAGGCATAATTTCCTATGAAAAAGTGCCCGCGCAAAATCGCGATTTCCCGAAAATCGGACCCAGAACCCGGTTCAGAGAAAACCCACTGGGGACGCTCCTGGTGACCTGACGGACGCACCCTAGAAGTTTCAGAGCCCTCGGGCTACATTTTGTGGAGTTACGGCCAGTTTAATGAGAGGCTAAATACAGGCATAATTTCCTATGAAAAAGTGCCCGCGCAAAATCGCGATTTTCCGAAAATCGGACCCCGAACCCGGTTCTGAGAAAACCCACTGGGGACGCTCCTAGTGACCTGACGGACGCACCCTAGAAGTTTCAGAGCCCTCGGGCTACGTTTTGTGGAGTTACGGCCAGTTTAATGAGAGGCTAAATACAGGCATAATTTCCCACGAAAAAGTGCCCGCGCAAAATCGCGATTTCCCGAAAAACGGACCCCGAACCCGGTTCTGAGAAAACCCAATGGGGACGCTCCTAGTGACCTGACGGACGCACCCTAGAAGTTTCAGAGCCCTCGGGCTACGTTTTGTGGAGTTACGGCCAGTTTAATGAGAGGCTAAATACAGGCATAATTTCCTATGAAAAAGTGCCCGCGCAAAATCGCGATTTCCCGAAAATCGGACCCCGAACCCGGTTCTGAGAAAACCCACTGGGGACGCTCCTAGTGACCTGACGGACGCACCCTAGAAGTTTCAGAGCCCTCGGGCTACATTTTGTGGAGTTACGGCTAGTTTAATGAGAGGCTAAATACAGGCATAATTTCCTATGAAAAAGTGCCCGCGCAAAATCGCGATTTCCCGAAAATCGGACCCAGAACCCGGTTCTGAGAAAACCCACTGGGGTCGCTCCTAGTGACCTGACCAACGCACCGTAGAAGTTTCAGAGCCCTCGGGCTACGTTTTGTGGAGTTACGGCCAGTTTAATGAGAGGCTAAATACAGGCATAATTTCCTATGAAAAAGTGCCCGCTCAAAATCGCGATTTCCCGAAAATCGGACCCCGAACCCGGTTCTGAGAAAACCCACTGGGGACGCTCCTAGTGACCTGACGGACGCACCCTAGAAGTTTCAGAGCCCTCGGGCTACGTTTTGTGGAGTTACGGCCAGTTTAATGAGAGGCTAAATACAGGCATAATTTCCTATGAAAAAGTGCCCGCACAAAATCGCGATTTCCCGGAAATCGGACCCCGAACCCGGTTCAGAGAAAACCCACTGGGGACGCTCCTAGTGACCTGACGGACGCACCTTAGAAGTTTCAGAGCCCTCGGGCTACGTTTTGTGCAGTTACAGCCAGTTTAATGAGAGGCTAAATACAGGCATAATTTCCTATGAAAAAGTGCCCGCGCAAAATTGCGATTTCCCGAAAATCGGACCCAGAACCCGGTTCAGAGAAAACCCACTGGGGACGCTCCTGGTGACCTGACGGACGCACCCTAGAAGTTTCAGAGCCCTCGGGCTACATTTTGTGGAGTTACGGCCAGTTTAATGAGAGGCTAAATACAGGCATAATTTCCTATGAAAAAGTGCCCGCGCAAAATCGCGATTTCCCGAAAATCGGACCCAGAACCCGGTTCAGAGAAAACCCACTGGGGTCGCTCCTAGTGACCTGACCAACGCACCGTAGAAGTTTCAGAGCCCTCGGGCTACGTTTTGTGGAGTTACGGCCAGTTTAATGAGAGGCTAAATACAGGCATAATTTCCTATGAAAAAGTGCCCGCGCAAAATCGCGATTTCCCGAAAATCAGACCCCGAACCCGGTTCTGAGAAAACCCACTGGGGACGCTCCTAGTGACCTGACGGACGCACCCTAGAAGTTTCAGAGCCCTCGGGCTACATTTTGTGGAGTTACGGCTAGTTTAATGAGAGGCTAAATACAGGCATAATTTCCTATGAAAAAGTGCCCGCGCAAAATCGCGATTTCCCGAATTTCGGACCCAGAACCCGGTTCTGAGAAAACCCACTGGGGACGCTCCTAGTGACCTGACCAACGCACCCTAGAAGTTTCAGAGCCCTCGGGCTACGTTTTGTGGAGTTACGGCCAGTTTAATGAGAGGCTAAATACAGGCATAATTTCCTATGAAAAAGTGCCCGCGCAAAATCGCGATTTCCCGGAAATCGGACCCCGAACCCGGTTCTGAGAAAACCCACTGGGGACGCTCCTAGTGACCTGACGGACGCACCCTAGAAGTTTCAGAGCCCTCGGGCTACGTTTTGTGGAGTTACGGCCAGTTTAATGAGAGGCTAAATACAGGCATAATTTCCTATGAAAAAGTGCCCGCACAAAATCGCGATTTCCCGAAAATCGGACCCAGAACCCGGTTCAGAGACAACCCACTGGGGACGCTCCTAGTGACCTGACGGACGCACCCTAGAAGTTTCAGAGCTTGGGCTACGTTTTGTGGAGTTACGGCCAGTTTAATGAGAGGCTAAATACAGGCATAATTTCCTATGAAAAAGTGCCCGCGCAAAATCGCGATTTCCCGAAAATCGGACCCAGAACCCGGTTCAGAGAAAACCCACTGGGGTCGCTCCTAGTGACCTGACCAACGCACCGTAGAAGTTTCAGAGCCCTCGGGCTACGTTTTGTGGAGTTACGGCCAGTTTAATGAGAGGCTAAATACAGGCATAATTTCCTATGAAAAAGTGCCCGCGCAAAATCGCGATTTCCCGAAAATCAGACCCCGAACCCGGTTCTGAGAAAACCCACTGGGGACGCTCCTAGTGACCTGACGGACGCACCCTAGAAGTTTCAGAGCCCTCGGGCTACATTTTGTGGAGTTACGGCTAGTTTAATGAGAGGCTAAATACAGGCATAATTTCCTATGAAAAAGTGCCCGCGCAAAATCGCGATTTCCCGAAAAACGGACCCCGAACCCGGTTCTGAGAAAACCCAATGGGGACGCTCCTAGTGACCTGACGGACGCACCCTAGAAGTTTCAGAGCCCTCGGGCTACGTTTTGTGGAGTTACGGCCAGTTTAATGAGAGGCTAAATACAGGCATAATTTCCTATGAAAAAGTGCCCGCGCAAAATCGCGATTTCCCGAAAATCGGACCCCGAACCCGGTTCTGAGAAAACCCACTGGGGACGCCCCTAGTGACCTGACGGACGCACCCTAGAAGTTTCAGAGCCCTTGGGCTACATTTTGTGGAGTTACGGCCAGTTTAATGAGAGGCTAAATACAGGCATAATTTCCTATGAAAAAGTGCCCGCGCAAAATCGCGATTTCCCGAAAATCGGACCCCGAACCCGGTTCTGACAAAACCCACTGGGGACGCTCCTAGTGACCTGACGGACGCACCCTAGAAGTTTCAGAGCCCTCGGGCTACGTTTTGTGGAGTTACGGCCAGTTTAATGAGAGGCTAAATACAGGCATAATTTCCTATGAAAAAGTGCCCGCACAAAATCGCGATTTCCCGAAAATCGGACCCAGAACCCGGTTCAGAGACAACCCACTGGGGACGCTCCTAGTGACCTGACGGACGCACCCTAGAAGTTTCAGAGCTTGGGCTACGTTTTGTGGAGTTACGGCCAGTTTAATGAGAGGCTAAATACAGGCATAATTTCCTATGAAAAAGTGCCCGCGCAAAATCGCGATTTCCCGAAAATCGGACCCCGAACCCGGTTCTGAGAAAACCCACTGGGGACGCTCCTAGTGACCTGACGGACGCACCCTAGAAGTTTCAGAGCCCTTGGGCTACATTTTGTGGAGTTACGGCCAGTTTAATGAGAGGCTAAATACAGGCATAATTTCCTATGAAAAAGTGCCCGCGCAAAATCGCGATTTCCCGAAAAACGGACCCCGAACCCGGTTCTGAGAAAACCCAATGGGGACGCTCCTAGTGACCTGACGGACGCACCCTAGAAGTTTCAGAGCTTGGGCTACGTTTTGTGGAGTTACGGCCAGTTTAATGAGAGGCTAAATACAGGCATAATTTCCTATGAAAAAGTGCCCGCGCAAAATCGCGATTTCCCGAAAATCGGACCCAGAACCCGGTTCAGAGAAAACCCACTGGGGTCGCTCCTAGTGACCTGACCAACGCACCGTAGAAGTTTCAGAGCCCTCGGGCTACGTTTTGTGGAGTTACGGCCAGTTTAATGAGAGGCTAAATACAGGCATAATTTCCTATGAAAAAGTGCCCGCGCAAAATCGCGATTTCCCGAAAATCAGACCCCGAACCCGGTTCTGAGAAAACCCACTGGGGACGCTCCTAGTGACCTGACGGACGCACCCTAGAAGTTTCAGAGCCCTCGGGCTACATTTTGTGGAGTTACGGCTAGTTTAATGAGAGGCTAAATACAGGCATAATTTCCTATGAAAAAGTGCCCGCGCAAAATCGCGATTTCCCGAAAAACGGACCCCGAACCCGGTTCTGAGAAAACCCAATGGGGACGCTCCTAGTGACCTGACGGACGCACCCTAGAAGTTTCAGAGCCCTCGGGCTACGTTTTGTGGAGTTACGGCCAGTTTAATGAGAGGCTAAATACAGGCATAATTTCCTATGAAAAAGTGCCCGCGCAAAATCGCGATTTCCCGAAAATCGGACCCCGAACCCGGTTCTGAGAAAACCCACTGGGGACGCTCCTAGTGACCTGACGGACGCACCCTAGAAGTTTCAGAGCCCTTGGGCTACATTTTGTGGAGTTACGGCCAGTTTAATGAGAGGCTAAATACAGGCATAATTTCCTATGAAAAAGTGCCCGCGCAAAATCGCGATTTCCCGAAAATCGGACCCCGAACCCGGTTCTGACAAAACCCACTGGGGACGCTCCTAGTGACCTGACGGACGCACCCTAGAAGTTTCAGAGCCCTCGGGCTACGTTTTGTGGAGTTACGGCCAGTTTAATGAGAGGCTAAATACAGGCATAATTTCCTATGAAAAAGTGCCCGCACAAAATCGCGATTTCCCGAAAATCGGACCCAGAACCCGGTTCAGAGACAACCCACTGGGGACGCTCCTAGTGACCTGACGGACGCACCCTAGAAGTTTCAGAGCTTGGGCTACGTTTTGTGGAGTTACGGCCAGTTTAATGAGAGGCTAAATACAGGCATAATTTCCTATGAAAAAGTGCCCGCGCAAAATCGCGATTTCCCGAAAATCGGACCCCGAACCCGGTTCTGAGAAAACCCACTGGGGACGCTCCTAGTGACCTGACGGACGCACCCTAGAAGTTTCAGAGCCCTTGGGCTACATTTTGTGGAGTTACGGCCAGTTTAATGAGAGGCTAAATACAGGCATAATTTCCTATGAAAAAGTGCCCGCGCAAAATCGCGATTTCCCGAAAAACGGACCCCGAACCCGGTTCTGAGAAAACCCAATGGGGACGCTCCTAGTGACCTGACGGACGCACCCTAGAAGTTTCAGAGCCCTCGGGCTACGTTTTGTGGAGTTACGGCCAGTTTAATGAGAGGCTAAATACAGGCATAATTTCCTATGAAAAAGTGCCCGCGCAAAATCGCGATTTCCCGAAAATCGGACCCCGAACCCGGTTCTGAGAAAACCCACTGGGGACGCTCCTAGTGACCTGACGGACGCACCCTAGAAGTTTCAGAGCCCTCGGGCTACATTTTGTGGAGTTACAGCTAGTTTAATGAGAGGCTAAATACAGGCATAATTTCCTATGAAAAAGTGCCCGCGCAAAATCGCGATTTCCCGAAAATCGGACCCAGAACCCGGTTCAGAGAAAACCCACTGGGGTCGCTCCTAGTGACCTGACGGACGCACCCTAGAAGTTTCAGAGCCCTCGGGCTACGTTTTGTGGAGTTACGGCCAGTTTAATGAGAGGCTAAATACAGGCATAATTTCCTATGAAAAAGTGCCCGCACAAAATCGCGATTTCCCGGAAATCGGACCCCGAACCCAGTTCAGAGAAAACCCACTGGGGACGCTCCTAGTGACCTGACGGACGCACCTTAGAAGTTTCAGAGCCCTCGGGCTACGTTTTGTGTAGTTACAGCCAGTTTAATGAGAGGCTAAATACAGGCATAATTTCCTATGAAAAAGTGCCCGCGCAAAATCGCGATTTCCCGAAAATCGGACCCAGAACCCGGTTCAGAGAAAACCCACTGGGGACGCTCCTGGTGACCTGACGGACGCACCCTAGAAGTTTCAGAGCCCTCGGGCTACATTTTGTGGAGTTACGGCCAGTTTAATGAGAGGCTAAATACAGGCATAATTTCCTATGAAAAAGTGCCCGCGCAAAATCGCGATTTTCCGAAAATCGGACCCCGAACCCGGTTCTGAGAAAACCCACTGGGGACGCTCCTAGTGACCTGACGGACGCACCCTAGAAGTTTCAGAGCCCTCGGGCTACGTTTTGTGGAGTTACGGCCAGTTTAATGAGAGGCTAAATACAGGCATAATTTCCCACGAAAAAGTGCCCGCGCAAAATCGCGATTTCCCGAAAAACGGACCCCGAACCCGGTTCTGAGAAAACCCAATGGGGACGCTCCTAGTGACCTGACGGACGCACCCTAGAAGTTTCAGAGCCCTCGGGCTACGTTTTGTGGAGTTACGGCCAGTTTAATGAGAGGCTAAATACAGGCATAATTTCCTATGAAAAAGTGCCCGCGCAAAATCGCGATTTCCCGAAAATCGGACCCCGAACCCGGTTCTGAGAAAACCCACTGGGGACGCTCCTAGTGACCTGACGGACGCACCCTAGAAGTTTCAGAGCCCTCGGGCTACATTTTGTGGAGTTACGGCTAGTTTAATGAGAGGCTAAATACAGGCATAATTTCCTATGAAAAAGTGCCCGCGCAAAATCGCGATTTCCCGAAAATCGGACCCAGAACCCGGTTCTGAGAAAACCCACTGGGGTCGCTCCTAGTGACCTGACCAACGCACCGTAGAAGTTTCAGAGCCCTCGGGCTACGTTTTGTGGAGTTACGGCCAGTTTAATGAGAGGCTAAATACAGGCATAATTTCCTATGAAAAAGTGCCCGCTCAAAATCGCGATTTCCCGAAAATCGGACCCCGAACCCGGTTCTGAGAAAACCCACTGGGGACGCTCCTAGTGACCTGACGGACGCACCCTAGAAGTTTCAGAGCCCTCGGGCTACGTTTTGTGGAGTTACGGCCAGTTTAATGAGAGGCTAAATACAGGCATAATTTCCTATGAAAAAGTGCCCGCACAAAATCGCGATTTCCCGGAAATCGGACCCCGAACCCGGTTCAGAGAAAACCCACTGGGGACGCTCCTAGTGACCTGACGGACGCACCTTAGAAGTTTCAGAGCCCTCGGGCTACGTTTTGTGCAGTTACAGCCAGTTTAATGAGAGGCTAAATACAGGCATAATTTCCTATGAAAAAGTGCCCGCGCAAAATCGCGATTTCCCGAAAATCGGACCCAGAACCCGGTTCAGAGAAAACCCACTGGGGACGCTCCTGGTGACCTGACGGACGCACCCTAGAAGTTTCAGAGCCCTCGGGCTACATTTTGTGGAGTTACGGCCAGTTTAATGAGAGGCTAAATACAGGCATAATTTCCTATGAAAAAGTGCCTGCGCAAAATCGCGATTTCCCGAAAATCGGACCCAGAACCCGGTTCAGAGAAAACCCACTGGGGTCGCTCCTAGTGACCTGACCAACGCACCGTAGAAGTTTCAGAGCCCTCGGGCTACGTTTTGTGGAGTTACGGCCAGTTTAATGAGAGGCTAAATACAGGCATAATTTCCTATGAAAAAGTGCCCGCGCAAAATCGCGATTTCCCGAAAATCAGACCCCGAACCCGGTTCTGAGAAAACCCACTGGGGACGCTCCTAGTGACCTGACGGACGCACCCTAGAAGTTTCAGAGCCCTCGGGCTACATTTTGTGGAGTTACGGCTAGTTTAATGAGAGGCTAAATACAGGCATAATTTCCTATGAAAAAGTGCCCGCGCAAAATCGCGATTTCCCGAAAATCGGACCCAGAACCCGGTTCTGAGAAAACCCACTGGGGACGCTCCTAGTGACCTGACCAACGCACCCTAGAAGTTTCAGAGCCCTCGGGCTACGTTTTGTGGAGTTACGGCCAGTTTAATGAGAGGCTAAATACAGGCATAATTTCCTATGAAAAAGTGCCCGCACAAAATCGCGATTTCCCGGAAATCGGACCCCGAACCCGGTTCTGAGAAAACCCAATGGGGACGCTCCTAGTGACCTGACGGACGCACCCTAGAAGTTTCAGAGCCCTTGGGCTACATTTTGTGGAGTTACGGCCAGTTTAATGAGAGGCTAAATACAGGCATAATTTCCTATGAAAAAGTGCCCGCGCAAAATCGCGATTTCCCGAAAATCGGACCCCGAACCCGGTTCTGAGAAAACCCACTGGGGACGCTCCTAGTGACCTGACGGACGCACCCTAGAAGTTTCAGAGCCCTCGGGCTACGTTTTGTGGAGTTACGGCCAGTTTAATGAGAGGCTAAATACAGGCATAATTTCCTATGAAAAAGTGCCCGCACAAAATCGCGATTTCCCGAAAATCGGACCCAGAACCCGGTTCAGAGACAACCCACTGGGGACGCTCCTAGTGACCTGACGGACGCACCCTAGAAGTTTCAGAGCTTGGGCTACGTTTTGTGGAGTTACGGCCAGTTTAATGAGAGGCTAAATACAGGCATAATTTCCTATGAAAAAGTGCCCGCACAAAATTGCGATTTCCCGAAAATCGGACCCCGAACCCGGTTCTGAGAAAACCCACTGGGGACGCTCCTAGTGACCTGACGGACGCACCCTAGAAGTTTCAGAGCCCTCGGGCTACGTTTTGTGGAGTTACGGCCAGTTTAATGAGAGGCTAAATACAGGCATAATTTCCTATGAAAAAGTGCCCGCGCAAAATCGCAATTTCCCCAAAAACGGACCCCGTACCCGGTTCTGAGAAAACCCAATGGGGACGCTCCTAGTGACCTGACGGACGCACCCTAGAAGTTTCAGAGCCCTCGGGCTACGTTTTGTGGAGTTACGGCCAGTTTAATGAGAGGCTAAATACAGGCATAATTTCCTATGAAAAAGTGCCCGCACAAAATCGCGATTTCCCGGAAATCGGACCCCGAACCCGGTTCTGAGAAAACCCACTGGGGACGCTCCTAGTGACCTGACGGACGCACCTTAGAAGTTTCAGAGCCCTCGGGCTACGTTTTGTGCAGTTACAGCCAGTTTAATGAGAGGCTAAATACAGGCATAATTTCCTATGAAAAAGTGCCCGCGCAAAATCGCGATTTCCCGAAAATCGGACCCAGAACCCGGTTCAGAGAAAACCCACTGGGGACGCTCCTGGTGACCTGACGGACGCACCCTAGAAGTTTCAGAGCCCTCGGGCTACATTTTGTGGAGTTATGGCCAGTTTAATGAGAGGCTAAATACAGGCATAATTTCCTATGAAAAAGTGCCCGCGCAAAATCGCGATTTTCGAAAATCGGACCCCAAACCTGGTTCTGAGAAAACCCACTGGGGACGCTCCTAGTGACCTGACGGACGCACCCTAGAAGTTTCAGAGCCCTCGGGCTACGTTTTGTGGAGTTACGGCCAGTTTAATGAGAGGCTAAATACAGGCATAATTTCCTATGAAAAAGTGCCCGCGCAAAATCGCGATTTCCCGAAAATCGGACCCCGAACCCGGTTCTGAGAAAACCCACTGGGGACGCTCCTAGTGACCTGACGGACGCACCCTAGAAGTTTCAGAGCCCTCGGGCTACGTTTTGTGGAGTTACGGCCAGTTTAATGAGAGGCTAAATACAGGCATAATTTCCTATGAAAAAGTGCCCGCGCAAAATCGCGATTTCCCGAAAATCGGACCCCGAACCCGGTTCTGAGAAAACCCACTGGGGACGCTCCTAGTGACCTGACGGACGCACCCTAGAAGTTTCAGAGCCCTCGGGCTACATTTTGTGGAGTTACAGCTAGTTTAATGAGAGGCTAAATACAGGCATAATTTCCTATGAAAAAGTGCCCGCGCAAAATCGCGATTTCCCGAAAATCGGACCCAGAACCCGGTTCAGAGAAAACCCACTGGGGTCGCTCCTAGTGACCTGACCAACGCACCGTAGAAGTTTCAGAGCCCTCGGGCTACGTTTTGTGGAGTTACGGCCAGTTTAATGAGAGGCTAAATACAGGCATAATTTCCTATGAAAAAGTGCCCGCGCAAAATCGCGATTTCCCGAAAATCGGACCCCGAACCCGGTTCTGAGAAAACCCACTGGGGACGCTCCTAGTGACCTGACGGACGCACCCTAGAAGTTTCAGAGCCCTCGGGCTACATTTTGTGGAGTTACGGCTAGTTTAATGAGAGGCTAAATACAGGCATAATTTCCTATGAAAAAGTGCCCGCGCAAAATCGCGATTTCCCGAAAATCGGACCCAGAACCCGGTTCTGAGAAAACCCACTGGGGTCGCTCCTAGTGACCTGACCAACGCACCGTAGAAGTTTCAGAGCCCTCGGGCTACGTTTTGTGGAGTTACGGCCAGTTTAATGAGAGGCTAAATACAGGCATAATTTCCTATGAAAAAGTGCCCGCTCAAAATCGCGATTTCCCGAAAATCGGACCCCGAACCCGGTTCTGAGAAAACCCACTGGGGACGCTCCTAGTGACCTGACGGACGCACCCTAGAAGTTTCAGAGCCCTCGGGCTACGTTTTGTGGAGTTACGGCCAGTTTAATGAGAGGCTAAATACAGGCATAATTTCCTATGAAAAAGTTCCCGTGCAAAATCGCGATTTCCCGAAAATCGGACCCCGAACCCGGTTCTGAGAAAATCCACTGGGGACGCTCCTAGTGACCTGACGGACGCACCCTAGAAGTTTCAGAGCCCTCGGGCTACGTTTTGTGGAGTTACGGCCAGTTTAATGAGAGGCTAAATACAGGCATAATTTCCTATGAAAAAGTGCCCGCGCAAAATCGCGATTTCCCGAAAATCGGACCCCGAACCCGGTTCTGAGAAAACCCACTGGGGACGCTCCTAGTGACCTGACGGACGCACCCTAGAAGTTTCAGAGCCCTCGGGCTACGTTTTGTGGAGTTACGGCCAGTTTAATGAGAGGCTAAATACAGGCATAATTTCCTATGAAAAAGTGCCCGCGCAAAATCGCGATTTCCCGAAAATCGGACCCCGAACCCGGTTCTGAGAAAACCCACTGGGGACGCTCCTAGTGACCTGACGGACGCACCCTAGAAGTTTCAGAGCCCTCGGGCTACATTTTGTGGAGTTACAGCTAGTTTAATGAGAGGCTAAATACAGGCATAATTTCCTATGAAAAAGTGCCCGCGCAAAATCGCGATTTCCCGAAAATCGGACCCAGAACCCGGTTCAGAGAAAACCCACTGGGGTCGCTCCTAGTGACCTGACCAACGCACCGTAGAAGTTTCAGAGCCCTCGGGCTACGTTTTGTGGAGTTACGGCCAGTTTAATGAGAGGCTAAATACAGGCATAATTTCCTATGAAAAAGTGCCCGCGCAAAATCGCGATTTCCCGAAAATCGGACCCCGAACCCGGTTCTGAGAAAACCCACTGGGGACGCTCCTAGTGACCTGACGGACGCACCCTAGAAGTTTCAGAGCCCTCGGGCTACATTTTGTGGAGTTACGGCTAGTTTAATGAGAGGCTAAATACAGGCATAATTTCCTATGAAAAAGTGCCCGCGCAAAATCGCGATTTCCCGAAAATCGGACCCAGAACCCGGTTCTGAGAAAACCCACTGGGGTCGCTCCTAGTGACCTGACCAACGCACCGTAGAAGTTTCAGAGCCCTCGGGCTACGTTTTGTGGAGTTACAGCCAGTTTAATGAGAGGCTAAATACAGGCATAATTTCCTATGAAAAAGTGCCCGCTCAAAATCGCGATTTCCCGAAAATCGGACCCCGAACCCGGTTCTGAGAAAACCCACTGGGGACGCTCCTAGTGACCTGACGGACGCACCCTAGAAGTTTCAGAGCCCTCGGGCTACGTTTTGTGGAGTTACGGCCAGTTTAATGAGAGGCTAAATACAGGCATAATTTCCTATGAAAAAGTTCCCGTGCAAAATCGCGATTTCCCGAAAATCGGACCCGGAACCCGGTTCTGAGAAAATCCACTGGGGACGCTCCTAGTGACCTGACGGACGCACCCTAGAAGTTTCAGAGCCCTCGGGCTACGTTTTGTGGAGTTACGGCCAGTTTAATGAGAGGCTAAATACAGGCATAATTTCCTATGAAAAAGTGCCCGCGCAAAATCGCGATTTCCCGAAAATCGGACCCCGAACCCCGTTCTGAGAAAACCCACTGGGGACGCTCCTAGTGACCTGACGGACGCACCCTAGAAGTTTCAGAGCCCTCGGGCTACGTTTTGTGGAGTTACAGCTAGTTTAATAAGAGGCTAAATACAGGCATAATTTCCTATGAAAAAGTGCCCGCACAAAATCGCGATTTCCGAAAATCGGACCCCGAACCCGGTTCTGAGAAAACCCACTGGGGACGCTCCTAGTGACCTGACGGACGCACCCTAGAAGTTTCAGAGCCCTCGGGCTACGTTTTGTGGAGTTACGGCCAGTTTAATGAGAGGCTAAATACAGGCATAATTTCCTATGAAAAAGTGCCCGCGCAAAATCGCGATTTCCCGAAAATCGGACCCCGAACCCGGTTCTGAGAAAACCCACTGGGGACGCTCCTGGTGACCTGACGGACGCACCCTAGAAGTTTCAGAGCCCTCGGCCTACATTTTGTGGAGTTACGGCTAGTTTAATGAGAGGCTCAATACAGGCATAATTTCCTATGAAAAAGTGCCCGCACAAAATCGCGATTTCCCGGAAATCGGACCCCAAACCAGGTTCTAAGAAAACCCACTGGGGACGCTCCTAGTGACCTGACGGACGCACCCTAGAAGTTTCAGAGCCCTCGGGCTACATTTTTTTGGAGTTACGGCCAGTTTAATGAGAGGCTAAATACAGGCATAATTTCCTATGAAAAAGTGCCCGCGCAAAATCGCGATTTTCCGAAAATCGGACCCCGAACCCGGTTCTGAGACAACCCACTGGGGACGCTCCTAGTGACCTGACGGACGCACCCTAGAAGTTTCAGAGCCCTCGGGCTACGTTTTGTGGAGTTAAGGCCAGTTTAATGAGAGGCTAAATACAGGCATAATTTCCTATGAAAAAGTGCCCGCGCAAAATCGCGATTTCCCGAAAATCGGACCCCGAACCCGGTTCTGAGAAAACCCACTGAGGACGCTCCTAGTGACCTGACGGACGCACCCTAGAAGTTTCAGAGCCCTCGGGCTACATTTTGTGGAGTTACGGCCAGTTTAATGAGAGGCTAAATACAGGCATAATTTCCTATGAAAAAGTGCCCGCGCAAAATCGCGATTTCCCGAAAATCGGACCCCGAACCCGGTTCTGAGAAAACCCACTGGGGACGCTCCTAGTGACCTGACGGACGCACCCTAGAAGTTTCAGAGCCCTCGGGCTACGTTTTGTGGAGTAACGGCCAGTTTAATGAGAGGCTAAATACAGGCATAATTTCCTATGAAAAAGTGCCCGCTCAAAATCGCGATTTCCCGAAAATCGGACCCCGAACCCGGTTCTGAGAAAACCCACTGGGGACGCTCCTAGTGACCTGACGGACGCACCCTAGAAGTTTCAGAGCCCTCGGGCTACGTTTTGTGGAGTTACGGCCAGTTTAATGAGAGGCTAAATACAGGCATAATTTCCTATGAAAAAGTTCCCGTGCAAAATCGCGATTTCCCGAAAATCGGACCCCGAACCCGGTTCTGAGAAAATCCACTGGGGACGCTCCTAGTGACCTGACGGACGCACCCTAGAAGTTTCAGAGCCCTCGGGCTACGTTTTGTGGAGTTACGGCCAGTTTAATGAGAGGCTAAATACAGGCATAATTTCCTATGAAAAAGTGCCCGCGCAAAATCGCGATTTCCCGAAAATCGGACCCCGAACCCGGTTCTGAGAAAACCCACTGGGGACGCTCCTAGTGACCTGACGGACGCACCCTAGAAGTTTCAGAGCCCTCGGGCTACGTTTTGTGGAGTTACGGCCAGTTTAATGAGAGGCTAAATACAGGCATAATTTCCTATGAAAAAGTGCCCGCGCAAAATCGCGATTTCCCGAAAATCGGACCCCGAACCCGGTTCTGAGAAAACCCACTGGGGACGCTCCTAGTGACCTGACGGACGCACCCTAGAAGTTTCAGAGCCCTCGGGCTACATTTTGTGGAGTTACGGCTAGTTTAATGAGAGGCTAAATACAGGCATAATTTCCTATGAAAAAGTGCCCGCGCAAAATCGCGATTTCCCGAAAATCGGACCCAGAACCCGGTTCAGAGAAAACCCACTGGGGTCGCTCCTAGTGACCTGACCAACGCACCGTAGAAGTTTCAGAGCCCTCGGGCTACGTTTTGTGGAGTTACGGCCAGTTTAATGAGAGGCTAAATACAGGCATAATTTCCTATGAAAAAGTGCCCTCGCAAAATCGCGATTTCCCGAAAATCGGACCCCGAACCCGGTTCTGAGAAAACCCACTGGGGACGCTCCTAGTGACCTGACGGACGCACCCTAGAAGTTTCAGAGCCCTCGGGCTACATTTTGTGGAGTTACGGCTAGTTTAATGAGAGGCTAAATACAGGCATAATTTCCTATGAAAAAGTGCCCGCGCAAAATCGCGATTTCCCGAAAATCGGACCCAGAACCCGGTTCTGAGAAAACCCACTGGGGTCGCTCCTAGTGACCTGACCAACGCACCGTAGAAGTTTCAGAGCCCTCGGGCTACGTTTTGTGGAGTTACAGCCAGTTTAATGAGAGGCTAAATACAGGCATAATTTCCTATGAAAAAGTGCCCGCTCAAAATCGCGATTTCCCGAAAATCGGACCCCAAACCCGGTTCTGAGAAAACCCACTGGGGACGCTCCTAGTGACCTGACGGACGCACCCTAGAAGTTTCAGAGCCCTCGGGCTACGTTTTGTGGAGTTACGGCCAGTTTAATGAGAGGCTAA
Organism: Halichoeres trimaculatus; assembly: GCF_033239565.1. Lineage (NCBI taxonomy): Eukaryota > Metazoa > Chordata > Actinopteri > Labriformes > Labridae > Halichoeres > Halichoeres trimaculatus. The sequence continues at coordinate 231,155 of NW_027437218.1, read as the reverse complement.
ATACAGGCATAATTTCCTATGAAAAAGTTCCCGTGCAAAATCGCGATTTCCCGAAAATCGGACCCCGAACCCGGTTCTGAGAAAATCCACTGGGGACGCTCCTAGTGACCTGACGGACGCACCCTAGAAGTTTCAGAGCCCTCGGGCTACGTTTTGTGGAGTTACGGCCAGTTTAATGAGAGGCTAAATACAGGCATAATTTCCTATGAAAAAGTGCCCGCGCAAAATCGCGATTTCCCGAAAATCGGACCCCGAACCCCGTTCTGAGAAAACCCACTGGGGACGCTCCTAGTGACCTGACGGACGCACCCTAGAAGTTTCAGAGCCCTCGGGCTACGTTTTGTGGAGTTACAGCTAGTTTAATAAGAGGCTAAATACAGGCATAATTTCCTATGAAAAAGTGCCCGCACAAAATCGCGATTTCCCGAAAATCGGACCCCGAACCCGGTTCTGAGAAAACCCACTGGGGACGCTCCTAGTGACCTGACGGACGCACCCTAGAAGTTTCAGAGCCCTCGGGCTACGTTTTGTGGAGTTACGGCCAGTTTAATGAGAGGCTAAATACAGGCATAATTTCCTATGAAAAAGTGCCCGCGCAAAATCGCGATTTCCCGAAAATCGGACCCCGAACCCGGTTCTGAGAAAACCCACTGGGGACGCTCCTGGTGACCTGACGGACGCACCCTAGAAGTTTCAGAGCCCTCGGCCTACATTTTGTGGAGTTACGGCTAGTTTAATGAGAGGCTCAATACAGGCATAATTTCCTATGAAAAAGTGCCCGCACAAAATCGCGATTTCCCGGAAATCGGACCCCGAAACCGGTTCTGAGAAAACCCACTGGGGACGCTCCTAGTGACCTGACGGACGCACCCTAGAAGTTTCAGAGCCCTCGGGCTACGTTTTGTGGAGTTACGGCCAGTTTAATGAGAGGCTAAATACAGGCATAATTTCCTATGAAAAAGTGCCCGCGCAAAATCGCGATTTTCCGAAAATCGGACCCCGAACCCGGTTCTGAGACAACCCACTGGGGACGCTCCTAGTGACCTGACGGACGCACCCTAGAAGTTTCAGAGCCCTCGGGCTACGTTTTGTGGAGTTACGGCCAGTTTAATGAGAGGCTAAATACAGGCATAATTTCCTATGAAAAAGTGCCCGCGCAAAATTGCGATTTCCCGAAAATCGGACCCCGAACCCGGTTCTGAGAAAACCCACTGGGGACGCTCCTAGTGACCTGACAGACGCACCCTAGAAGTTTCAGAGCCCTCGGGCTACATTTTGTGGAGTTACGGCCAGTTTAATGAGAGGCTAAATACAGGCATAATTTCCTATGAAAAAGTGCCCGCGCAAAATCGCGATTTCCCGAAAATCGGACCCAGAACCCGGTTCTGAGAAAACCCACTGGGGACGCTCCTAGTGACCTGACGGACGCACCCTAGAAGTTTCAGAGCCCTCGGGCTACGTTTTGTGGAGTTACGGCTAGTTTAATGAGAGGCTAAATACAGGCATAATTTCCTATGAAAAAGTGCCCGCGCAAAATCGCGATTTCCCGATTATCGGACCCAGAACCCGGTTCTGAGAAAACCCACTGGGGTCGCTCCTAGTGACCTGACCAACGCACCGTAGAAGTTTCAGAGCCCTCGGGCTACGTTTTGTGGAGTTACGGCCAGTTTAATGAGAGGCTAAATACAGGCATAATTCCCTATGAAAAAGTGCCCGCACAAAATCGCGATTTCCCGAAAATCGGACCCCGAACCCGGTTCTGAGAAAACCCACTGGGGACGCTCCTAGTGACCTGACGGACGCAGCCTAGAAGTTTCAGAGCCCTCGGGCTACGTTTTGTGGAGTTACGGCCAGTTTAATGAGAGGCTAAATACAGGCATAATTTCCTATGAAAAAGTGCCCGCGCAAAATCGCAATTTCCCCAAAAACGGACCCCGAACCCGGTTCTGAGAAAACCCAATGGGGACGCTCCTAGTGACCTGACGGACGCACCCTAGAAGTTTCAGAGCCCTCGGGCTACATTTTGTGGAGTTACGGCTAGTTTAATGAGAGGCTAAATACAGGCATAATTTCCTATGAAAAAGTGCCCGCGCAAAATCGCGATTTCCCGAAAATCGGACCCCGAACCCGGTTCTGAGAAAACCCATTGGGGACGCTCCTAGTGACCTGACGGACGCACCCTAGAAGTTTCAGAGCCCTCGGGCTACGTTTTGTGGAGTTACGGCCAGTTTGATGAGAGGCTAAATACAGGCATAATTTCCTATGAAAAAGTGCCCGCGCAAAATCGCGATTTCCCGAAAATCGGACCCCGAACCCCGTTCTGAGACAACCCACTGGGGACGCTCCTAGTGACCTGACGGACGCACCCTAGAAGTTTCAGAGCCCTCGGGCTACGTTTTGTGGAGTTACGGCCAGTTTAATGAGAGGCTAAATACAGGCATAATTTCCTATGAAAAAGTGCCCGCGCAAAATCGCGATTTCCCGAAAATCGGACCCAGAACCCGGTTCAGAGAAAACCAACTGGGGACGCTCCTGGTGACCTGACGGACGCACCCTAGAAGTTTCAGAGCCCTCGGGCTACATTTTGTGGAGTTACGGCTAGTTTAATGAGAGGCTAAATACAGGCATAATTTCCTATGAAAAAGTGCCCGCACAAAATCGCGATTTCCCGGGAAATCGGACCCCAAACCAGGTTCTAAGAAAACCCACTGGGGATGCTCCTAGTGACCTGACGGACGCACCCTAGAAGTTTCAGAGCCCTCGGGCTATGTTTTGTGGAGTTACAGCCAGTTTAATGAGAGGCTAAATACAGGCATAATTTCCTATGAAAAAGTGCCCGCGCAAAATCGCGATTTTCCGAAAATCGGACCCAGAACCCGGTTCTGAGACAACCCACTGGGGACGCTCCTAGTGACCTGACGGACGCACCCTAGAAGTTTCAGAGCCCTCGGGCTACGTTTTGTGGAGTTACGGCCAGTTTAATGAGAGGCTAAATACAGGCATAATTTCCTATGAAAAAGTGCCCGCACAAAATCGTGATTTCCCGAAAATCGGACCCCGAACCCGGTTCTGAGAAAACCCACTGGGGACGCTCCTAGTGACCTGACGGACGCACCCTAGAAGTTTCAGAGCCCTCGGGCTACGTTTTGTGGAGTTACGGCCAGTTTAATGAGAGGCTAAATACAGGCATAATTTCCTATGAAAAAGTGCCCGCGCAAAATCGCGATTTCCCGAAGATCGGACCCCGAACCCCGTTCTGAGAAAACCCACTGGGGACGCTCCTAGTGACCGGATGGACGTACCCTAGAAGTTTCAGAGCCCTCGGGCTACGTTTTGTGGAGTTACGGCCAGTTTAATGAGAGGCTAAATACAGGCATAATTTCCTATGAAAAAGTGCCCGCTCAAAATCGCGATTTCCCGAAAATCGGACCCCGAACCCGGTTCTGAGAAAACCCACTGGGGACGCTCCTAGTGACCTGATGGACGCACCCTAGAAGTTTCAGAGCCCTCGGGCTACATTTTGTGGAGTTACGGCCAGTTTAATGAGAGGCTAAATACAGGCATAATTTCCTATGAAAAAGTGCCCGCACTAAATCGCAATTTCCCGAAAAACGGACCCCGAACCCGGTTCTGAGAAAACCCAATGGGGACGCTCCTAGTGACCTGACGGACGCACCCTAGAAGTTTCAGAGCCCTCGGGCTACGTTTTGTGGAGTTACAGCCAGTTTAATGAGAGGCTAAATACAGGCATAATTTCCTATGAAAAAGTGCCCGCACAAAATCGCGATTTCCCGGAAATCGGACCCTGAACCCGGTTCTGAGAAAACCCACTGGGGACGCTCCTAGTGACCTGACGGACGCACCTTAGAAGTTTCAGAGCCCTCGGGCTATGTTTTGTGCAGTTACAGCCAGTTTAATGAGAGGCTAAATACAGGCATAATTTCCTATGAAAAAGTGCCCGCGCAAAATCGCGATTTCCCGAAAATCGGACCCAGAACCCGGTTCTGAGAAAACCCACTGGGGACGCTCCTAGTGACCTGACGGACGCACCCTAGAAGTTTCAGAGCCCTCGGGCTACGTTTTGTGGAGTTACGGCTAGTTTAATGAGAGGCTAAATACAGGCATAATTTCCTATGAAAAAGTGCCCGCGCAAAATCGCGATTTCCCGATTATCGGACCCAGAACCCGGTTCTGAGAAAACCCACTGGGGTCGCTCCTAGTGACCAGACCAACGCACCGTAGAAGTTTCAGAGCCCTCGGGCTACGTTTTGTGGAGTTACGGCCAGTTTAATGAGAGGCTAAATACAGGCAAAATTCTCTATGAAAAAGTGCCCGCACAAAATTGCGATTTCCCGAAAATCGGACCCCGAACCCGGTTCTGAGAAAACCCAATGGGGACGCTCCTAGTGACCTGACGGACGCACCCTAGAAGTTTCAGAGCCCTCGGGCTACGTTTTGTGGAGTTACGGCCAGTTTAATGAGAGGCTAAATACAGGCATAATTTCCTATGAAAAAGTGCCCGCGCAAAATCGCAATTTCCCCAAAAACGGACCCCGAACCCGGTTCTGAGAAAACCCAATGGGGACGCTCCTAGTGACCTGACGGACGCACCTTAGAAGTTTCAGAGCCCTCGGGCTACATTTTGTGGAGTTACGGCTAGTTTAATGAGAGGCTAAATACAGGCATAATTTCCTATGAAAAAGTGCCCGCGCAAAATCGCGATTTCCCGGAAATCGGACCCCGAACCCGGTTCTGAGAAAACCCATTGGGGACGCTCCTAGTGACCTGACGGACGCACCCTAGAAGTTTCAGAGCCCTCGGGCTACGTTTTGTGGAGTTACGGCCAGTTTAATGAGAGGCTAAATACAGGCATAATTTCCTATGAAAAAGTGCCCTCGCAAAATCGCGATTTCCCTAAAATCGGACCCCGAACCCCGTTCTGAGAAAACCCACTGGGGACGCTCCTAGTGACCGGACGGACGCACCCTAGAAGTTTCAGAGCCCTCGGGCTACGTTTTGTGGAGTTACGGCCAGTTTAATGAGAGGCTAAATACAGAAATAATTTCCTATGAAAAAGTGCCCGCGCAAAATCGCGATTTCCCGAAAATCGGACCCAGAACCCGGTTCAGAGAGAACCCACTGGGGACGCTCCTGGTGACCTGACGGACGCACCCTAGAAGTTTCAGAGCCCTCGGGCTACATTTTGTGGAGTTACGGCTAGTTTAATGAGAGGCTAAATACAGGCATAATTTCCTATGAAAAAGTGCCCGCGCAAAATCGCGATTTCCCGGGAATCGGACCCCAAACCAGGTTCTAAGAAAACCCACTGGGGATGCTCCTAGTGACCTGACGGACGCACCCTAGAAGTTTCAGAGCCCTCGGGCTACGTTTTGTGGAGTTACAGCCAGTTTAATGAGAGGCTAAATACAGGCATAATTTCCTATGAAAAAGTGCCCGCGCAAAATCGCGATTTCCCGAAAATCGGACCCAGAACCCGGTTCAGAGAAAACCCACTGGGGACGCTCCTGGTGACCTGACGGACGCACCCTAGAAGTTTCAGAGCCCTCGGGCTACATTTTGTGGAGTTACGGCTAGTTTAATGAGAGGCTAAATACAGGCATAATTTCCTATGAAAAAGTGCCCGCACAAAATCGCGATTTCCCGGGAATCGGACCCCAAACCAGGTTCTAAGAAAACCCACTGGGGATGCTCCTAGTGACCTGACGGACGCACCCTAGAAGTTTCAGAGCCCTCGGGCTACGTTTTGTGGAGTTACAGCCAGTTTAATGAGAGGCTAAATACAGGCATAATTTCCTATGAAAAAGTGCCCGCGCAAAATCGCGATTTCCCGAAGATCGGACCCCGAACCCCGTTCTGAGAAAACCCACTGGGGACGCTCCTAGTGACCGGATGGACGTACCCTAGAAGTTTCAGAGCCCTCGGGCTACGTTTTGTGGAGTTACGGCCAGTTTAATGAGAGGCTAAATACAGGCATAATTTCCTATGAAAAAGTGCCCGCTCAAAATCGCGATTTCCCGAAAATCGGACCCCGAACCCGGTTCTGAGAAAACCCACTGGGGACGCTCCTAGTGACCTGACGGACGCACCCTAGAAGTTTCAGAGCCCTCGGGCTACATTTTGTGGAGTTACGGCCAGTTTAAGGAGAGGCTAAATACAGGCATAATTTCCTATGAAAAAGTGCCCGCGCAAAATCGCAATTTCCCGAAAAACGGACCCCGAACCCCGTTCTGAGAAAACCCAATGGGGACGCTCCTAGTGACCTGACGGACGCACCCTAGAAGTTTCAGAGCCCTCGGGCTACGTTTTGTGGAGTTACAGCCAGTTTAATGAGAGGCTAAATACAGGCATAATTTCCTATGAAAAAGTGCCCGCACAAAATCGCGATTTCCCGGAAATCGGACCCTGAACCCGGTTCTGAGAAAACCCACTGGGGACGCTCCTAGTGACCTGACGGACGCACCTTAGAAGTTTCAGAGCCCTCGGGCTACGTTTTGTGCAGTTACAGCCAGTTTAATGAGAGGCTAAATACAGGCATAATTTCCTATGAAAAAGTGCCCGCGCAAAATCGCGATTTCCCGAAAATCGGACCCAGAACCCGGTTCTGAGAAAACCCACTGGGGACGCTCCTAGTGACCTGACGGACGCACCCTAGAAGTTTCAGAGCCCTCGGGCTACGTTTTGTGGAGTTACGGCTAGTTTAATGAGAGGCTAAATACAGGCATAATTTCCTATGAAAAAGTGCCCGCGCAAAATCGCGATTTCCCGATTATCGGACCCAGAACCCGGTTCTGAGAAAACCCACTGGGGTCGCTCCTAGTGACCAGACCAACGCACCGTAGAAGTTTCAGAGCCCTCGGGCTACGTTTTGTGGAGTTACGGCCAGTTTAATGAGAGGCTAAATACAGGCAAAATTCTCTATGAAAAAGTGCCCGCACAAAATTGCGATTTCCCGAAAATCGGACCCCGAACCCGGTTCTGAGAAAACCCAATGGGGACGCTCCTAGTGACCTGACGGACGCACCCTAGAAGTTTCAGAGCCCTCGGGCTACGTTTTGTGGAGTTACGGCCAGTTTAATGAGAGGCTAAATACAGGCATAATTTCCTATGAAAAAGTGCCCGCGCAAAATCGCGATTTCCCGGAAATCGGACCCCGAACCCGGTTCTGAGAAAACCCATTGGGGACGCTCCTAGTGACCTGACGGACGCACCCTAGAAGTTTCAGAGCCCTCGGGCTACGTTTTGTGGAGTTACGGCCAGTTTAATGAGAGGCTAAATACAGGCATAATTTCCTATGAAAAAGTGCCCGCGCAAAATCGCGATTTCCCTAAAATCGGACCCCGAACCCCGTTCTGAGAAAACCCACTGGGGACACTCCTAGTGACCGGACGGACGCACCCTAGAAGTTTCAGAGCCCTCGGGCTACGTTTTGTGGAGTTACGGCCAGTTTAATGGGAGGCTAAATACAGGCATAATTTCCTATGAAAAAGTGCCCGCGCAAAATCGCGATTTCCCGATAATCGGACCCAGAACCCGGTTCAGAGAAAACCCACTGGGGACGCTCCTGGTGACCTGACGGACGCACCCTAGAAGTTTCAGAGCCCTCGGGCTACATTTTGTGGAGTTACGGCTAGTTTAATGAGAGGCTAAATACAGGCATAATTTCCTATGAAAAAGTGCCCGCACAAAATCGCGATTTCCCGGAAATCGGACCCCAAACCAGGTTCTAAGAAAACCCACTGGGGATGCTCCTAGTGACCTGACGGACGTACCCTAGAAGTTTCAGAGCCCTCGGGCTACGTTTTGTGGAGTTACGGCCAGTTTAATGAGAGGCTAAATACAGGCATAATTTCCTATGAAAAAGTGCCCGCTCAAAATCGCGATTTCCCGAAAATCGGACCCCGAACCCGGTTCTGAGAAAACCCACTGGGGACGCTCCTAGTGACCTGATGGACGCACCCTAGAAGTTTCAGAGCCCTCGGGCTACATTTTGTGGAGTTACGGCCAGTTTAATGAGAGGCTAAATACAGGCATAATTTCCTATGAAAAAGTGCCCGCGCAAAATTGCAATTTCCCGAAAAACGGACCCCGAACCCGGTTCTGAGAAAACCCAATGGGGACGCTCCTAGTGACCTGACGGACGCACCCTAGAAGTTTCAGAGCCCTCGGGCTACGTTTTGTGGAGTTACAGCCAGTTTAATGAGAGGCTAAATACAGGCATAATTTCCTATGAAAAAGTGCCCGCACAAAATCGCGATTTCCCGGAAATCGGACCCTGAACCCGGTTCTGAGAAAACCCACTGGGGACGCTCCTAGTGACCTGACGGACGCACCTTAGAAGTTTCAGAGCCCTCGGGCTACGTTTTGTGCAGTTACAGCCAGTTTAATGAGAGGCTAAATACAGGCATAATTTCCTATGAAAAAGTGCCCGCGCAAAATCGCGATTTCCCGAAAATCGGACCCAGAACCCGGTTCTGAGAAAACCCACTGGGGACGCTCCTAGTGACCTGACGGACGCACCCTAGAAGTTTCAGAGCCCTCGGGCTACGTTTTGTGGAGTTACGGCTAGTTTAATGAGAGGCTAAATACAGGCATAATTTCCTATGAAAAAGTGCCCGCGCAAAATCGCGATTTCCCGATTATCGGACCCAGAACCCGGTTCTGAGAAAACCCACTGGGGTCGCTCCTAGTGACCAGACCAACGCACCGTAGAAGTTTCAGAGCCCTCGGGCTACGTTTTGTGGAGTTACGGCCAGTTTAATGAGAGGCTAAATACAGGCAAAATTCTCTATGAAAAAGTGCCCGCACAAAATTGCGATTTCCCGAAAATCGGACCCCGAACCCGGTTCTGAGAAAACCCAATGGGGACGCTCCTAGTGACCTGACGGACGCACCCTAGAAGTTTCAGAGCCCTCGGGCTACGTTTTGTGGAGTTACGGCCAGTTTAATGAGAGGCTAAATACAGGCATAATTTCCTATGAAAAAGTGCCCGCGCAAAATCGCAATTTCCCCAAAAACGGACCCCGAACCCGGTTCTGAGAAAACCCAATGGGGACGCTCCTAGTGACCTGACGGACGCACCTTAGAAGTTTCAGAGCCCTCGGGCTACATTTTGTGGAGTTACGGCTAGTTTAATGAGAGGCTAAATACAGGCATAATTTCCTATGAAAAAGTGCCCGCGCAAAATCGCGATTTCCCGGAAATCGGACCCCGAACCCGGTTCTGAGAAAACCCAATGGGGACGCTCCTAGTGACCTGACGGACGCACCCTAGAAGTTTCAGAGCCCTCGGGCTACGTTTTGTGGAGTTACGGCCAGTTTAATGAGAGGCTAAATACAGGCATAATTTCCTATGAAAAAGTGCCCGCGCAAAATCGCGATTTCCCTAAAATCGGACCCCGAACCCCGTTCTGAGAAAACCCACTGGGGACGCTCCTAGTGACCGGACGGACGCACCCTAGAAGTTTCAGAGCCCTCGGGCTACGTTTTGTGGAGTTACGGCCAGTTTAATGAGAGGCTAAATACAGGCATAATTTCCTATGAAAAAGTGCCCGCGCAAAATCGCGATTTCCCGAAAATCGGACCCAGAACCCGGTTCAGAGAAAACCCACTGGGGACGCTCCTGGTGACCTGACGGACGCACCCTAGAAGTTTCAGAGCCCTCGGGCTACATTTTGTGGAGTTACGGCTAGTTTAATGAGAGGCTAAATACAGGCATAATTTCCTATGAAAAAGTGCCCGCACAAAATCGCGATTTCCCGGAAATCGGACCCCAAACCAGGTTCTAAGAAAACCCACTGGGGATGCTCCTAGTGACCTGACGGACGCACCCTAGAAGTTTCAGAGCCCTCGGGCTACGTTTTGTGGAGTTACAGCCAGTTTAATGAGAGGCTAAATACAGGCATAATTTCCTATGAAAAAGTGCCCGCGCAAAATCGCGATTTCCCGAAGATCGGACCCCGAACCCCGTTCTGAGAAAACCCACTGGGGACGCTCCTAGTGACGGGATGGACGTACCCTAGAAGTTTCAGAGCCCTCGGGCTACGTTTTGTGGAGTTACGGCCAGTTTAATGAGAGGCTAAATACAGGCATAATTTCCTATGAAAAAGTGCCCGCTCAAAATCGCGATTTCCCGAAAATCGGACCCCGAACCCGGTTCTGAGAAAACCCACTGGGGACGCTCCTAGTGACCTGATGGACGCACCCTAGAAGTTTCAGAGCCCTCGGGCTACATTTTGTGGAGTTACGGCCAGTTTAATGAGAGGCTAAATACAGGCATAATTTCCTATGAAAAAGTGCCCGCGCAAAATCGCAATTTCCCGAAAAACGGACCCCGAACCCGGTTCTGAGAAAACCCAATGGGGACGCTCCTAGTGACCTGACGGACGCACCCTAGAAGTTTCAGAGCCCTCGGGCTACGTTTTGTGGAGTTACAGCCAGTTTAATGAGAGGCTAAATACAGGCATAATTTCCTATGAAAAAGTGCCCGCACAAAATCGCGATTTCCCGGAAATCGGACCCTGAACCCGGTTCTGAGAAAACCCACTGGGGACGCTCCTAGTGACCTGACGGACGCACCTTAGAAGTTTCAGAGCCCTCGGGCTACGTTTTGTGCAGTTACAGCCAGTTTAATGAGAGGCTAAATACAGGCATAATTTCCTATGAAAAAGTGCCCGCGCAAAATCGCGATTTCCCGAAAATCGGACCCAGAACCCGGTTCTGAGAAAACCCACTGGGGACGCTCCTAGTGACCTGACGGACGCACCCTAGAAGTTTCAGAGCCCTCGGGCTACGTTTTGTGGAGTTACGGCTAGTTTAATGAGAGGCTAAATACAGGCATAATTTCCTATGAAAAAGTGCCCGCGCAAAATTGCGATTTCCCGATTATCGGACCCAGAACCCGGTTCTGAGAAAACCCACTGGGGTCGCTCCTAGTGACCAGACCAACGCACCGTAGAAGTTTCAGAGCCCTCGGGCTACGTTTTGTGGAGTTACGGCCAGTTTAATGAGAGGCTAAATACAGGCAAAATTCTCTATGAAAAAGTGCCCGCACAAAATTGCGATTTCCCGAAAATCGGACCCCGAACCCGGTTCTGAGAAAACCCAATGGGGACGCTCCTAGTGACCTGACGGACGCACCCTAGAAGTTTCAGAGCCCTCGGGCTACGTTTTGTGGAGTTACGGCCAGTTTAATGAGAGGCTAAATACAGGCATAATTTCCTATGAAAAAGTGCCCGCGCAAAATCGCAATTTCCCCAAAAACGGACCCCGAACCCGGTTCTGAGAAAACCCAATGGGGACGCTCCTAGTGACCTGACGGACGCACCTTAGAAGTTTCAGAGCCCTCGGGCTACATTTTGTGGAGTTACGGCTAGTTTAATGAGAGGCTAAATACAGGCATAATTTCCTATGAAAAAGTGCCCGCGCAAAATCGCGATTTCCCGGAAATCGGACCCCGAACCCGGTTCTGAGAAAACCCATTGGGGACGCTCCTAGTGACCTGACGGACGCACCCTAGAAGTTTCAGAGCCCTCGGGCTACGTTTTGTGGAGTTACGGCCAGTTTAATGAGAGGCTAAATACAGGCATAATTTCCTATGAAAAAGTGCCCGCGCAAAATCGCGATTTCCCTAAAATCGGACCCCGAACCCCGTTCTGAGAAAACCCACTGGGGACGCTCCTAGTGACCGGACGGACGCACCCTAGAAGTTTCAGAGCCCTCGGGCTACGTTTTGTGGAGTTACGGCCAGTTTAATGAGAGGCTAAATACAGGCATAATTTCCTATGAAAAAGTGCCCGCGCAAAATCGCGATTTCCCGAAAATCGGACCCAGAACCCGGTTCAGAGAAAACCCACTGGGGACGCTCCTGGTGACCTGACGGACGCACCCTAGAAGTTTCAGAGCCCTCGGGCTACATTTTGTGGAGTTACGGCTAGTTTAATGAGAGGCTAAATACAGGCATAATTTCCTATGAAAAAGTGCCCGCACAAAATCGCGATTTCCCGGAAATCGGACCCCAAACCAGGTTCTAAGAAAACCCACTGGGGATGCTCCTAGTGACCTGACGGACGCACCCTAGAAGTTTCAGAGCCCTCGGGCTACGTTTTGTGGAGTTACGGCCAGTTTAATGAGAGGCTAAATACAGGCATAATTTCCTATGAAAAAGTGCCCGCGCAAAATCGCGATTTCCCGAAGATCGGACCCCGAACCCCGTTCTGAGAAAACCCACTGGGGACGCTCCTAGTGACCGGATGGACGTACCCTAGAAGTTTCAGAGCCCTCGGGCTACGTTTTGTGGAGTTACGGCCAGTTTAATGAGAGGCTAAATACAGGCATAATTTCCTATGAAAAAGTGCCCGCTCAAAATCGCGATTTCCCGAAAATCGGACCCCGAACCCGGTTCTGAGAAAACCCACTGGGGACGCTCCTAGTGACCTGATGGACGCACCCTAGAAGTTTCAGAGCCCTCGGGCTACATTTTGTGGAGTTACGGCCAGTTTAATGAGAGGCTAAATACAGGCATAATTTCCTATGAAAAAGTGCCCGCGCAAAATCGCAATTTCCCGAAAAACGGACCCCGAACCCGGTTCTGAGAAAACCCAATGGGGACGCTCCTAGTGACCTGACGGACGCACCCTAGAAGTTTCAGAGCCCTCGGGCTACGTTTTGTGGAGTTACAGCCAGTTTAATGAGAGGCTAAATACAGGCATAATTTCCTATGAAAAAGTGCCCGCGCAAAATCGCGATTTCCCTAAAATCGGACCCCGAACCCGGTTCTGAGAAAACCCACTGGGGACGCTCCTAGTGACCTGACGGACGCACCTTAGAAGTTTTAGAGCCCTCGGGCTACGTTTTGTGCAGTTACAGCCAGTTTAATGAGAGGCTAAATACAGGCATAATTTCCTATGAAAAAGTGCCCGCGCAAAATCGCGATTTCCCGAAAATCGGACCCAGAACCCGGTTCTGAGAAAACCCACTGGGGACGCTCCTAGTGACCTGACGGACGCACCCTAGAAGTTTCAGAGCCCTCGGGCTACGTTTTGTGGAGTTACGGCTAGTTTAATGAGAGGCTAAATACAGGCATAATTTCCTATGAAAAAGTGCCCGCGCAAAATCGCGATTTCCCGATTATCGGACCCAGAACCCGGTTCTGAGAAAACCCACTGGGGTCGCTCCTAGTGACCAGACCAACGCACCGTAGAAGTTTCAGAGCCCTCGGGCTACATTTTGTGGAGTTACGGCCAGTTTAATGAGAGGCTAAATACAGGCAAAATTCTCTATGAAAAAGTGCCCGCACAAAATTGCGATTTCCCGAAAATCGGACCCCGAACCCGGTTCTGAGAAAACCCAATGGGGACGCTCCTAGTGACCTGACGGACGCACCCTAGAAGTTTCAGAGCCCTCGGGCTACGTTTTGTGGAGTTACGGCCAGTTTAATGAGAGGCTAAATACAGGCATAATTTCCTATGAAAAAGTGCCCGCGCAAAATCGCAATTTCCCCAAAAACGGACCCCGAACCCGGTTCTGAGAAAACCCAATGGGGACGCTCCTAGTGACCTGACGGACGCACCTTAGAAGTTTCAGAGCCCTCGGGCTACATTTTGTGGAGTTACGGCTAGTTTAATGAGAGGCTAAATACAGGCATAATTTCCTATGAAAAAGTGCCCGCGCAAAATCGCGATTTCCCGGAAATCGGACCCCGAACCCGGTTCTGAGAAAACCCATTGGGGACGCTCCTAGTGACCTGACGGACGCACCCTAGAAGTTTCAGAGCCCTCGGGCTACGTTTTGTGGAGTTACGGCCAGTTTAATGAGAGGCTAAATACAGGCATAATTTCCTATGAAAAAGTGCCCGCGCAAAATCGCGATTTCCCTAAAATCGGACCCCGAACCCCGTTCTGAGAAAACCCACTGGGGACGCTCCTAGTGACCGGACGGACGCACCCTAGAAGTTTCAGAGCCCTCGGGCTACGTTTTGTGGAGTTACGGCCAGTTTAATGAGAGGCTAAATACAGGCATAATTTCCTATGAAAAAGTGCCCGCTCAAAATCGCGATTTCCCGAAAATCGGACCCCGAACCCGGTTCTGAGAAAACCCACTGGGGACGCTCCTAGTGACCTGACGGACGCACCCTAGAAGTTTCAGAGCCCTCGGGCTACGTTTTGTGGAGTTACGGCCAGTTTAATGAGAGGCTAAATACAGGCATAATTTCCTATGAAAAAGTTCCCGTGCAAAATCGCGATTTCCCGAAAATCGGACCCGGAACCCGGTTCTGAGAAAATCCACTGGGGACGCTCCTAGTGACCTGACGGACGCACCCTAGAAGTTTCAGAGCCCTCGGGCTACGTTTTGTGGAGTTACGGCCAGTTTAATGAGAGGCTAAATACAGGCATAATTTCCTATGAAAAAGTGCCCGCGCAAAATCGCGATTTCCCGAAAATCGGACCCCGAACCCCGTTCTGAGAAAACCCACTGGGGACGCTCCTAGTGACCTGACGGACGCACCCTAGAAGTTTCAGAGCCCTCGGGCTACGTTTTGTGGAGTTACAGCTAGTTTAATAAGAGGCTAAATACAGGCATAATTTCCTATGAAAAAGTGCCCGCACAAAATCGCGATTTCCGAAAATCGGACCCCGAACCCGGTTCTGAGAAAACCCACTGGGGACGCTCCTAGTGACCTGACGGACGCACCCTAGAAGTTTCAGAGCCCTCGGGCTACGTTTTGTGGAGTTACGGCCAGTTTAATGAGAGGCTAAATACAGGCATAATTTCCTATGAAAAAGTGCCCGCGCAAAATCGCGATTTCCCGAAAATCGGACCCCGAACCCGGTTCTGAGAAAACCCACTGGGGACGCTCCTGGTGACCTGACGGACGCACCCTAGAAGTTTCAGAGCCCTCGGCCTACATTTTGTGGAGTTACGGCTAGTTTAATGAGAGGCTCAATACAGGCATAATTTCCTATGAAAAAGTGCCCGCACAAAATCGCGATTTCCCGGAAATCGGACCCCAAACCAGGTTCTAAGAAAACCCACTGGGGACGCTCCTAGTGACCTGACGGACGCACCCTAGAAGTTTCAGAGCCCTCGGGCTACATTTTTTTGGAGTTACGGCCAGTTTAATGAGAGGCTAAATACAGGCATAATTTCCTATGAAAAAGTGCCCGCGCAAAATCGCGATTTTCCGAAAATCGGACCCCGAACCCGGTTCTGAGAAAACCCACTGGGGACGCTCCTAGTGACCTGACGGACGCACCCTAGAAGTTTCAGAGCCCTCGGGCTACGTTTTGTGGAGTTACGGCCAGTTTAATGAGAGGCTAAATACAGGCATAATTTCCTATGAAAAAGTGCCCGCTCAAAATCGCGATTTCCCGAAAATCGGACCCCGAACCCGGTTCTGAGAAAACCCACTGGGGACGCTCCTAGTGACCTGACGGACGCACCCTAGAAGTTTCAGAGCCCTCGGGCTACGTTTTGTGGAGTTACGGCCAGTTTAATGAGAGGCTAAATACAGGCATAATTTCCTATGAAAAAGTTCCCGTGCAAAATCGCGATTTCCCGAAAATCGGACCCCGAACCCGGTTCTGAGAAAATCCACTGGGGACGCTCCTAGTGACCTGACGGACGCACCCTAGAAGTTTCAGAGCCCTCGGGCTACGTTTTGTGGAGTTACGGCCAGTTTAATGAGAGGCTAAATACAGGCATAATTTCCTATGAAAAAGTGCCCGCGCAAAATCGCGATTTCCCGAAAATCGGACCCCGAACCTGGTTCTGAGAAAACCCACTGGGGACGCTCCTAGTGACCTGACGGACGCACCCTAGAAGTTTCAGAGCCCTCGGGCTACGTTTTGTGGAGTTACGGCCAGTTTAATGAGAGGCTAAATACAGGCATAATTTCCTATGAAAAAGTGCCCGCGCAAAATCGCGATTTCCCGAAAATCGGACCCCGAACCCGGTTCTGAGAAAACCCACTGGGGTCGCTCCTAGTGACCTGACCAACGCACCGTAGAAGTTTCAGAGCCCTCGGGCTACGTTTTGTGGAGTTACAGCCAGTTTAATGAGAGGCTAAATACAGGCATAATTTCCTATGAAAAAGTGCCCGCTCAAAATCGCGATTTCCCGAAAATCGGACCCCGAACCCGGTTCTGAGAAAACCCACTGGGGACGCTCCTAGTGACCTGACGGACGCACCCTAGAAGTTTCAGAGCCCTCGGGCTACGTTTTGTGGAGTTACGGCCAGTTTAATGAGAGGCTAAATACAGGCATAATTTCCTATGAAAAAGTGCCCGCGCAAAATCGCGATTTCCCGAAAATCGGACCCCGAACCCGGTTCTGAGAAAATCCACTGGGGACGCTCCTAGTGACCTGACGGACGCACCCTAGAAGTTTCAGAGCCCTCGGGCTACATTTTGTGGAGTTACGGCTAGTTTAATGAGAGGCTAAATACAGGCATAATTTCCTATGAAAAAGTGCCCGCGCAAAATCGCGATTTCCCGAAAATCGGACCCCGAACCCGGTTCTGAGAAAACCCACTGGGGTCGCTCCTAGTGACCTGACCAACGCACCGTAGAAGTTTCAGAGCCCTCGGGCTACGTTTTGTGGAGTTACGGCCAGTTTAATGAGAGGCTAAATACAGGCATAATTTCCTATGAAAAAGTGCCCTCGCAAAATCGCGATTTCCCGAAAATCGGACCCCGAACCCGGTTCTGAGAAAACCCACTGGGGACGCTCCTAGTGACCTGACGGACGCACCCTAGAAGTTTCAGAGCCCTCGGGCTACATTTTGTGGAGTTACGGCTAGTTTAATGAGAGGCTAAATACAGGCATAATTTCCTATGAAAAAGTGCCCGCGCAAAATCGCGATTTCCCGAAAATCGGACCCAGAACCCGGTTCTGAGAAAACCCACTGGGGTCGCTCCTAGTGACCTGACCAACGCACCGTAGAAGTTTCAGAGCCCTCGGGCTACGTTTTGTGGAGTTACAGCCAGTTTAATGAGAGGCTAAATACAGGCATAATTTCCTATGAAAAAGTGCCCGCTCAAAATCGCGATTTCCCGAAAATCGGACCCCGAACCCGGTTCTGAGAAAACCCACTGGGGACGCTCCTAGTGACCTGACGGACGCACCCTAGAAGTTTCAGAGCCCTCGGGCTACGTTTTGTGGAGTTACGGCCAGTTTAATGAGAGGCTAAATACAGGCATAATTTCCTATGAAAAAGTGCCCGCGCAAAATCGCGATTTCCCGAAAATCGGACCCCGAACCCGGTTCTGAGAAAATCCACTGGGGACGCTCCTAGTGACCTGACGGACGCACCCTAGAAGTTTCAGAGCCCTCGGGCTACGTTTTGTGGAGTTACGGCCAGTTTAATGAGAGGCTAAATACAGGCATAATTTCCTATGAAAAAGTGCCCGCGCAAAATCGCGATTTCCCGAAAATCGGACCCCGAACCCCGTTCTGAGAAAACCCACTGGGGACGCTCCTAGTGACCTGACGGACGCACCCTAGAAGTTTCAGAGCCCTCGGGCTACGTTTTGTGGAGTTACAGCTAGTTTAATAAGAGGCTAAATACAGGCATAATTTCCTATGAAAAAGTGCCCGCACAAAATCGCGATTTCCCGAAAATCGGACCCCGAACCCGGTTCTGAGAAAACCCACTGGGGACGCTCCTAGTGACCTGACGGACGCACCCTAGAAGTTTCAGAGCCCTCGGGCTACGTTTTGTGGAGTTACGGCCAGTTTAATGAGAGGCTAAATACAGGCATAATTTCCTATGAAAAAGTGCCCGCGCAAAATCGCGATTTCCCGAAAATCGGACCCCGAACCCGGTTCTGAGAAAACCCACTGGGGACGCTCCTGGTGACCTGACGGACGCACCCTAGAAGTTTCAGAGCCCTCGGCCTACATTTTGTGGAGTTACGGCTAGTTTAATGAGAGGCTCAATACAGGCATAATTTCCTATGAAAAAGTGCCCGCACAAAATCGCGATTTCCCGGAAATCGGACCCCAAACCAGGTTCTAAGAAAACCCACTGGGGACGCTCCTAGTGACCTGACGGACGCACCCTAGAAGTTTCAGAGCCCTCGGGCTACATTTTTTTGGAGTTACGGCCAGTTTAATGAGAGGCTAAATACAGGCATAATTTCCTATGAAAAAGTGCCCGCGCAAAATCGCGATTTTCCGAAAATCGGACCCCGAACCCGGTTCTGAGACAACCCACTGGGGACGCTCCTAGTGACCTGACGGACGCACCCTAGAAGTTTCAGAGCCCTCGGGCTACGTTTTGTGGAGTTAAGGCCAGTTTAATGAGAGGCTAAATACAGGCATAATTTCCTATGAAAAAGTGCCCGCGCAAAATCGCGATTTCCCGAAAATCGGACCCCGAACCCGGTTCTGAGAAAACCCACTGAGGACGCTCCTAGTGACCTGACGGACGCACCCTAGAAGTTTCAGAGCCCTCGGGCTACATTTTGTGGAGTTACCGCCAGTTTAATGAGAGGCTAAATACAGGCATAATTTCCTATGAAAAAGTGCCCGCGCAAAATCGCGATTTCCCGAAAATCGGACCCCGAACCCGGTTCTGAGAAAACCCACTGGGGACGCTCCTAGTGACCTGACGGACGCACCCTAGAAGTTTCAGAGCCCTCGGGCTACGTTTTTTGGAGTTACGGCCAGTTTAATGAGAGGCTAAATACAGGCATAATTTCCTATGAAAAAGTGCCCGCGCAAAATCGCGATTTCCCGAAAATCGGACCCCGAACCCCGTTCTGAGAAAACCCACTGGGGACGCTCCTAGTGACCTGACGGACGCACCCTAGAAGTTTCAGAGCCCTCGGGCTACATTTTGTGGAGTTACCGCCAGTTTAATGAGAGGCTAAATACAGGCATAATTTCCTATGAAAAAGTGCCCGCTCAAAATCGCGATTTCCCGAAAATCGGACCCCGAACCCGGTTCTGAGAAAACCCACTGGGGACGCTCCTAGTGACCTGACGGACGCACCCTAGAAGTTTCAGAGCCCTCGGGCTACATTTTGTGGAGTTACGGCCAGTTTAATGAGAGGCTAAATACAGGCATAATTTCCTATGAAAAAGTGCCCGCGCAAAATCGCAATTTCCCGAAAATCGGACCCCGAACCCGGTTCTGAGAAAACCCACTGGGGACGCTCCTAGTGACCTGACGGACGCACCCTAGAAGTTTCAGAGCCCTCAGGCTACATTTTGTGGAGTTACGGCCAGTTTAATGAGAGGCTAAATACAGGCATAATTTCCTATGAAAAAGTGCCCGCGCAAAATCGCGATTTCCCGAAAATCGGACCCCGAACCCGGTTCTGAGAAAACCCACTGGGGACGCTCCTAGTGACCTGACGGACGCACCCTAGAAGTTTCAGAGCCCTCGGGCTACGTTTTGTGGAGTTACGGCCAGTTTAATGAGAGGCTAAATACAGGCATAATTTCCTATGAAAAAGTGCCCGCGCAAAATCGCGATTTCCCGAAAATCGGACCCCGAACCCGGTTCTGAGAAAACCCACTGGGGACGCTCCTGGTGACCTGACGGACGCACCCTAGAAGTTTCAGAGCCCTCGGCCTACATTTTGTGGAGTTACGGCTAGTTTAATGAGAGGCTCAATACAGGCATAATTTCCTATGAAAAAGTGCCCGCACAAAATTGCGATTTCCCGGAAATCGGACCCCAAACCAGGTTCTAAGAAAACCCACTGGGGACGCTCCTAGTGACCTGACGGACGCACCCTAGAAGTTTCAGAGCCCTCGGGCTACATTTTTTTGGAGTTACGGCCAGTTTAATGAGAGGCTAAATACAGGCATAATTTCCTATGAAAAAGTGCCCGCGCAAAATCGCGATTTTCCGAAAATCGGACCCCGAACCCGGTTCTGAGACAACCCACTGGGGACGCTCCTAGTGACCTGACGGACGCACCCTAGAAGTTTCAGAGCCCTCGGGCTACGTTTTGTGGAGTTAAGGCCAGTTTAATGAGAGGCTAAATACAGGCATAATTTCCTATGAAAAAGTGCCCGCGCAAAATCGCGATTTCCCGAAAATCGGACCCCGAACCCGGTTCTGAGAAAACCCACTGAGGACGCTCCTAGTGACCTGACGGACGCACCCTAGAAGTTTCAGAGCCCTCGGGCTACATTTTGTGGAGTTACGGCCAGTTTAATGAGAGGCTAAATACAGGCATAATTTCCTATGAAAAAGTGCCCGCGCAAAATCGCGATTTCCCGAAAATCGGACCCCGAACCCGGTTCTGAGAAAACCCACTGGGGACGCTCCTAGTGACCTGACGGACGCACCCTAGAAGTTTCAGAGCCCTCGGGCTACGTTTTGTGGAGTTACGGCCAGTTTAATGAGAGGCTAAATACAGGCATAATTTCCTATGAAAAAGTGCCCGCGCAAAATCGCGATTTCCCGAAAATCGGACCCCGAACCCCGTTCTGAGAAAACCCACTGGGGACGCTCCTAGTGACCTGACGGACGCACCCTAGAAGTTTCAGAGCCCTCGGGCTACATTTTGTGGAGTTTCCGCCAGTTTAATGAGAGGCTAAATACAGGCATAATTTCCTATGAAAAAGTGCCTGCTCAAAATCGCGATTTCCCGAAAATCGGACCCCGAACCCGGTTCTGAGAAAACCCACTGGGGACGCTCCTAGTGACCTGACGGACGCACCCTAGAAGTTTCAGAGCCCTCGGGCTACATTTTGTGGAGTTACGGCCAGTTTAATGAGAGGCTAAATACAGGCATAATTTCCTATGAAAAAGTGCCCGCGCAAAATCGCGATTTCCCGAAAATCGGACCCCGAACCCGGTTCTGAGAAAACCCACTGGGGACGCTCCTAGTGACCTGACGGACGCACCCTAGAAGTTTCAGAGCCCTCGGGCTATGTTTTGTGGAGTTACGGCTAGTTTAATGAGAGGCTAAATACAGGCATAATTTCCTATGAAAAAGTGCCCGCGCAAAATCGCGATTTCCCGAAAATCGGACCCCGAACCCGGTTCTGAGAAAACCCACTGGGGACGCTCCTAGTGACCTGACGGACGCACCCTAGAAGTTTCAGAGCCCTCGGGCTACGTTTTGTGGAGTTACGGCCAGTTTAATGAGAGGCTAAATACAGGCATAATTTCCTATGAAAAAGTGCCCGCGCAAAATCGCGATTTCCCGAAAATCGGACCCAGAACCCGGTTCTGAGAAAACCCACTGGGGACGCTCCTAGTGACCTGACGGACGCACCCTAGAAGTTTCAGAGCCCTCGGGCTACGTTTTGTGGAGTTACGGCTAGTTTAATGAGAGGCTAAATACAGGCATAATTTCCTATGAAAAAGTGCCCGCGCAAAATCGCGATTTCCCGATTATCGGACCCAGAACCCGGTTCTGAGAAAACCCACTGGGGTCGCTCCTAGTGACCTGACCAACGCACCGTAGAAGTTTCAGAGCCCTCGGGCTACGTTTTGTGGAGTTACGGCCAGTTTAATGAGAGGCTAAATACAGGCATAATTTCCTCTGAAAAAGTTCCCGCACAAAATCGCGATTTCCCGAAAATCGGACCCCGAACCCGGTTCTGAGAAAACCCACTGGGGACGCTCCTAGTGACCTGACGGACGCACCCTAGAAGTTTCAGAGCCCTCGGGCTACGTTTTGTGGAGTTACGGCCAGTTTAATGAGAGGCTAAATACAGGCATAATTTCCTATGAAAAAGTGCCCGCACAAAATCGCGATTTCCCGGAAATCGGACCCCGAACCCGGTTCTGAGAAAACCCACTGGGGACGCTCCTAGTGACCTGACGGACGCACCTTAGAAGTTTCAGAGCCCTCGGGCTACGTTTTGTGCAGTTACAGCCAGTTTAATGAGAGGCTAAATACAGGCATAATTTCCTATGACAAAGTGCCCGCGCAAAATCGCGATTTCCCGAAAATCGGACCCAGAACCCGGTTCAGAGAAAACCCACTTGGGACGCTCCTGGTGACCTGACGGACGCACCCTAGAAGTTTCAGAGCCCTCGGGCTACATTTTGTGGAGTTACGGCTAGTTTAATGAGAGGCTAAATACAGGCATAATTTCCTATGAAAAAGTGCCCGCACAAAATCGCGATTTCCCGGAAATCGGACCCCGAAACCGGTTCTGAGAAAACCCACTGGGGACGCTCCTAGTGACCTGACGGACGCACCCTAGAAGTTTCAGAGCCCTCGGGCTACGTTTTGTGGAGTTACGGCCAGTTTAATGAGAGGCTAAATACAGGCATAATTTCCTATGAAAAAGTGCCCGCGCAAAATCGCGATTTTCCGAAAATCGGACCCCGAACCCGGTTCTGAGACAACCCACTGGGGACGCTCCTAGTGACCTGACGGACGCACCCTAGAAGTTTCAGAGCCCTCGGGCTACGTTTTGTGGAGTTACGGCCAGTTTAATGAGAGGCTAAATACAGGCATAATTTCCTATGAAAAAGTGCCCGCGCAAAATTGCGATTTCCCGAAAATCGGACCCCGAACCCGGTTCTGAGAAAACCCACTGGGGACGCTCCTAGTGACCTGACAGACGCACCCTAGAAGTTTCAGAGCCCTCGGGCTACATTTTGTGGAGTTACGGCCAGTTTAATGAGAGGCTAAATACAGGCATAATTTCCTATGAAAAAGTGCCCGCGCAAAATCGCGATTTCCCGAAAATCGGACCCAGAACCCGGTTCTGAGAAAACCCACTGGGGACGCTCCTAGTGACCTGACGGACGCACCCTAGAAGTTTCAGAGCCCTCGGGCTACGTTTTGTGGAGTTACGGCTAGTTTAATGAGAGGCTAAATACAGGCATAATTTCCTATGAAAAAGTGCCCGCGCAAAATCGCGATTTCCCGATTATCGGACCCAGAACCCGGTTCTGAGAAAACCCACTGGGGTCGCTCCTAGTGACCTGACCAACGCACCGTAGAAGTTTCAGAGCCCTCGGGCTACGTTTTGTGGAGTTACGGCCAGTTTAATGAGAGGCTAAATACAGGCATAATTCCCTATGAAAAAGTGCCCGCACAAAATCGCGATTTCCCGAAAATCGGACCCCGAACCCGGTTCTGAGAAAACCCACTGGGGACGCTCCTAGTGACCTGACGGACGCAGCCTAGAAGTTTCAGAGCCCTCGGGCTACGTTTTGTGGAGTTACGGCCAGTTTAATGAGAGGCTAAATACAGGCATAATTTCCTATGAAAAAGTGCCCGCGCAAAATCGCAATTTCCCCAAAAACGGACCCCGAACCCGGTTCTGAGAAAACCCAATGGGGACGCTCCTAGTGACCTGACGGACGCACCCTAGAAGTTTCAGAGCCCTCGGGCTACATTTTGTGGAGTTACGGCTAGTTTAATGAGAGGCTAAATACAGGCATAATTTCCTATGAAAAAGTGCCCGCGCAAAATCGCGATTTCCCGAAAATCGGACCCCGAACCCGGTTCTGAGAAAACCCATTGGGGACGCTCCTAGTGACCTGACGGACGCACCCTAGAAGTTTCAGAGCCCTCGGGCTACGTTTTGTGGAGTTACGGCCAGTTTGATGAGAGGCTAAATACAGGCATAATTTCCTATGAAAAAGTGCCCGCGCAAAATCGCGATTTCCCGAAAATCGGACCCCGAACCCCGTTCTGAGACAACCCACTGGGGACGCTCCTAGTGACCTGACGGACGCACCCTAGAAGTTTCAGAGCCCTCGGGCTACGTTTTGTGGAGTTACGGCCAGTTTAATGAGAGGCTAAATACAGGCATAATTTCCTATGAAAAAGTGCCCGCGCAAAATCGCGATTTCCCGAAAATCGGACCCAGAACCCGGTTCAGAGAAAACCAACTGGGGACGCTCCTGGTGACCTGACGGACGCACCCTAGAAGTTTCAGAGCCCTCGGGCTACATTTTGTGGAGTTACGGCTAGTTTAATGAGAGGCTAAATACAGGCATAATTTCCTATGAAAAAGTGCCCGCACAAAATCGCGATTTCCCGGGAAATCGGACCCCAAACCAGGTTCTAAGAAAACCCACTGGGGATGCTCCTAGTGACCTGACGGACGCACCCTAGAAGTTTCAGAGCCCTCGGGCTATGTTTTGTGGAGTTACAGCCAGTTTAATGAGAGGCTAAATACAGGCATAATTTCCTATGAAAAAGTGCCCGCGCAAAATCGCGATTTTCCGAAAATCGGACCCAGAACCCGGTTCTGAGACAACCCACTGGGGACGCTCCTAGTGACCTGACGGACGCACCCTAGAAGTTTCAGAGCCCTCGGGCTACGTTTTGTGGAGTTACGGCCAGTTTAATGAGAGGCTAAATACAGGCATAATTTCCTATGAAAAAGTGCCCGCACAAAATCGTGATTTCCCGAAAATCGGACCCCGAACCCGGTTCTGAGAAAACCCACTGGGGACGCTCCTAGTGACCTGACGGACGCACCCTAGAAGTTTCAGAGCCCTCGGGCTACGTTTTGTGGAGTTACGGCCAGTTTAATGAGAGGCTAAATACAGGCATAATTTCCTATGAAAAAGTGCCCGCGCAAAATCGCGATTTCCCGAAGATCGGACCCCGAACCCCGTTCTGAGAAAACCCACTGGGGACGCTCCTAGTGACCGGATGGACGTACCCTAGAAGTTTCAGAGCCCTCGGGCTACGTTTTGTGGAGTTACGGCCAGTTTAATGAGAGGCTAAATACAGGCATAATTTCCTATGAAAAAGTGCCCGCTCAAAATCGCGATTTCCCGAAAATCGGACCCCGAACCCGGTTCTGAGAAAACCCACTGGGGACGCTCCTAGTGACCTGATGGACGCACCCTAGAAGTTTCAGAGCCCTCGGGCTACATTTTGTGGAGTTACGGCCAGTTTAATGAGAGGCTAAATACAGGCATAATTTCCTATGAAAAAGTGCCCGCACTAAATCGCAATTTCCCGAAAAACGGACCCCGAACCCGGTTCTGAGAAAACCCAATGGGGACGCTCCTAGTGACCTGACGGACGCACCCTAGAAGTTTCAGAGCCCTCGGGCTACGTTTTGTGGAGTTACAGCCAGTTTAATGAGAGGCTAAATACAGGCATAATTTCCTATGAAAAAGTGCCCGCACAAAATCGCGATTTCCCGGAAATCGGACCCTGAACCCGGTTCTGAGAAAACCCACTGGGGACGCTCCTAGTGACCTGACGGACGCACCTTAGAAGTTTCAGAGCCCTCGGGCTATGTTTTGTGCAGTTACAGCCAGTTTAATGAGAGGCTAAATACAGGCATAATTTCCTATGAAAAAGTGCCCGCGCAAAATCGCGATTTCCCGAAAATCGGACCCAGAACCCGGTTCTGAGAAAACCCACTGGGGACGCTCCTAGTGACCTGACGGACGCACCCTAGAAGTTTCAGAGCCCTCGGGCTACGTTTTGTGGAGTTACGGCTAGTTTAATGAGAGGCTAAATACAGGCATAATTTCCTATGAAAAAGTGCCCGCGCAAAATCGCGATTTCCCGATTATCGGACCCAGAACCCGGTTCTGAGAAAACCCACTGGGGTCGCTCCTAGTGACCAGACCAACGCACCGTAGAAGTTTCAGAGCCCTCGGGCTACGTTTTGTGGAGTTACGGCCAGTTTAATGAGAGGCTAAATACAGGCAAAATTCTCTATGAAAAAGTGCCCGCACAAAATTGCGATTTCCCGAAAATCGGACCCCGAACCCGGTTCTGAGAAAACCCAATGGGGACGCTCCTAGTGACCTGACGGACGCACCCTAGAAGTTTCAGAGCCCTCGGGCTACGTTTTGTGGAGTTACGGCCAGTTTAATGAGAGGCTAAATACAGGCATAATTTCCTATGAAAAAGTGCCCGCGCAAAATCGCAATTTCCCCAAAAACGGACCCCGAACCCGGTTCTGAGAAAACCCAATGGGGACGCTCCTAGTGACCTGACGGACGCACCTTAGAAGTTTCAGAGCCCTCGGGCTACATTTTGTGGAGTTACGGCTAGTTTAATGAGAGGCTAAATACAGGCATAATTTCCTATGAAAAAGTGCCCGCGCAAAATCGCGATTTCCCGGAAATCGGACCCCGAACCCGGTTCTGAGAAAACCCATTGGGGACGCTCCTAGTGACCTGACGGACGCACCCTAGAAGTTTCAGAGCCCTCGGGCTACGTTTTGTGGAGTTACGGCCAGTTTAATGAGAGGCTAAATACAGGCATAATTTCCTATGAAAAAGTGCCCGCGCAAAATCGCGATTTCCCTAAAATCGGACCCCGAACACCGTTCTGAGAAAACCCACTGGGGACGCTCCTAGTGACCGGACGGACGCACCCTAGAAGTTTCAGAGCCCTCGGGCTACGTTTTGTGGAGTTACGGCCAGTTTAATGAGAGGCTAAATACAGAAATAATTTCCTATGAAAAAGTGCCCGCGCAAAATCGCGATTTCCCGAAAATCGGACCCAGAACCCGGTTCAGAGAAAACCCACTGGGGACGCTCCTGGTGACCTGACGGACGCACCCTAGAAGTTTCAGAGCCCTCGGGCTACATTTTGTGGAGTTACGGCTAGTTTAATGAGAGGCTAAATACAGGCATAATTTCCTATGAAAAAGTGCCCGCACAAAATCGCGATTTCCCGGGAATCGGACCCCAAACCAGGTTCTAAGAAAACCCACTGGGGATGCTCCTAGTGACCTGACGGACGCACCCTAGAAGTTTCAGAGCCCTCGGGCTACGTTTTGTGGAGTTACAGCCAGTTTAATGAGAGGCTAAATACAGGCATAATTTCCTATGAAAAAGTGCCCGCGCAAAATCGCGATTTCCCGAAGATCGGACCCCGAACCCCGTTCTGAGAAAACCCACTGGGGACGCTCCTAGTGACCTGATGGACGCACCCTAGAAGTTTCAGAGCCCTCGGGCTACATTTTGTGGAGTTACGGCCAGTTTAAGGAGAGGCTAAATACAGGCATAATTTCCTATGAAAAAGTGCCCGCGCAAAATCGCAATTTCCCGAAAAACGGACCCCGAACCCGGTTCTGAGAAAACCCAATGGGGACGCTCCTAGTGACCTGACGGACGCACCCTAGAAGTTTCAGAGCCCTCGGGCTACGTTTTGTGGAGTTACAGCCAGTTTAATGAGAGGCTAAATACAGGCATAATTTCCTATGAAAAAGTGCCCGCACAAAATCGCGATTTCCCGGAAATCGGACCCTGAACCCGGTTCTGAGAAAACCCACTGGGGACGCTCCTAGTGACCTGACGGACGCACCTTAGAAGTTTCAGAGCCCTCGGGCTACGTTTTGTGCAGTTACAGCCAGTTTAATGAGAGGCTAAATACAGGCATAATTTCCTATGAAAAAGTGCCCGCGCAAAATCGCGATTTCCCGAAAATCGGACCCAGAACCCGGTTCTGAGAAAACCCACTGGGGACGCTCCTAGTGACCTGACGGACGCACCCTAGAAGTTTCAGAGCCCTCGGGCTACGTTTTGTGGAGTTACGGCTAGTTTAATGAGAGGCTAAATACAGGCATAATTTCCTATGAAAAAGTGCCCGCGCAAAATCGCGATTTCCCGAAAATCGGACCCAGAACCCGGTTCTGAGAAAACCCACTGGGGTCGCTCCTAGTGACCAGACCAACGCACCGTAGAAGTTTCAGAGCCCTCGGGCTACGTTTTGTGGAGTTACGGCCAGTTTAATGAGAGGCTAAATACAGGCAAAATTCTCTATGAAAAAGTGCCCGCACAAAATTGCGATTTCCCGAAAATCGGACCCCGAACCCGGTTCTGAGAAAACCCAATGGGGACGCTCCTAGTGACCTGACGGACGCACCCTAGAAGTTTCAGAGCCCTCGGGCTACGTTTTGTGGAGTTACGGCCAGTTTAATGAGAGGCTAAATACAGGCATAATTTCCTATGAAAAAGTGCCCGCGCAAAATCGCGATTTCCCGGAAATCGGACCCCGAACCCGGTTCTGAGAAAACCCATTGGGGACGCTCCTAGTGACCTGACGGACGCACCCTAGAAGTTTCAGAGCCCTCGGGCTACGTTTTGTGGAGTTACGGCCAGTTTAATGAGAGGCTAAATACAGGCATAATTTCCTATGAAAAAGTGCCCGCGCAAAATCGCGATTTCCCTAAAATCGGACCCCGAACCCCGTTCTGAGAAAACCCACTGGGGACACTCCTAGTGACCGGACGGACGCACCCTAGAAGTTTCAGAGCCCTCGGGCTACGTTTTGTGGAGTTACGGCCAGTTTAATGGGAGGCTAAATACAGGCATAATTTCCTATGAAAAAGTGCCCGCGCAAAATCGCGATTTCCCGATAATCGGACCCAGAACCCGGTTCAGAGAAAACCCACTGGGGACGCTCCTGGTGACCTGACGGACGCACCCTAGAAGTTTCAGAGCCCTCGGGCTACATTTTGTGGAGTTACGGCTAGTTTAATGAGAGGCTAAATACAGGCATAATTTCCTATGAAAAAGTGCCCGCACAAAATCGCGATTTCCCGGAAATCGGACCCCAAACCAGGTTCTAAGAAAACCCACTGGGGATGCTCCTAGTGACCTGACGGACGTACCCTAGAAGTTTCAGAGCCCTCGGGCTACGTTTTGTGGAGTTACGGCCAGTTTAATGAGAGGCTAAATACAGGCATAATTTCCTATGAAAAAGTGCCCGCTCAAAATCGCGATTTCCCGAAAATCGGACCCCGAACCCGGTTCTGAGAAAACCCACTGGGGACGCTCCTAGTGACCTGATGGACGCACCCTAGAAGTTTCAGAGCCCTCGGGCTACATTTTGTGGAGTTACGGCCAGTTTAATGAGAGGCTAAATACAGGCATAATTTCCTATGAAAAAGTGCCCGCGCAAAATTGCAATTTCCCGAAAAACGGACCCCGAACCCGGTTCTGAGAAAACCCAATGGGGACGCTCCTAGTGACCTGACGGACGCACCCTAGAAGTTTCAGAGCCCTCGGGCTACGTTTTGTGGAGTTACAGCCAGTTTAATGAGAGGCTAAATACAGGCATAATTTCCTATGAAAAAGTGCCCGCACAAAATCGCGATTTCCCGGAAATCGGACCCTGAACCCGGTTCTGAGAAAACCCACTGGGGACGCTCCTAGTGACCTGACGGACGCACCTTAGAAGTTTCAGAGCCCTCGGGCTACGTTTTGTGCAGTTACAGCCAGTTTAATGAGAGGCTAAATACAGGCATAATTTCCTATGAAAAAGTGCCCGCGCAAAATCGCGATTTCCCGAAAATCGGACCCAGAACCCGGTTCTGAGAAAACCCACTGGGGACGCTCCTAGTGACCTGACGGACGCACCCTAGAAGTTTCAGAGCCCTCGGGCTACGTTTTGTGGAGTTACGGCTAGTTTAATGAGAGGCTAAATACAGGCATAATTTCCTATGAAAAAGTGCCCGCGCAAAATCGCGATTTCCCGATTATCGGACCCAGAACCCGGTTCTGAGAAAACCCACTGGGGTCGCTCCTAGTGACCAGACCAACGCACCGTAGAAGTTTCAGAGCCCTCGGGCTACGTTTTGTGGAGTTACGGCCAGTTTAATGAGAGGCTAAATACAGGCAAAATTCTCTATGAAAAAGTGCCCGCACAAAATTGCGATTTCCCGAAAATCGGACCCCGAACCCGGTTCTGAGAAAACCCAATGGGGACGCTCCTAGTGACCTGACGGACGCACCCTAGAAGTTTCAGAGCCCTCGGGCTACGTTTTGTGGAGTTACGGCCAGTTTAATGAGAGGCTAAATACAGGCATAATTTCCTATGAAAAAGTGCCCGCGCAAAATCGCAATTTCCCCAAAAACGGACCCCGAACCCGGTTCTGAGAAAACCCAATGGGGACGCTCCTAGTGACCTGACGGACGCACCTTAGAAGTTTCAGAGCCCTCGGGCTACATTTTGTGGAGTTACGGCTAGTTTAATGAGAGGCTAAATACAGGCATAATTTCCTATGAAAAAGTGCCCACGCAAAATCGCGATTTCCCGGAAATCGGACCCCGAACCCGGTTCTGAGAAAACCCAATGGGGACGCTCCTAGTGACCTGACGGACGCACCCTAGAAGTTTCAGAGCCCTCGGGCTACGTTTTGTGGAGTTACGGCCAGTTTAATGAGAGGCTAAATACAGGCATAATTTCCTATGAAAAAGTGCCCGCGCAAAATCGCGATTTCCCTAAAATCGGACCCCGAACCCCGTTCTGAGAAAACCCACTGGGGACGCTCCTAGTGACCGGACGGACGCACCCTAGAAGTTTCAGAGCCCTCGGGCTACGTTTTGTGGAGTTACGGCCAGTTTAATGAGAGGCTAAATACAGGCATAATTTCCTATGAAAAAGTGCCCGCGCAAAATCGCGATTTCCCGAAAATCGGACCCAGAACCCGGTTCAGAGAAAACCCACTGGGGACGCTCCTGGTGACCTGACGGACGCACCCTAGAAGTTTCAGAGCCCTCGGGCTACATTTTGTGGAGTTACGGCTAGTTTAATGAGAGGCTAAATACAGGCATAATTTCCTATGAAAAAGTGCCCGCACAAAATCGCGATTTCCCGGAAATCGGACCCCAAACCAGGTTCTAAGAAAACCCACTGGGGATGCTCCTAGTGACCTGACGGACGCACCCTAGAAGTTTCAGAGCCCTCGGGCTACGTTTTGTGGAGTTACAGCCAGTTTAATGAGAGGCTAAATACAGGCATAATTTCCTATGAAAAAGTGCCCGCGCAAAATCGCGATTTCCCGAAGATCGGACCCCGAACCCCGTTCTGAGAAAACCCACTGGGGACGCTCCTAGTGACGGGATGGACGTACCCTAGAAGTTTCAGAGCCCTCGGGCTACGTTTTGTGGAGTTACGGCCAGTTTAATGAGAGGCTAAATACAGGCATAATTTCCTATGAAAAAGTGCCCGCTCAAAATCGCGATTTCCCGAAAATCGGACCCCGAACCCGGTTCTGAGAAAACCCACTGGGGACGCTCCTAGTGACCTGATGGACGCACCCTAGAAGTTTCAGAGCCCTCGGGCTACATTTTGTGGAGTTACGGCCAGTTTAATGAGAGGCTAAATACAGGCATAATTTCCTATGAAAAAGTGCCCGCGCAAAATCGCAATTTCCCGAAAAACGGACCCCGAACCCGGTTCTGAGAAAACCCAATGGGGACGCTCCTAGTGACCTGACGGACGCACCCTAGAAGTTTCAGAGCCCTCGGGCTACGTTTTGTGGAGTTACAGCCAGTTTAATGAGAGGCTAAATACAGGCATAATTTCCTATGAAAAAGTGCCCGCACAAAATCGCGATTTCCCGGAAATCGGACCCTGAACCCGGTTCTGAGAAAACCCACTGGGGACGCTCCTAGTGACCTGACGGACGCACCTTAGAAGTTTCAGAGCCCTCGGGCTACGTTTTGTGCAGTTACAGCCAGTTTAATGAGAGGCTAAATACAGGCATAATTTCCTATGAAAAAGTGCCCGTGCAAAATCGCGATTTCCCGAAAATCGGACCCAGAACCCGGTTCTGAGAAAACCCACTGGGGACGCTCCTAGTGACCTGACGGACGCACCCTAGAAGTTTCAGAGCCCTCGGGCTACGTTTTGTGGAGTTACGGCTAGTTTAATGAGAGGCTAAATACAGGCATAATTTCCTATGAAAAAGTGCCCGCGCAAAATTGCGATTTCCCGATTATCGGACCCAGAACCCGGTTCTGAGAAAACCCACTGGGGTCGCTCCTAGTGACCAGACCAACGCACCGTAGAAGTTTCAGAGCCCTCGGGCTACGTTTTGTGGAGTTACGGCCAGTTTAATGAGAGGCTAAATACAGGCAAAATTCTCTATGAAAAAGTGCCCGCACAAAATTGCGATTTCCCGAAAATCGGACCCCGAACCCGGTTCTGAGAAAACCCAATGGGGACGCTCCTAGTGACCTGACGGACGCACCCTAGAAGTTTCAGAGCCCTCGGGCTACGTTTTGTGGAGTTACGGCCAGTTTAATGAGAGGCTAAATACAGGCATAATTTCCTATGAAAAAGTGCCCGCGCAAAATCGCAATTTCCCCAAAAACGGACCCCGAACCCGGTTCTGAGAAAACCCAATGGGGACGCTCCTAGTGACCTGACGGACGCACCTTAGAAGTTTCAGAGCCCTCGGGCTACATTTTGTGGAGTTACGGCTAGTTTAATGAGAGGCTAAATACAGGCATAATTTCCTATGAAAAAGTGCCCGCGCAAAATCGCGATTTCCCGGAAATCGGACCCCGAACCCGGTTCTGAGAAAACCCATTGGGGACGCTCCTAGTGACCTGACGGACGCACCCTAGAAGTTTCAGAGCCCTCGGGCTACGTTTTGTGGAGTTACGGCCAGTTTAATGAGAGGCTAAATACAGGCATAATTTCCTATGAAAAAGTGCCCGCGCAAAATCGCGATTTCCCTAAAATCGGACCCCGAACCCCGTTCTGAGAAAACCCACTGGGGACGCTCCTAGTGACCGGACGGACGCACCCTAGAAGTTTCAGAGCCCTCGGGCTACGTTTTGTGGAGTTACGGCCAGTTTAATGAGAGGCTAAATACAGGCATAATTTCCTATGAAAAAGTGCCCGCGCAAAATCGCGATTTCCCGAAAATCGGACCCAGAACCCGGTTCAGAGAAAACCCACTGGGGACGCTCCTGGTGACCTGACGGACGCACCCTAGAAGTTTCAGAGCCCTCGGGCTACATTTTGTGGAGTTACGGCTAGTTTAATGAGAGGCTAAATACAGGCATAATTTCCTATGAAAAAGTGCCCGCACAAAATCGCGATTTCCCGGAAATCGGACCCCAAACCAGGTTCTAAGAAAACCCACTGGGGATGCTCCTAGTGACCTGACGGACGCACCCTAGAAGTTTCAGAGCCCTCGGGCTACGTTTTGTGGAGTTACAGCCAGTTTAATGAGAGGCTAAATACAGGCATAATTTCCTATGAAAAAGTGCCCGCGCAAAATCGCGATTTCCCGAAGATCGGACCCCGAACCCCGTTCTGAGAAAACCCACTGGGGACGCTCCTAGTGACCGGATGGACGTACCCTAGAAGTTTCAGAGCCCTCGGGCTACGTTTTGTGGAGTTACGGCCAGTTTAATGAGAGGCTAAATACAGGCATAATTTCCTATGAAAAAGTGCCCGCTCAAAATCGCGATTTCCCGAAAATCGGACCCCGAACCCGGTTCTGAGAAAACCCACTGGGGACGCTCCTAGTGACCTGATGGACGCACCCTAGAAGTTTCAGAGCCCTCGGGCTACATTTTGTGGAGTTACGGCCAGTTTAATGAGAGGCTAAATACAGGCATAATTTCCTATGAAAAAGTGCCCGCGCAAAATCGCAATTTCCCGAAAAACGGACCCCGAACCCGGTTCTGAGAAAACCCAATGGGGACGCTCCTAGTGACCTGACGGACGCACCCTAGAAGTTTCAGAGCCCTCGGGCTACGTTTTGTGGAGTTACAGCCAGTTTAATGAGAGGCTAAATACAGGCATAATTTCCTATGAAAAAGTGCCCGCGCAAAATCGCGATTTCCCTAAAATCGGACCCCGAACCCGGTTCTGAGAAAACCCACTGGGGACGCTCCTAGTGACCTGACGGACGCACCTTAGAAGTTTTAGAGCCCTCGGGCTACGTTTTGTGCAGTTACAGCCAGTTTAATGAGAGGCTAAATACAGGCATAATTTCCTATGAAAAAGTGCCCGCGCAAAATCGCGATTTCCCGAAAATCGGACCCAGAACCCGGTTCTGAGAAAACCCACTGGGGACGCTCCTAGTGACCTGACGGACGCACCCTAGAAGTTTCAGAGCCCTCGGGCTACGTTTTGTGGAGTTACGGCTAGTTTAATGAGAGGCTAAATACAGGCATAATTTCCTATGAAAAAGTGCCCGCGCAAAATCGCGATTTCCCGATTATCGGACCCAGAACCCGGTTCTGAGAAAACCCACTGGGGTCGCTCCTAGTGACCTGACCAACGCACCGTAGAAGTTTCAGAGCCCTCGGGCTACATTTTGTGGAGTTACGGCCAGTTTAATGAGAGGCTAAATACAGGCAAAATTCTCTATGAAAAAGTGCCCGCACAAAATTGCGATTTCCCGAAAATCGGACCCCGAACCCGGTTCTGAGAAAACCCAATGGGGACGCTCCTAGTGACCTGACGGACGCACCCTAGAAGTTTCAGAGCCCTCGGGCTACGTTTTGTGGAGTTACGGCCAGTTTAATGAGAGGCTAAATACAGGCATAATTTCCTATGAAAAAGTGCCCGCGCAAAATCGCAATTTCCCCAAAAACGGACCCCGAACCCGGTTCTGAGAAAACCCAATGGGGACGCTCCTAGTGACCTGACGGACGCACCTTAGAAGTTTCAGAGCCCTCGGGCTACATTTTGTGGAGTTACGGCTAGTTTAATGAGAGGCTAAATACAGGCATAATTTCCTATGAAAAAGTGCCCGCGCAAAATCGCGATTTCCCGGAAATCGGACCCCGAACCCGGTTCTGAGAAAACCCATTGGGGACGCTCCTAGTGACCTGACGGACGCACCCTAGAAGTTTCAGAGCCCTCGGGCTACGTTTTGTGGAGTTACGGCCAGTTTAATGAGAGGCTAAATACAGGCATAATTTCCTATGAAAAAGTGCCCGCGCAAAATCGCGATTTCCCTAAAATCGGACCCCGAACCCCGTTCTGAGAAAACCCACTGGGGACGCTCCTAGTGACCGGACGGACGCACCCTAGAAGTTTCAGAGCCCTCGGGCTACGTTTTGTGGAGTTACGGCCAGTTTAATGAGAGGCTAAATACAGGCATAATTTCCTATGAAAAAGTGCCCGCACAAAATCGCGATTTCCCGGAAATCGGACCCCAAACCCGGTTCAGAGAAAACCCACTGGGGACGCTCCTGGTGACCTGACGGACGCACCCTAGAAGTTTCAGAGCCCTCGGGCTACATTTTGTGGAGTTACGGCTAGTTTAATGAGAGGCTAAATACAGGCATAATTTCCTATGAAAAAGTGCCCGCACAAAATCGCGATTTCCCGGAAATCGGACCCCAAACCAGGTTCTAAGAAAACCCACTGGGGATGCTCCTAGTGACCTGACGGACGCACCCTAGAAGTTTCAGAGCCCTCGGGCTACGTTTTGTGGAGTTACAGCCAGTTTAATGAGAGGCTAAATACAGGCATAATTTCCTATGAAAAAGTGCCCGCGCAAAATCGCGATTTTCCGGAAATCGGACCCAGAACCCGGTTCTGAGACAACCCACTGGGGACGCTCCTAGTGACCTGACGGACGCACCCTAGAAGTTTCAGAGCCCTCGGGCTACGTTTTGTGGAGTTACGGCCAGTTTAATGAGAGGCTAAATACAGGCATAATTTCCTATGAAAAAGTGCCCGCACAAAATCGCGATTTCCCGAAAATCGGACCCCGAACCCGGTTCTGAGACAACCCACTGGGGACGCTCCTAGTGACCGGACGGACGCACCCTAGAAGTTTCAGAGCCCTCGGGCTAAGTTTTGTGGAGTTACGGCCAGTTTAATGAGAGGCTAAATACAGGCATAATTTCCTATGAAAAAGTGCCCGCGCAAAATCGCGATTTCCCGAAAATCGGACCCAGAACCCGGTTCAGAGAAAACCCACTGGGGACGCTCCTGGTGACCTGACAGACGCACCCTAGAAGTTTCAGAGCCCTCGGGCTACATTTTGTGGAGTTACGGCTAGTTTAATGAGAGGCTAAATACAGGCATAATTTCCTATGAAAAAGTGCCCGCACAAAATCGCGATTTCCCGGAAATCGGACCCCAAACCAGGTTCTAAGAAAACCCACTGGGGATGCTCCTAGTGACCTGACGGACGCACCCTAGAAGTTTCAGAGCCCTCGGGCTACGTTTTGTGGAGTTACAGCCAGTTTAATGAGAGGCTAAATACAGGCATAATTTCCTATGAAAAAGTGCCCGCTCAAAATCGCGATTTTCCGAAAATCGGACCCAGAACCCGGTTCTGAGACAACCCACTGGGGACGCTCCTAGTGACCTGACGGACGCACCCTAGAAGTTTCAGAGCCCTCGGGCTACGTTTTGTGGAGTTACGGCCAGTTTAATGAGAGGCTAAATACAGGCATAATTTCCTATGAAAAAGTGCCCGCACAAAATCGTGATTTCCCGAAAATCGGACCCCGAACCCGGTTCTGAGAAAACCCACTGGGGACGCTCCTAGTGACCTGACGGACGCACCCTAGAAGTTTCAGAGCCCTCGGGCTACGTTTTGTGGAGTTACGGCCAGTTTAATGAGAGGCTAAATACAGGCATAATTTCCTATGAAAAAGTGCCCGCGCAAAATCGCGATTTCCCGAAGATCGGACCCCGAACCCCGTTCTGAGAAAACCCACTGGGGACGCTCCTAGTGACCGGATGGACGTACCCTAGAAGTTTCAGAGCCCTCGGGCTACGTTTTGTGGAGTTACGGCCAGTTTAATGAGAGGCTAAATACAGGCATAATTTCCTATGAAAAAGTGCCCGCACAAAATCGCGATTTCCCGAAAATCGGACCCCGAACCCGGTTCTGAGACAACCCACTGGGGACGCTCCTAGTGACCGGACGGACGCACCCTAGAAGTTTCAGAGCCCTCGGGCTACGTTTTGTGGAGTTACGGCCAGTTTAATGAGAGGCTAAATACAGGCATAATTTCCTATGAAAAAGTGCCCGCGCAAAATCGCGATTTCCCGAAAATCGGACCCAGAACCCGGTTCAGAGAAAACCCACTGGGGACGCTCCTGGTGACCTGACGGACGCACCCTAGAAGTTTCAGAGCCCTTGGGCTACATTTTGTGGAGTTACGGCTAGTTTAATGAGAGGCTAAATACAGGCATAATTTCCCATGAAAAAGTGCCCGCGCAAAATCGCGATTTCCCGAAAATCGGACCCAGAACCCGGTTCTGAGAAAACCCAATGGGGACGCTCCTAGTGACCTGACGGACGCACCCTAGAAGTTTCAGAGCCCTCGGGCTACGTTTTGTGGAGTTACGGCCAGTTTAATGAGAGGCTGAATACAGGCATAATTTCCCATGAAAAAGTGCCCGCGCAAAATCGCGATTTCCCGAAAATCGGACCCAGAACCCGGTTCAGAGAAAACCCACTGGGGACGCTCCTGGTGACCTGACGGACGCACCCTAGAAGTTTCAGAGCCCTCGGGCTACATTTTGTGGAGTTACGGACAGTTTAATGAGAGGCTAAATACAGGCATAATTTCCCATGAAAAAGTGCCCGCGCAAAATCGCGATTTCCCGAAAATCGGACCCAGAACCCGGTTCTGAGAAAACCCAATGGGGACGCTCCTAGTGACCTGACGGACACACCCTAGAAGTTTCAGAGCCCTCGGGCTACGTTTTGTGGAGTTACGGCCAGTTTAATGAGAGGCTAAATACAGGCATAATTTCCCATGAAAAAGTGCCCGCGCAAAATCGCAATTTTCCGAAAATCGGACCCCGAACCCGGTTCTGAGAAAACCCACTGGGGACGCTCCTAGTGACCTGACGGACGCACCCTAGAAGTTTCAGAGCCCTCGGGCTACGTTTTGTGGAGTTACGGCTAGTTTAATGAGAGGCTAAATACAGGCATAATTCCCTATGAAAAAGTGCCCGCTCAAAATCGCGATTTCCCGAAAATCGGACCCCGAACCCGGTTCTGAGAAGACCCACTGGGGACGCTCCTAGTGACCTGACGGACGCACCCTAGAAGTTTCAGAGCCCTCGGGCTACATTTTGTGGAGTTACGGCCAGTTTAATGAGAGGCTAAATACAGGCATAATTTCCTATGAA
Source organism: Halichoeres trimaculatus (assembly GCF_033239565.1). Lineage (NCBI taxonomy): Eukaryota > Metazoa > Chordata > Actinopteri > Labriformes > Labridae > Halichoeres > Halichoeres trimaculatus. Next base: position 193,354 of record NW_027437218.1, on the reverse strand, counting down.
AAAGTGCCCGCACAAAATCGCAATTTCCCGAAAAACGGACCCCGAATCCGGTTCTGAGAAAACCCAATGGGGACGCTCCTAGTGACCTGACGGACGCACCCTAGAAGTTTCAGAGCCCTCGGGCTACGCTTTGTGGAGTTACGGCCAGTTTAATGAGAGGCTAAATACAGGCATAATTTCCTATGAAAAAGTGCCCGCGCAAAATCGCGATTTTCCGAAAATCGGACCCCGAACCCGGTTCTGAGACAACCCACTGGGGACGCTCCTAGTGACCTGACGGACGCACCCTAGAAGTTTCAGAGCCCTCGGGCTACGTTTTGTGGAGTTACGGCCAGTTTAATGAGAGGCTAAATACAGGCATAATTTCCTATGAAAAAGTGCCCGCGCAAAATCGCGATTTCCCGAAAATCGGATCCCAAACCCGGTTCTGAGAAAACCCACTGGGGACGCTCCTAGTGACCTGACGGACGCACCCTAGAAGTTTCAGAGCCCTCGGGCTACATTTTGTGGAGTTACGGCCAGTTTAATGAGAGGCTAAATACAGGCATAATTTCCTATGAAAAAGTGCCCGCGCAAAATCGCGATTTCCCGAAAATCGGACCCCGAACCCGGTTCTGAGAAAACCCACTGGGGACGCTCCTAGTGACCTGACGGACGCACCCTAGAAGTTTCAGAGCCCTCGGGCTATGTTTTGTGGAGTTACGGCTAGTTTAATGAGAGGCTAAATACAGGCATAATTCCCTATGAAAAAGTGCCCGCGCAAAATCGCGATTTCCCGAAAATCGGACCCCGAACCCGGTTCTGAGAAAACCCACTGGGGACGCTCCTAGTGACCTGACGGACGCACCCTAGAAGTTTCAGAGCCCTCGGGCTATGTTTTGTGGAGTTACGGCTAGTTTAATGAGAGGCTAAATACAGGCATAATTTCCTATGAAAAAGTGCCCGCGCAAAATCGCGATTTCCCGAAAATCGGACCCCGAACCCGGTTCTGAGAAAACCCACTGGGGACGCTCCTAGTGACCTGACGGACGCACCCTAGAAGTTTCAGAGCCCTCGGGCTACGTTTTGTGGAGATACGGCCAGTTTAATGAGAGGCTAAATACAGGCATTATTTCCTATGAAAAAGTGCCCGCACAAAATCGCGATTTCCCGAAAATGGGACCCCGAACCCGGTTCTGAGAAAACCCACTGGGGACGCTCCTAGTGACCTGACGGACGCACCCTAGAAGTTTCAGAGCCCTCGGGCTACGTTTTGTGGAGTTAAGGCCAGTTTAATGAGAGGCTAAATACAGGCATAATTTCCTATGAAAGAGTGCCCGCGCAAAATCGCGATTTCCCGAAAAACGGACCCCGAACCTGGTTCTGAGAAAACTTACTGGGGACGCTCCTAGTGACCTGACGGACGCACCCTAGAAGTTTCAGAGCCCTCGGGCTACGTTTTGTGGAGTTACGACCAGTTTAATGAGAGGCTAAATACAGGCATAATTTCCCATGAAAAAGTGCCTGCGCAAAATCGCGATTTCCCGAAAATCGGACCCCGAACCCGGTTCTGAGAAAACCCACTGGGGACGCTCCTAGTGACCTGACGGACGCACCCTAGAAGTTTCAGAGCCCTCGGGCTACGTTTTGTGGAGTTACAGCTAGTTTAATAAGAGGCTAAATACAGGCATAATTTCCTATGAAAAAGTGCCCGCACAAAATCGCGATTTCCGGAAAATCGGACCCCGAACCCGGTTCTGAGAAAACCCACTGGGGACGCTCCTAGTGACCTGATGGACGCACCCTAGAAGTTTCAGAGCCCTCGGGCTACGTTTTGTGGAGTTACGGCCAGTTTAATGAGAGGCTAAATACAGGCATAATTTCCTATGAAAAAGTGCCCGCGCAAAATCGCGATTTCCCGAAAATCGGACCCCGAACCCGGTTCTGAGAAAACCCACTGGGGACGCTCCTAGTGACCTGACGGACGCACCCTAGAAGTTTCAGAGCCCTCGGGCTACGTTTTGTGGAGTTACGGCCAGTTTAATGAGAGGCTAAATACAGGCATAATTTCCTATGAAAAAGTGCCCGCGCAAAATCGCGATTTCCCGAAAATCGGACCCCGAACCCGGTTCTGAGAAAACCCACTGGGGACGCTTCTAGTGACCTGACGGACGCACCCTAGAAGTTTCAGAGCCCTCGGGCTACGTTTTGTGGAGTTACGGCCAGTTTAATGAGAGGCTAAATACAGGTATAATTTCCTATGAAAAAGTGCCCGCGCAAAATCGCGATTTCCCGAAAATCGGACCCCGAACCCGGTTCTGAGAAAACCCACTGGGGACGCTCCTAGTGACCTGACGGACGCACCCTAGAAGTTTCAGAGCCCTCGGGCTACGTTTTGTGGAGTTACGGCCAGTTTAATGAGAGGCTAAATACAGGCATAATTTCCTATGAAAAAGTGCCCGCGCAAAATCGCGATTTCCCGAAAATCGGACCCCGAACCCGGTTCTGAGAAAACCCACTGGGGACGCTCCTAGTGACCTGACGGACGCACCCTAGAAGTTTCAGAGCCCTCGGGCTACATTTTGTGGAGTTACGGCCAGTTTAATGAGAGGCTAAATACAGGCATAATTTCCTATGAAAAAGTGCCCGCGCAAAATCGCGATTTCCCGAAAATCGGACCCCGAACCCGGTTCTGAGAAAACCCAATGGGGACGCTCCTAGTGACCTGACGGACGCACCCTAGAAGTTTCAGAGCCCTCGGGCTATGTTTTGTGGAGTTACGGCTAGTTTAATGAGAGGCTAAATACAGGCATAATTTCCTATGAAAAAGTGCCCGCGCAAAATCGCGATTTCCCGAAAATCGGACCCCGAACCAGGTTCTGAGAAAACCCATTGGGGACGCTCCTAGTGACCTGACGGACGCACCCTAGAAGTTTCAGAGCCCTCGGGCTACGTTTTGTGGAGTTACGGCCAGTTTAATGAGAGGCTAAATACAGGCATAATTTCCTATGAAAAAGTGCCCGCACAAAATCGCGATTTCCCGAAAATCGGACCCCGAACCCGGTTCTGAGAAAACCCACTGGGGACGCTCCTAGTGACCTGACGGACGCACCCTAGAAGTTTCAGAGCCCTCGGGCTACGTTTTGTGGAGTTACGGCCAGTTTAATGAGAGGCTAAATACAGGCATAATTTCCTATGAAAAAGTGCCCGCGCAAAATCGCGATTTTCCGAAAATCGGACCCAGAACCCGGTTCTGAGACAACCCACTGGGGACGCTCCTAGTGACCTGACGGACGCACCCTAGAAGTTTCAGAGCCCTCGGGCTACGTTTTGTGGAGTTACGGCCAGTTTAATGAGAGGCTAAATACAGGCATAATTTCCTATGAAAAAGTGCCCGCACAAAATCGTGATTTCCCGAAAATCGGACCCCGAACCCGGTTCTGAGAAAACCCACTGGGGACGCTCCTAGTGACCTGACGGACGCACCCTAGAAGTTTCAGAGCCCTCGGGCTACGTTTTGTGGAGTTACGGCCAGTTTAATGAGAGGCTAAATACAGGCATAATTTCCTATGAAAAAGTGCCCGCGCAAAATCGCGATTTCCCGAAGATCGGACCCCGAACCCCGTTCTGAGAAAACCCACTGGGGACGCTCCTAGTGACCGGATGGACGTACCCTAGAAGTTTCAGAGCGCTTGGGCTACGTTTTGTGGAGTTACGGCCAGTTTAATGAGAGGCTAAATACAGGCATAATTTCCTATGAAAAAGTGCCCGCTCAAAATCGCGATTTCCCGAAAATCGGACCCCGAACCCGGTTCTGAGAAAACCCACTGGGGACGCTCCTAGTGACCTGATGGACGCACCCTAGAAGTTTCAGAGCCCTCGGGCTACATTTTGTGGAGTTACGGCCAGTTTAATGAGAGGCTAAATACAGGCATAATTTCCTATGAAAAAGTGCCCGCGCAAAATCGCAATTTCCCGAAAAACGGACCCCGAACCCGGTTCTGAGAAAACCCAATGGGGACGCTCCTAGTGACCTGACGGACGCACCCTAGAAGTTTCAGAGCCCTCGGGCTACGTTTTGTGGAGTTACAGCCAGTTTAATGAGAGGCTAAATACAGGCATAATTTCCTATGAAAAAGTGCCCGCACAAAATCGCGATTTCCCGGAAATCGGACCCTGAACCCGGTTCTGAGAAAACCCACTGGGGACGCTCCTAGTGACCTGACGGACGCACCTTAGAAGTTTCAGAGCCCTCGGGCTACGTTTTGTGCAGTTACAGCCAGTTTAATGAGAGGCTAAATACAGGCATAATTTCCTATGAAAAAGTGCCCGCGCAAAATCGCGATTTCCCGAAAATCGGACCCTGAACCCGGTTCTGAGAAAACCCACTGGGGACGCTCCTAGTGACCTGACGGACGCACCCTAGAAGTTTCAGAGCCCTCGGGCTACGTTTTGTGGAGTTACGGCTAGTTTAATGAGAGGCTAAATACAGGCATAATTTCCTATGAAAAAGTGCCCGCGCAAAATCGCGATTTCCCGATTATCGGACCCAGAACCCGGTTCTGAGAAAACCCACTGGGGTCGCTCCTAGTGACCAGACCAACGCACCCTAGAAGTTTCAGAGCCCTCGGGCTACGTTTTGTGGAGTTACGGCCAGTTTAATGAGAGGCTATATACAGGCAAAATTCTCTATGAAAAAGTGCCCGCACGAAATTGCGATTTCCCGAAAATCGGACCCCGAACCCGGTTCTGAGAAAACCCATTGGGGACGCTCCTAGTGACCTGACGGACGCACCCTAGAAGTTTCAGAGCCCTCGGGCTACGTTTTGTGGAGTTACGGCCAGTTTAATGAGAGGCTAAATACAGGCATAATTTCCTATGAAAAAGTGCCCGCGCAAAATCGCGATTTCCCGAAAATCGGACCCCGAACCCCGTTCTGAGAAAACCCACTGGGGACGCTCCTAGTGACCGGACGGACGCACCCTAGAAGTTTCAGAGCCCTCGGGCTACGTTTTGTGGAGTTACGGCCAGTTTAATGAGAGGCTAAATACAGGCATAATTTCCTATGAAAAAGTGCCCGCGCAAAATCGCGATTTCCCGAAAATCGGACCCAGAACCCGGTTCAGAGAAAACCCACTGGGGACGCTCCTGGTGACCTGACGGACGCACCCTAGAAGTTTCAGAGCCCTCGGGCTACATTTTGTGGAGTTACGGCTAGTTTAATGAGAGGCTAAATACAGGCATAATTTCCTATAAAAAAGTGCCCGCACAAAATCGCGATTTCCCGGAAATCGGACCCAGAACCCGGTTCTGAGAAAACCCACTGGGGTCGCTCCTAGTGACCAGACCAACGCACCCTAGAAGTTTCAGAGCCCTCAGGCTACGTTTTGTGGAGTTACGGCCAGTTTAATGAGAGGCTAAATACAGGCAAAATTCTCTATGAAAAAGTGCCCGCACAAAGTTGCGATTTTCCGAAAATCGGACCCCGAACCCGGTTCTGAGAAAACCCAATGGGGACGCTCCTAGTGACCTGACGGACGCACCCTAGAAGTTTCAGAGCCCTCGGGCTACGTTTTGTGGAGTTACGGCCAGTTTAATGAGAGGCTAAATACAGGCATAATTTCCTATGAAAAAGTGCCCGCGCAAAATCGCAATTTCCCCAAAAACGGACCCCGAACCCGGTTCTGAGAAAACCCAATGGGGACGCTCCTAGTGACCTGACGGACGCACCTTAGAAGTTTCAGAGCCCTCGGGCTACATTTTGTGGAGTTACGGCTAGTTTAATGAGAGGCTAAATACAGGCATAATTTCCTATGAAAAAGTGCCCGCGCAAAATCGCGATTTCCCGGAAATCGGACCCCGAACCCGGTTCTGAGAAAACCCATTGGGGACGCTCCTAGTGACCTGACGGACGCACCCTAGAAGTTTCAGAGCCCTCGGGCTACGTTTTGTGGAGTTACGGCCAGTTTAATGAGAGGCTAAATACAGGCATAATTTCCTATGAAAAAGTGCCCGCGCAAAATCGCGATTTCCCGAAAATCGGACCCCGAACCCCGTTCTGAGAAAACCCACTGGGGACGCTCCTAGTGACCGGACGGACGCACCCTAGAAGTTTCAGAGCCCTCGGGCTACGTTTTGTGGAGTTACGGCCAGTTTAATGAGAGGCTAAATACAGGCATAATTTCCTATGAAAAAGTGCCCGCGCAAAATCGCGATTTCCCGAAAATCGGACCCAGAACCCGGTTCAGAGAAAACCCACTGGGGACGCTCCTGGTGACCTGACGGACGCACCCTAGAAGTTTCAGAGCCCTCGGGCTACATTTTGTGGAGTTACGGCTAGTTTAATGAGAGGCTAAATACAGGCATAATTTCCTATGAAAAAGTGCCCGCACAAAATCGCGATTTCCCGAAAATCGGACCCCAAACCAGGTTCTAAGAAAACCCACTGGGGATGCTCCTAGTGACCTGACGGACGCACCCTAGAAGTTTCAGAGCCCTCGGGCTACGTTTTGTGGAGTTACAGCCAGTTTAATGAGAGGCTAAATACAGGCATAATTTCCTATGAAAAAGTGCCCGCGCAAAATCGCGATTTTCCGAAAATCGGACCCAGAACCCGGTTCTGAGACAACCCACTGGGGACGCTCCTAGTGACCTGACGGACGCACCCTAGAAGTTTCAGAGCCCTCGGGCTACGTTTTGTGGAGTTACGGCCAGTTTAATGAGAGGCTAAATACAGGCATAATTTCCTATGAAAAAGTGCCCGCACAAAATGGCGATTTCCCGAAAATCGGACCCCGAACCCGGTTCTGAGACAACCCACTGGGGACGCTCCTAGTGACCGGACGGACGCACCCTAGAAGTTTCAGAGCCCTCGGGCTACGTTTTGTGGAGTTACGGCCAGTTTAATGAGAGGCTAAATACAGGCATAATTTCCTATGAAAAAGTGCCCGCGCAAAATCGCGATTTCCCGAAAATCGGACCCAGAACCCGGTTCAGAGAAAACCCACTGGGGACGCTCCTGGTGACCTGACGGACGCACCCTAGAAGTTTCAGAGCCCTCGGGCTACATTTTGTGGAGTTACGGCTAGTTTAATGAGAGGCTAAATACAGGCATAATTTCCTATGAAAAAGTGCCCGCACAAAATCGCGATTTCCCGGAAATCGGACCCCAAACCAGGTTCTAAGAAAACCCACTGGGGATGCTCCTAGTGACCTGACGGACGCACCCTAGAAGTTTCAGAGCCCTCGGGCTACGTTTTGTGGAGTTACAGCCAGTTTAATGAGAGGCTAAATACAGGCATAATTTCCTATGAAAAAGTGCCCGCGCAAAATCGCGATTTTCCGAAAATCGGACCCAGAACCCGGTTCTGAGAAAACCCACTGGGGACGCTCCTAGTGACCTGACGGACGCACCCTAGAAGTTTCAGAGCCCTCGGGCTACGTTTTGTGGAGTTACGGCCAGTTTAATGAGAGGCTAAATACAGGCATAATTTCCTATGAAAAAGTGCCCGCACAAAATCGTGATTTCCCGAAAATCGGACCCCGAACCCGGTTCTGAGAAAACCCACTGGGGACGCTCCTAGTGACCTGACGGACGCACCCTAGAAGTTTCAGAGCCCTCGGGCTACGTTTTGTGGAGTTACAGCCAGTTTAATGAGAGGCTAAATACAGGCATAATTTCCTATGAAAAAGTGCCCGCGCAAAATCGCGATTTTCCGAAAATCGGACCCAGAACCCGGTTCTGAGACAACCCACTGGGGACGCTCCTAGTGACCTGACGGACGCACCCTAGAAGTTTCAGAGCCCTCGGGCTACGTTTTGTGGAGTTACGGCCAGTTTAATGAGAGGCTAAATACAGGCATAATTTCCTATGAAAAAGTGCCCGCACAAAATGGCGATTTCCCGAAAATCGGACCCCGAACCCGGTTCTGAGACAACCCACTGGGGACGCTCCTAGTGACCGGACGGACGCACCCTAGAAGTTTCAGAGCCCTCGGGCTACGTTTTGTGGAGTTACGGCCAGTTTAATGAGAGGCTAAATACAGGCATAATTTCCTATGAAAAAGTGCCCGCGCAAAATCGCGATTTCCCGAAAATCGGACCCAGAACCCGGTTCAGAGAAAACCCACTGGGGACGCTCCTGGTGACCTGACGGACGCACCCTAGAAGTTTCAGAGCCCTCGGGCTACATTTTGTGGAGTTACGGCTAGTTTAATGAGAGGCTAAATACAGGCATAATTTCCTATGAAAAAGTGCCCGCACAAAATCGCGATTTCCCGGAAATCGGACCCCAAACCAGGTTCTAAGAAAACCCACTGGGGATGCTCCTAGTGACCTGACGGACGCACCCTAGAAGTTTCAGAGCCCTCGGGCTACGTTTTGTGGAGTTACAGCCAGTTTAATGAGAGGCTAAATACAGGCATAATTTCCTATGAAAAAGTGCCCGCGCAAAATCGCGATTTTCCGAAAATCGGACCCAGAACCCGGTTCTGAGAAAACCCACTGGGGACGCTCCTAGTGACCTGACGGACGCACCCTAGAAGTTTCAGAGCCCTCGGGCTACGTTTTGTGGAGTTACGGCCAGTTTAATGAGAGGCTAAATACAGGCATAATTTCCTATGAAAAAGTGCCCGCACAAAATCGTGATTTCCCGAAAATCGGACCCCGAACCCGGTTCTGAGAAAACCCACTGGGGACGCTCCTAGTGACCTGACGGACGCACCCTAGAAGTTTCAGAGCCCTCGGGCTACGTTTTGTGGAGTTACGGCCAGTTTAATGAGAGGCTAAATACAGGCATAATTTCCTATGAAAAAGTGCCCGCGCAAAATCGCGATTTCCCGAAGATCGGACCCCGAACCCCGTTCTGAGAAAACCCACTGGGGACGCTCCTAGTGACCGGATGGACGTACCCTAGAAGTTTCAGAGCCCTCGGGCTACGTTTTGTGGAGTTACGGCCAGTTTAATGAGAGGCTAAATACAGGCATAATTTCCTATGAAAAAGTGCCCGCTCAAAATCGCGATTTCCCGAAAATCGGACCCCGAACCCGGTTCTGAGAAAACCCACTGGGGACGCTCCTAGTGACCTGATGGACGCACCCTAGAAGTTTCAGAGCCCTCGGGCTACATTTTGTGGAGTTACGGCCAGTTTAATGAGAGGCTAAATACAGGCATAATTTCCTATGAAAAAGTGCCCGCGCAAAATCGCAATTTCCCGAAAAACGGACCCCGAACCCGGTTCTGAGAAAACCCAATGGGGACGCTCCTAGTGACCTGACGGACGCACCCTAGAAGTTTCAGCGCCCTCGGGCTACGTTTTGTGGAGTTACAGCCAGTTTAATGAGAGGCTAAATACAGGCATAATTTCCTATGAAAAAGTGCCCGCACAAAATCGCGATTTCCCGGAAATCGGACCCCGAACCCGGTTCTGAGAAAACCCACTGGGGACGCTCCTAGTGACCTGACGGACGCACCTTAGAAGTTTCAGAGCCCTCGGGCTACGTTTTGTGCAGTTACAGCCAGTTTAATGAGAGGCTAAATACAGGCATAATTTCCTATGAAAAAGTGCCCGCGCAAAATCGCGATTTCCCGAAAATCGGACCCAGAACCCGGTTCAGAGAAAACCCACTGGGGACGCTCCTGGTGACCTGATGGACGCACCCTAGAAGTTTCAGAGCCCTCGGGCTACATTTTGTGGAGTTACGGACAGTTTAATGAGAGGCTAAATACAGGCATAATTTCCCATGAAAAAGTGCCCGCGCAAAATCGCGATTTCCCGAAAAACGGACCCCGAACCCGGTTCTGAGAAAACTTACTGGGGACGCTCCTAGTGACCTGACGGACGCACCCTAGAAGTTTCAGAGCCCTCGGGCTACGTTTTGTGGAGTTACGACCAGTTTAATGAGAGGCTAAATACAGGCATAATTTCCCATGAAAAAGTGCCTGCGCAAAATCGCGATTTCCCGAAAATCGGACCCCGAACCCGGTTCTGAGAAAACCCACTGGGGACGCTCCTGGTGACCTGACGGACGCACCCTAGAAGTTTCAGAGCCCTCGGGCTACATTTTGTGGAGTTACGGACAGTTTAATGAGAGGCTAAATACAGGCATAATTTCCCATGAAAAAGTGCCCGCACAAAATCGCGATTTCCCGGAAATCGGACCCCGAACCCGGTTCTGAGAAAACCCACTGGGGACGCTCCTAGTGACCTGACGGACGCACCTTAGAAGTTTCAGAACCCTCGGGCTACGTTTTGTGCAGTTACAGCCAGTTTAATGAGAGGCTAAATACAGGCATAATTTCCTATGAAAAAGTGCCCGCGCAAAATCGCGATTTCCCGAAAATCGGACCCAGAACCCGGTTCAGAGAAAACCCACTGGGGACGCTCCTGGTGACCTGATGGACGCACCCTAGAAGTTTCAGAGCCCTCGGGCTACATTTTGTGGAGTTACGGACAGTTTAATGAGAGGCTAAATACAGGCATAATTTCCCATGAAAAAGTGCCCACGCAAAATCGCGATTTCCCGAAAATCGGACCCAGAACCCGGTTCTGAGAAAACCCAATGGGGACGCTCCTAGTGACCTGACGGACGCACCCTAGAAGTTTCAGAGCCCTCAGGGTACGTTTTGTGGAGTTACGGCCAGTTTAATGAGAGGCTAAATACAGGCATAATTTCCCATGAAAAAGTGCCCGCGCAAAATCGCGATTTCCCGAAAATCGGACCCCGAACCCGGTTCTGAGAAAACCCACTGGGGACGCTCCTAGTGACCTGACGGACGCACCCTAGAAGTTTCAGAGCCCTCGGGCTACGTTTTGTGGAGTTACGGCTAGTTTAATGAGAGGCTAAATACAGGCATAATTCCCTATGAAAAAGTGCCCGCTCAAAATCGCGATTTCCCGAAAATCGGACCCCAAACCCGGTTCTGAGAAGACCCACTGGGGACGCTCCTAGTGACCTGACGGACGCACCCTAGAAGTTTCAGAGCCCTCGGGCTACATTTTGTGGAGTTACGGCCAGTTTAATGAGAGGCTAAATACAGGCATAATTTCCTATGAAAAAGTGCCCGCGCAAAATCGCAATTTCCCGAAAAACGGACCCCGAACCCGGTTCTGAGAAAACCCAATGGGGACGCTCCTAGTGACCTGACGGACGCACCCTAGAAGTTTCAGAGCCCTCGGGCTACGCTTTGTGGAGTTACGGCCAGTTTAATGAGAGGCTAAATACAGGCATAATTTCCTATGAAAAAGTGCCCGCGCAAAATCGCGATTTTCCGAAAATCAGACCCCGAACCCGGTTCTGAGACAACCCACTGGGGACGCTCCTAGTGACCTGACGGACGCACCCTAGAAGTTTCAGAGCCCTCGGGCTACGTTTTGTGGAGTTACGGCCAGTTTAATGAGAGGCTAAATACAGGCATAATTTCCTATGAAAAAGTGCCCGCGCAAAATCGCGATTTCCCGAAAATCGGATCCCGAACCCGGTTCTGAGAAAACCCACTGGGGACGCTCCTAGTGACCTGACGGACGCACCCTAGAAGTTTCAGAGCCCTCGGGCTACATTTTGTGGAGTTACGGCCAGTTTAATGAGAGGCTAAATACAGGCATAATTTCCTATGAAAAAGTGCCCGCGCAAAATCGCGATTTCCCGAAAATCGGACCCCGAACCCGGTTCTGAGAAAACCCACTGGGGACGCTCCTAGTGACCTGACGGACGCACCCTAGAAGTTTCAGAGCCCTCGGGCTATGTTTTGTGGAGTTACGGCTAGTTTAATGAGAGGCTAAATACAGGCATAATTCCCTATGAAAAAGTGCCCGCGCAAAATCGCGATTTCCCGAAAATCGGACCCCGAACCCGGTTCTGAGAAAACCCACTGGGGACGCTCCTAGTGACCTGACGGACGCACCCTAGAAGTTTCAGAGCCCTCGGGCTATGTTTTGTGGAGTTACGGCTAGTTTAATGAGAGGCTAAATACAGGCATAATTTCCTATGAAAAAGTGCCCGCGCAAAATCGCGATTTCCTGAAAATCGGACCCCGAACCCGGTTCTGAGAAAACCCACTGGGGACGCTCCTAGTGACCTGACGGACGCACCCTAGAAGTTTCAGAGCCCTCGGGCTACGTTTTGTGGAGTTACGGCCAGTTTAATGAGAGGCTAAATACAGGCATAATTTCCTATGAAAAAGTGCCCGCGCAAAATCGCGATTTCCCGAAAATCGGACCCCGAACCCGGTTCTGAGAAAACCCACTGGGGACGCTCCTAGTGACCTGACGGACGCACCCTAGAAGTTTCAGAGCCCTCGGGCTACGTTTTGTGGAGTTAAGGCCAGTTTAATGAGAGGCTAAATACAGGCATAATTTCCTATGAAAGAGTGCCCGCGCAAAATCGCGATTTCCCGAAAAACGGACCCCGAACCCGGTTCTGAGAAAACTTACTGGGGACGCTCCTAGTGACCTGACGGACGCACCCTAGAAGTTTCAGAGCCCTCGGGCTACGTTTTGTGGAGTTACGACCAGTTTAATGAGAGGCTAAATACAGGCATAATTTCCCATGAAAAAGTGCCTGCGCAAAATCGCGATTTCCCGAAAATCGGACCCCGAACCCGGTTCTGAGAAAACCCAATGGGGACGCTCCTAGTGACCTGACGGACGCACCCTAGAAGTTTCAGAGCCCTCGGGCTACGTTTTGTGGAGTTACAGCTAGTTTAATAAGAGGCTAAATACAGGCATAATTTCCTATGAAAAAGTGCCCGCACAAAATCGCGATTTCCGGAAAATCGGACCCCGAACCCGGTTCTGAGAAAACCCACTGGGGACGCTCCTAGTGACCTGACGGACGCACCCTAGAAGTTTCAGAGCCCTCGGGCTACGTTTTGTGGAGTTACGGCCAGTTTAATGAGAGGCTAAATACAGGCATAATTTCCTATGAAAAAGTGCCCGCGCAAAATCGCGATTTCCCGAAAATCGGACCCCGAACCCGGTTCTGAGAAAACCCACTGGGGACGCTCCTAGTGACCTGACGGACGCACCCTAGAAGTTTCAGAGCCCTCGGGCTACGTTTTGTGGAGTTACGGCCAGTTTAATGAGAGGCTAAATACAGGCATAATTTCCTATGAAAAAGTGCCCACGCAAAATCGCGATTTCCCGAAAAATGGACCCCGAACCCGGTTCTGAGAAAACCCAATGGGGACGCTCCTAGTGACCTGACGGACGCACCCTCGAAGTTTCAGAGCCCTCGGGCTCCGTTTTGTGGAGTTACGGCCAGTTTAATGAGAGGCTAAATACAGGCATAATTTCCTATGAAAACGTGCCCGCGCAAAATCGCGATTTCCCGCAAATCGGACCCCGAACCCGGTTCTGAGAAAACCCACTGGGGACGCTCCTAGTGACCTGACGGACGCACCCTAGAAGTTTCAGAGCCCTCGGGCTACGTTTTGTGGAGTTACGGCCAGTTTAATGAGAGGCTAAATACAGGCATAATTTCCTATGAAAAAGTGCCCGCGCAAAATCGCGATTTCCCGAAAATCGGACCCCGAACCCGGTTCTGAGAAAACCCACTGGGGACGCTTCTAGTGACCTGACAGACGCACCCTAGAAGTTTCAGAGCCCTCGGGCTACGTTTTGTGGAGTTACGGCCAGTTTAATGAGAGGCTAAATACAGGTATAATTTCCTATGAAAAAGTGCCCGGGCAAAATCGCGATTTCCCGAAAATCGGACCCCGAACCCGGTTCTGAGAAAACCCACTGGGGACGCTCCTAGTGACCTGACGGACGCACCCTAGAAGTTTCAGAGCCCTCGGGCAATGTTTTGTGGAGTTACGGCCAGTTTAATGAGAGGCTAAATACAGGCATAATTTCCTATGAAAAAGTGCCCACGCAAAATCGCGATTTCCCGAAAATCGGACCCCGAACCCGGTTCTGAGAAAACCCACTGGGGACGCTCCTAGTGACCTGACGGACGCACCCTAGAAGTTTCAGAGCCCTCGGGCTACATTTTGTGGAGTCACGGCCAGTTTAATGAGAGGCTAAATACAGGCATAATTTCCTATGAAAAAGTGCCCGCGCAAAATCGCGATTTCCTGAAAATCGGACCCCGAACCCGGTTCTGAGAAAACCCAATGGGGACGCTCCTAGTGACCTGACGGACGCACCCTAGAAGTTTCAGAGCCCTCGGGCTATGTTTTGTTATGGCTAGTTTAATGAGAGGCTAAATATAGGCATAATTTCCTATGAAAAAGTGCCCGCGCAAAATCGCGATTTCCCGAAAAACAGACCCCGAACCCGGTCCTGAGAAAACCCAATGGGGACGCTCCTAGTGACCTGACGGACGCACCCTCGAAGTTTCAGAGCCCTCGGGCTCCGTTTTGTGGAGTTACGGCCAGTTTAATGAGAGGCTAAATACAGGCATAATTTCCTATGAAAACGTGCCCGCGCAAAATCGCGATTTCCCGCAAATCGGACCCCGAACCCGGTTCCTAGAAAACCCACTGGGGACGCTCCTAGTGACCTGACGGACGCACCCTAGAAGTTTCAGAGCCCTCGGGCTATGTTTTGTGGAGTTACGGCCAGTTTAATGAGAGGCTAAATACAGGCATAATTTCCTATGAAAAAGTGCCCGCGCAAAATCGCGATTTCCCGAAAATCGGACCCCGAACCCGGTTCTGAGAAAACCCACTGGGGACGCTCCTAGTGACCTGACGGACGCACCCTAGAAGTTTCAGAGCCCTCGGGCTACATTTTGTGGAGTTACGGCCAGTTTAATGAGAGGCTAAATACAGGCATAATTTCCTATGAAAAAGTGCCCGCGCAAAATCGCGATTTCCCGAAAATCGGACCCCGAACCCGGTTCTGAGAAAACCCAATGGGGACGCTCCTAGTGACCTGACGGACGCACCCTAGAAGTTTCAGAGCCCTCGGGCTATGTTTTGTGGAGTTACGGCTAGTTTAATGAGAGGCTAAATATAGGCATAATTTCCTATGAAAAAGTGCCCGCGCAAAATCGCGATTTCCCGAAAAACGGACCCCGAACCCGGTTCTGAGAAAACCCAATGGGGACGCTCCTAGTGACCTGACGGACGCACCCTCGAAGTATCAGAGCCCTCGGGCTCCGTTTTGTGGAGTTACGGCCAGTTTAATGAGAGGCTAAATACAGGCATAATTTCCTATGAAAACGTGCCCGCGCAAAATCGCGATTTCCCGCAAATCGGACCCCGAACCCGGTTCCTAGAAAACCCACTGGGGACGCTCCTAGTGACCTGACGGACGCACCCTAGAAGTTTCAGAGCCCTCGGGCTACGTTTTGTGGAGTTACGGCCAGTTTAATGAGAGGCTAAATACAGGCATAATTTCCTATGAAAAAGTGCCCGCGCAAAATCGCGATTTCCCGAAAATCGGACCCCGAACCCGGTTCTGAGAAAACCCACTGGGGACGCTCCTAGTGACCTGACGGACGCACCCTAGAAGTTTCAGAGCCCTCGGGCTACGTTTTGTGGAGTTACGGCCAGTTTAATGAGAGGCTAAATACAGGTATAATTTCCTATGAAAAAGTGCCCGCGCAAAATCGCGATTTCCCGAAAATCGGACCCCGAACCCGGTTCTGAGAAAACCCACTGGGGACGCTCCTAGTGACCTGACGGACGCACCCTAGAAGTTTCAGAGCCCTCGGGCTACATTTTGTGGAGTTACGGCCAGTTTAATGAGAGGCTAAATACAGGCATTATTTCCTATGAAAAAGTGCCCGCGCAAAATCGCGATTTCCCGAAAAACGGACCCCGAACCCGGTTCTGAGAAAACCCACTGGGGACGCTCCTAGTGACCTGACGGACGCACCCTAGAAGTTTCAGAGCCCTCGGGCTACATTTTGTGGAGTTACGGCCAGTTTAATGAGAGGCTAAATACAGGCATAATTTCCTATGAAAAAGTGCCCGCGCAAAATCGCGATTTCCCGAAAATCGGACCCCGAACCCGGTTCTGAGAAAACCCAATGGGGACGCTCCTAGTGACCTGACGGACGCACCCTAGAAGTTTCAGAGCCCTAGGGCTACGTTTTGTGGAGCTAGTTTAATGAGAGGCTAAATACAGGCATAATTTCCTATGAAAAAGTGCCCGCGCAAAATCGCGATTTCCCGAAAATCGGACCCCGAACCCGGTTCTGAGAAAACCCATTGGGGACGCTCCTAGTGACCTGACGGACGCACCCTAGAAGTTTCAGAGCCCTAGGGCTACGTTTTGTGGAGTTACGGCCAGTTTAATGAGAGGCTAAATACAGGCATAATTTCCAATGAAAAAGTGCCCGCACAAAATCGCGATTTCCCGAAAATCGGACCCCGAACCCGGTTCTGAGAAAACCCACTGGGGACGCTCCTAGTGACCTGACGGACGCACCCTAGAAGTTTCAGAGCCCTCGGGCTACATTTTGTGGAGTTACGGCCAGTTTAATGAGAGGCTAAATACAGGCATTATTTCCTATGAAAAAGTGCCCGCGCAAAATCGCGATTTCCCGAAAATCGGACCCCGAACCCGGTTCTGAGAAAACCCACTGGGGACGCTCCTAGTGACCTGACGGACGCACCCTAGAAGTTTCAGAGCCCTCGGGCTACGTTTTGTGGAGTTACGGCCAGTTTAATGAGAGGCTAAATACAGGCATAATTTCCTATGAAAAAGTGCCCGCGCAAAATCGCGATTTCCCGAAAATCGGACCCCGAACCCGGTTCTGAGAAAACCCACTGGGGACGCTCCTAGTGACCTGACGGACGCACCCTAGAAGTTTCAGAGCCCTCGGGCTACATTTTGTGGAGTTACGGCCAGTTTAATGAGAGGCTAAATACAGGCATAATTTCCTATGAAAAAGTGCCTGCGCAAAATCGCGATTTCCCGAAAAACGGACCCCGAACCCGGTTCTGAGAAAACCCAATGGGGACGCTCCTAGTGACCTGACGGACGCACCCTCGAAGTTTCAGAGCCCTCGGGCTCCGTTTTGTGGAGTTACGGCCAGTTTAATGAGAGGCTAAATACAGGCATAATTTCCTATGAAAACGTGCCCGCGCAAAATCGCGATTTCCCGAAAATCGGACCCCGAACCCGGTTCCTAGAAAACCCACTGGGGACGCTCCTAGTGACTTGACGGACGCACCCTAGAAGTTTCAGAGCCCTCGGGCTACGTTTTGTGGAGTTACGGCCAGTTTAATGAGAGGCTAAATACAGGCATAATTTCCTATGAAAAAGTGCCCGCGCAAAATCGCGATTTCCCGAAAATCGGACCCCGAACCCGGTTCTGAGAAAACCCACTGGGGACGCTCCTAGTGACCTGACGGACGCACCCTAGAAGTTTCAGAGCCCTCGGGCTACGTTTTGTGGAGTTACGGCCAGTTCAATGAGAGGCTAAATACAGGTATAATTTCCTATGAAAAAGTGCCCGCGCAAAATCGCGATTTCCCGAAAATCGGACCCCGAACCCGGTTCTGAGAAAACCCACTGGGGACGCTCCTAGTGACCTGACGGACGCACCCTAGAAGTTTCAGAGCCCTCGGGCTACATTTTGTGGAGTTACGGCCAGTTTAATGAGAGGCTAAATACAGGCATAATTTCCTATGAAAAAGTGCCCTTCGCAAAATCGCGATTTCCCGAAAATCGGACCCCGAACCCGGTTCTGAGAAAACCCACTGGGGACGCTCCTAGTGACCTGACGGACGCACCCTAGAAGTTTCAGAGCCCTCGGGCTACGTTTTGTGGAGTTACGGCCAGTTTAATGAGAGGCTAAATACAGGCATAATTTCCTATGAAAAAGTGCCCGCGCAAAATCGCGATTTCCCGAAAATCGGACCCCGAACCCGGTTCTGAGAAAACCCACTGGGGACGCTCCTAGTGACCTGACGGACGCACCCTAGAAGTTTCAGAGCCCTCGGGCTACGTTTTGTGGAGTTACGGCCAGTTTAATGAGAGGCTAAATACAGGCATAATTTCCTATGAAAAAGTGCCCGCGCAAAATCGCGATTTCCCGAAAATCGGACCCCGAACCCGGTTCTGAGAAAACCCAATGGGGACGCTCCTAGTGACCTGACGGACGCACCCTAGAAGTTTCAGAGCCCTCGGGCTACATTTTGTGGAGTTACGGCCAGTTTAATGAGAGGCTAAATACAGGCATAATTTCCTATGAAAACGTGCCTGCGCAAAATCGCGATTTCCCGAAAAACGGACCCCGAACTCGGTTCTGAGAAAACCCAATGGGGACGCTCCTAGTGACCTGACGGACGCACCCTCGAAGTTTCAGAGCCCTCGGGCTACGTTTTGTGGAGTTACGGCCAGTTTAATGAGAGGCTAAATACAGGCATAATTTCCTATGAAAAAGTGCCCGCGCAAAATCGCGATTTCCCGAAAAACGGACCCCGAACCCGGTTCTGAGAAAACCCACTGGGGACGCTCCTAGTGACCTGACGGACGCACCCTAGAAGTTTCAGAGCCCTCGGGCTACGTTTTGTGGAGTTACGGCCAGTTTAATGAGAGGCTAAATACAGGTATAATTTCCTATGAAAAAGTGCCCGCGCAAAATCGCGATTTCCCGAAAATCGGACCCCGAACCCGGTTCTGAGAAAACCCACTGGGGACGCTCCTAGTGACCTGACGGACGCACCCTAGAAGTTTCAGAGCCCTCGGGCTATGTTTTGTGGAGTTACGGCTAGTTTAATGAGAGGCTAAATACAGGCATAATTTCCTATGAAAAAGTGCCCGCGCAAAATCGCGATTTCCCGAAAATCGGACCCCGAACCCGGTTCTGAGAAAACCCACTGGGGACGCTCCTAGTGACCTGACGGACGCACCCTAGAAGTTTCAGAGCCCTCGGGCTACGTTTTGTGGAGTTACGGCCAGTTTAATGAGAGGCTAAATACAGGCATAATTTCCTATGAAAAAGTGCCCGCGCAAAATCGCGATTTCCCGAAAATCGGACCCCGAACCCGGTTCTGAGAAAACCCACTGGGGACGCTCCTAGTGACCTGACGGACGCACCCTAGAAGTTTCAGAGCCCTCGGGCTACATTTTGTGGAGTTACGGCCAGTTTAATGAGAGGCTAAATACAGGCATAATTTCCTATGAAAAAGTGCCCGCGCAAAATCGCGATACCGAAAATCGGACCCCGAACCCGGTTCTGAGAAAACCCAATGGGGACGCTCCTAGTGACCTGACGGACGCACCCTAGAAGTTTCAGAGCCCTCGGGCTACATTTTTTTGGAGTTACGGCCAGTTTAATGAGAGGCTAAATACAGGCATAATTTCCTATGAAAAAGTGCCCGCGCAAAATCGCGATTTCCCGAAAATCGGACCCAGAACCCGGTTCTGAGAAAACCCACTGGGGACGCTCCTAGTGACCTGACGGACGCACCCTAGAAGTTTCAGAGCCCTCGGGCTACATTTTGTGGAGTTACGGCTAGTTTAATGAGAGGCTAAATACAGGCATAATTTCCTATGAAAAAGTGCCCGCGCAAAATCGCGATTTCCTGAAAATCGGACCCAGAACCCGGTTCTGAGAAAACCCACTGGGGTCGCTCCTAGTGACCTGACCAACGCACCGTAGAAGTTTCAGAGCCCTCGGGCTACGTTTTGTGGAGTTACGGCCAGTTTAATGAGAGGCTAAATACAGGCAAATTTCCTCTGAAAAAGTTCCCGCACAAAATCGCGATTTCCCGGAAATCGGACCCCAAACGAGGTTCTAAGAAAACCCACTTGGGACGCTCCTAGTGACCTGACGGACGCACCCTAGAAGTTTCAGAGCCCTCGGGCTACGTTTTGTGGAGTTACGGCCAGTTTAATGAGAGGCTAAATACAGGCATAATTTCCTATGAAAAAGTGCCCGCACAAAATCGCGATTTCCCGGAAATCGGACCCCGAACCCGGTTCTGAGAAAACCCACTGGGGACGCTCCTAGTGACCTGACGGACGCACCTTAGAAGTTTCAGAGCCCTCGGGCTACGTTTTGTGCAGTTACAGCCAGTTTAATGAGAGGCTAAATACAGGCATAATTTCCTATGACAAAGTGCCCGCGCAAAATCGCGATTTCCCGAAAATCGGACCCAGAACCCGGTTCAGAGAAAACCCACTTGGGACGCTCCTGGTGACCTGACGGACGCACCCTAGAAGTTTCAGAGCCCTCGGGCTACATTTTGTGGAGTTACGGCTAGTTTAATGAGAGGCTAAATACAGGCATAATTTCCTATGAAAAAGTGCCCGCACAAAATCGCGATTTCCCGGAAATCGGACCCCGAACCCGGTTCTGAGAAAACCCACTGGGGACGCTCCTAGTGACCTGACGGACGCACCCTAGAAGTTTCAGAGCCCTCGGGCTACGTTTTGTGGAGTTACAGCCAGTTTAATGAGAGGCTAAATACAGGCATAATTTCCTATGAAAAAGTGCCCGCGCAAAATCGCGATTTTCCGAAAATCGGACCCCGAACCCGGTTCTGAGACAACCCACTGGGGACGCTCCTAGTGACCTGACGGACGCACCCTAGAAGTTTCAGAGCCCTCGGGCTACGTTTTGTGGAGTTACGGCCAGTTTAATGAGAGGCTAAATACAGGCATAATTTCCTATGAAAAAGTGCCCGCGCAAAATCGCGTTTTCCCGAAAATCGGACCCCGAACCCGGTTTTGAGAAAACCCACTGGGGACGCTCCTAGTGACCTGACAGACGCACCCTAGAAGTTTCAGAGCCCTTGGGCTACATTTTGTGGAGTTACGGCCAGTTTAATGAGAGGCTAAATACAGGCATAATTTCCTATGAAAAAGTGCCCGCGCAAAATCGCGATTTCCCGAAAAACGGACCCCGAACCCGGTTCTGAGAAAACCCAATGGGGACGCTCCTAGTGACCTGACGGACGCACCCTAGAAGTTTCAGAGCCCTCGGGCTACGTTTTGTGGAGTTACGGCCAGTTTAATGAGAGGCTAAATACAGGCATAATTTCCTATGAAAAAGTGCCCGCGCAAAATCGCGATTTCCCGAAAATCGGACCCAGAACCCGGTTCTGAGAAAACCCACTGGGGACGCTCCTAGTGACCTGACGGACGCACCCTAGAAGTTTCAGAGCCCTCGGGCTACGTTTTGTGGAGTTACGGCTAGTTTAATGAGAGGCTAAATACAGGCATAATTTCCTATGAAAAAGTGCCCGCGCAAAATCGCGATTTCCCGATTATCGGACCCAGAACCCGGTTCTGAGAAAACCCACTGGGGTCGCTCCTAGTGACCTGACCAACGCACCGTAGAAGTTTCAGAGCCCTCGGGCTACGTTTTGTGGAGTTACGGCCAGTTTAATGAGAGGCTAAATACAGGCATAATTCCCTATGAAAAAGTGCCCGCACAAAATCGCGATTTCCCGAAAATCGGACCCCGAACCCGGTTCTGAGAAAACCCACTGGGGACGCTCCTAGTGACCTGACGGACGCAGCCTAGAAGTTTCAGAGCCCTCGGGCTACGTTTTGTGGAGTTACGGCCAGTTTAATGAGAGGCTAAATACAGGCATAATTTCCTATGAAAAAGTGCCCGCGCAAAATCGCAATTTCCCCAAAAACGGACCCCGAACCCGGTTCTGAGAAAACCCAATGGGGACGCTCCTAGTGACCTGACGGACGCACCCTAGAAGTTTCAGAGCCCTCGGGCTACATTTTGTGGAGTTACGGCTAGTTTAATGAGAGGCTAAATACAGGCATAATTTCCTATGAAAAAGTGCCCGCGCAAAATCGCGATTTCCCGAAAATCGGACCCCGAACCCGGTTCTGAGAAAACCCATTGGGGACGCTCCTAGTGACCTGACGGACGCACCCTAGAAGTTTCAGAGCCCTCGGGCTACGTTTTGTGGAGTTACGGCCAGTTTGATGAGAGGCTAAATACAGGCATAATTTCCTATGAAAAAGTGCCCGCGCAAAATCGCGATTTCCCGAAAATCGGACCCCGAACCCCGTTCTGAGACAACCCACTGGGGACGCTCCTAGTGACCTGACGGACGCACCCTAGAAGTTTCAGAGCCCTCGGGCTACGTTTTGTGGAGTTACGGCCAGTTTAATGAGAGGCTAAATACAGGCATAATTTCCTATGAAAAAGTGCCCGCGCAAAATCGCGATTTCCCGAAAATCGGACCCAGAACCCGGTTCAGAGAAAACCAACTGGGGACGCTCCTGGTGACCTGACGGACGCACCCTAGAAGTTTCAGAGCCCTCGGGCTACATTTTGTGGAGTTACGGCTAGTTTAATGAGAGGCTAAATACAGGCATAATTTCCTATGAAAAAGTGCCCGCACAAAATCGCGATTTCCCGGGAAATCGGACCCCAAACCAGGTTCTAAGAAAACCCACTGGGGATGCTCCTAGTGACCTGACGGACGCACCCTAGAAGTTTCAGAGCCCTCGGGCTACGTTTTGTGGAGTTACAGCCAGTTTAATGAGAGGCTAAATACAGGCATAATTTCCTATGAAAAAGTGCCCGCACAAAATCGCGATTTCCCGGAAATCGGACCCTGAACCCGGTTCTGAGAAAACCCACTGGGGACGCTCCTAGTGACCTGACGGACGCACCTTAGAAGTTTCAGAGCCCTCGGGCTACGTTTTGTGCAGTTACAGCCAGTTTAATGAGAGGCTAAATACAGGCATAATTTCCTATGAAAAAGTGCCCGCGCAAAATCGCGATTTCCCGAAAATCGGACCCAGAACCCGGTTCTGAGAAAACCCACTGGGGACGCTCCTAGTGACCTGACGGACGCACCCTAGAAGTTTCAGAGCCCTCGGGCTACGTTTTGTGGAGTTACGGCTAGTTTAATGAGAGGCTAAATACAGGCATAATTTCCTATGAAAAAGTGCCCGCGCAAAATCGCGATTTCCCGATTATCGGACCCAGAACCCGGTTCTGAGAAAACCCACTGGGGTCGCTCCTAGTGACCAGACCAACGCACCGTAGAAGTTTCAGAGCCCTCGGGCTACGTTTTGTGGAGTTACGGCCAGTTTAATGAGAGGCTAAATACAGGCAAAATTCTCTATGAAAAAGTGCCCGCACAAAATTGCGATTTCCCGAAAATCGGACCCCGAACCCGGTTCTGAGAAAACCCAATGGGGACGCTCCTAGTGACCTGACGGACACACCCTAGAAGTTTCAGAGCCCTCGGGCTACGTTTTGTGGAGTTACGGCCAGTTTAATGAGAGGCTAAATACAGGCATAATTTCCTATGAAAAAGTGCCCGCGCAAAATCGCAATTTCCCCAAAAACGGACCCCGAACCCGGTTCTGAGAAAACCCAATGGGGACGCTCCTAGTGACCTGACGGACGCACCTTAGAAGTTTCAGAGCCCTCGGGCTACATTTTGTGGAGTTACGGCTAGTTTAATGAGAGGCTAAATACAGGCATAATTTCCTATGAAAAAGTGCCCGCGCAAAATCGCGATTTCCCGGAAATCGGACCCCGAACCCGGTTCTGAGAAAACCCATTGGGGACGCTCCTAGTGACCTGACGGACGCACCCTAGAAGTTTCAGAGCCCTCGGGCTACGTTTTGTGGAGTTACGGCCAGTTTAATGAGAGGCTAAATACAGGCATAATTTCCTATGAAAAAGTGCCCGCGCAAAATCGCGATTTCCCGAAAATCGGACCCCGAACCCCGTTCTGAGAAAACCCACTGGGGACGCTCCTAGTGACCGGACGGACGCACCCTAGAAGTTTCAGAGCCCTCGGGCTACGTTTTGTGGAGTTACGGCCAGTTTAATGAGAGGCTAAATACAGGCATAATTTCCTATGAAAAAGTGCCCGCGCAAAATCGCGATTTCCCGAAAATCGGACCCAGAACCCGGTTCAGAGAAAACCCACTGGGGACGCTCCTGGTGACCTGACGGACGCACCCTAGAAGTTTCAGAGCCCTCGGGCTACATTTTGTGGAGTTACGGCTAGTTTAATGAGAGGCTAAATACAGGCATAATTTCCTATGAAAAAGTGCCCGCACAAAATCGCAATTTCCCGGAAATCGGACCCCAAACCAGGTTCTAAGAAAACCCACTGGGGATGCTCCTAGTGACCTGACGGACGCACCCTAGAAGTTTCAGAGCCCTCGGGCTACGTTTTGTGGAGTTACAGCCAGTTTAATGAGAGGCTAAATACAGGCATAATTTCCTATGAAAAAGTGCCCGCGCAAAATCGCGATTTTCCGAAAATCGGACCCAGAACCCGGTTCTGAGACAACCCACTGGGGACGCTCCTAGTGACCTGACGGACGCACCCTAGAAGTTTCAGAGCCCTCGGGCTACGTTTTGTGGAGTTACGGCCAGTTTAATGAGAGGCTAAATACAGGCATAATTTCCTATGAAAAAGTGCCCGCACAAAATCGCGATTTCCCGAAAATCGGACCCCGAACCCGGTTCTGAGACAACCCACTGGGGACGCTCCTAGTGACCGGACGGACGCACCCTAGAAGTTTCAGAGCCCTCGGGCTACGTTTTGTGGAGTTACGGCCAGTTTAATGAGAGGCTAAATACAGGCATAATTTCCTACGAAAAAGTGCCCGCGCAAAATCCGATTTCCCGAAAATCGGACCCAGAACCCGGTTCAGAGAAAACCCACTGGGGACGCTCCTGGTGACCTGACGGACGCACCCTAGAAGTTTCAGAGCCCTCGGGCTACATTTTGTGGAGTTACGGCTAGTTTAATGAGAGGCTAAATACAGGCATAATTTCCTATGAAAAAGTGCCCGCACAAAATCGCGATTTCCCGGAAATCGGACCCCAAACCAGGTTCTAAGAAAACCCACTGGGGATGCTCCTAGTGACCTGACGGACGCACCCTAGAAGTTTCAGAGCCCTCGGGCTACGTTTTGTGGAGTTACAGCCAGTTTAATGAGAGGCTAAATACAGGCATAATTTCCTATGAAAAAGTGCCCGCGCAAAATCGCGATTTCCCGAAAATCGGACCCCGAACCCCGTTCTGAGACAACCCACTGGGGACGCTCCTAGTGACCTGACGGACGCACCCTAGAAGTTTCAGAGCCCTCGGGCTACGTTTTGTGGAGTTACGGCCAGTTTAATGAGAGGCTAAATACAGGCATAATTTCCTATGAAAAAGTGCCCGCGCAAAATCGCGATTTCCCGAAAATCGGACCCAGAACCCGGTTCAGAGAAAACCAACTGGGGACGCTCCTGGTGACCTGACGGACGCACCCTAGAAGTTTCAGAGCCCTCGGGCTACATTTTGTGGAGTTACGGCTAGTTTAATGAGAGGCTAAATACAGGCATAATTTCCTATGAAAAAGTGCCCGCACAAAATCGCGATTTCCCGGGAAATCGGACCCCAAACCAGGTTCTAAGAAAACCCACTGGGGATGCTCCTAGTGACCTGACGGACGCACCCTAGAAGTTTCAGAGCCCTCGGGCTACGTTTTGTGGAGTTACAGCCAGTTTAATGAGAGGCTAAATACAGGCATAATTTCCTATGAAAAAGTGCCCGCACAAAATCGCGATTTCCCGGAAATCGGACCCTGAACCCGGTTCTGAGAAAACCCACTGGGGACGCTCCTAGTGACCTGACGGACGCACCTTAGAAGTTTCAGAGCCCTCGGGCTACGTTTTGTGCAGTTACAGCCAGTTTAATGAGAGGCTAAATACAGGCATAATTTCCTATGAAAAAGTGCCCGCGCAAAATCGCGATTTCCCGAAAATCGGACCCAGAACCCGGTTCTGAGAAAACCCACTGGGGACGCTCCTAGTGACCTGACGGACGCACCCTAGAAGTTTCAGAGCCCTCGGGCTACGTTTTGTGGAGTTACGGCTAGTTTAATGAGAGGCTAAATACAGGCATAATTTCCTATGAAAAAGTGCCCGCGCAAAATCGCGATTTCCCGATTATCGGACCCAGAACCCCGTTCTGAGAAAACCCACTGGGGTCGCTCCTAGTGACCAGACCAACGCACCGTAGAAGTTTCAGAGCCCTCGGGCTACGTTTTGTGGAGTTACGGCCAGTTTAATGAGAGGCTAAATACAGGCAAAATTCTCTATGAAAAAGTGCCCGCACAAAATTGCGATTTCCCGAAAATCGGACCCCGAACCCGGTTCTGAGAAAACCCAATGGGGACGCTCCTAGTGACCTGACGGACACACCCTAGAAGTTTCAGAGCCCTCGGGCTACGTTTTGTGGAGTTACGGCCAGTTTAATGAGAGGCTAAATACAGGCATAATTTCCTATGAAAAAGTGCCCGCGCAAAATCGCAATTTCCCCAAAAACGGACCCCGAACCCGGTTCTGAGAAAACCCAATGGGGACGCTCCTAGTGACCTGACGGACGCACCTTAGAAGTTTCAGAGCCCTCGGGCTACATTTTGTGGAGTTACGGCTAGTTTAATGAGAGGCTAAATACAGGCATAATTTCCTATGAAAAAGTGCCCGCGCAAAATCGCGATTTCCCGGAAATCGGACCCCGAACCCGGTTCTGAGAAAACCCATTGGGGACGCTCCTAGTGACCTGACGGACGCACCCTAGAAGTTTCAGAGCCCTCGGGCTACGTTTTGTGGAGTTACGGCCAGTTTAATGAGAGGCTAAATACAGGCATAATTTCCTATGAAAAAGTGCCCGCGCAAAATCGCGATTTCCCGAAAATCGGACCCCGAACCCCGTTCTGAGAAAACCCACTGGGGACGCTCCTAGTGACCGGACGGACGCACCCTAGAAGTTTCAGAGCCCTCGGGCTACGTTTTGTGGAGTTACGGCCAGTTTAATGAGAGGCTAAATACAGGCATAATTTCCTATGAAAAAGTGCCCGCGCAAAATCGCGATTTCCCGAAAATCGGACCCAGAACCCGGTTCAGAGAAAACCCACTGGGGACGCTCCTGGTGACCTGACGGACGCACCCTAGAAGTTTCAGAGCCCTCGGGCTACATTTTGTGGAGTTACGGCTAGTTTAATGAGAGGCTAAATACAGGCATAATTTCCTATGAAAAAGTGCCCGCACAAAATCGCGATTTCCCGGAAATCGGACCCCAAACCAGGTTCTAAGAAAACCCACTGGGGATGCTCCTAGTGACCTGACGGACGCACCCTAGAAGTTTCAGAGCCCTCGGGCTACGTTTTGTGGAGTTACAGCCAGTTTAATGAGAGGCTAAATACAGGCATAATTTCCTATGAAAAAGTGCCCGCGCAAAATCGCGATTTTCCGAAAATCGGACCCAGAACCCGGTTCTGAGACAACCCACTGGGGACGCTCCTAGTGACCTGACGGACGCACCCTAGAAGTTTCAGAGCCCTCGGGCTACGTTTTGTGGAGTTACGGCCAGTTTAATGAGAGGCTAAATACAGGCATAATTTCCTATGAAAAAGTGCCCGCACAAAATCGCGATTTCCCGAAAATCGGACCCCGAACCCGGTTCTGAGACAACCCACTGGGGACGCTCCTAGTGACCGGACGGACGCACCCTAGAAGTTTCAGAGCCCTCGGGCTACGTTTTGTGGAGTTACGGCCAGTTTAATGAGAGGCTAAATACAGGCATAATTTCCTATGAAAAAGTGCCCGCGCAAAATCCGATTTCCCGAAAATCGGACCCAGAACCCGGTTCAGAGAAAACCCACTGGGGACGCTCCTGGTGAGCTGACGGACGCACCCTAGAAGTTTCAGAGTCCTCGGGCTACATTTTGTGGAGTTACGGCTAGTTTAATGAGAGGCTAAATACAGGCATAATTTCCTATGAAAAAGTGCCCGCACAAAATCGCGATTTCCCGGAAATCGGACCCCAAACCAGGTTCTAAGAAAACCCACTGGGGATGCTCCTAGTGACCTGACGGACGCACCCTAGAAGTTTCAGAGCCCTCGGGCTACGTTTTGTGGAGTTACAGCCAGTTTAATGAGAGGCTAAATACAGGCATAATTTCCTATGAAAAAGTGCCCGCGCAAAATCACGATTTTCCGAAAATCGGACCCAGAACCCGGTTCTGAGACAACCCACTGGGGACGCTCCTAGTGACCTGACGGACGCACCCTAGAAGTTTCAGAGCCCTCGGGCTACGTTTTGTGGAGTTACGGCCAGTTTAATGAGAGGCTAAATACAGGCATAATTTCCTATGAAAAAGTGCCCGCACAAAATCGTGATTTCCCGAAAATCGGACCCCGAACCCGGTTCTGAGAAAACCCACTGGGGACGCTCCTAGTGACCTGACGGACGCACCCTAGAAGTTTCAGAGCCCTCGGGCTACGTTTTGTGGAGTTACGGCCAGTTTAATGAGAGGCTAAATACAGGCATAATTTCCTATGAAAAAGTGCCCGCGCAAAATCGCGATTTCCCGAAGATCGGACCCCGAACCCCGTTCTGAGAAAACCCACTGGGGACGCTCCTAGTGACCGGATGGACGTACCCTAGAAGTTTCAGAGCCCTCGGGCTACGTTTTGTGGAGTTACGGCCAGTTTAATGAGAGGCTAAATACAGGCATAATTTCCTATGAAAAAGTGCCCGCTCAAAATCGCGATTTCCCGAAAATCGGACCCCGAACCCGGTTCTGAGAAAACCCACTGGGGACGCTCCTAGTGACCTGATGGACGCACCCTAGAAGTTTCAGAGCCCTCGGGCTACGTTTTGTGGAGTTACAGCCAGTTTAATGAGAGGCTAAATACAGGCATAATTTCCTATGAAAAAGTGCCCGCACAAAATCGCGATTTCCCGGAAATCGGACCCCGAACCCGGTTCTGAGAAAACCCACTGGGGACGCTCCTAGTGACCTGACGGACGCACCTTAGAAGTTTCAGAGCCCTCGGGCTACGTTTTGTGCAGTTACAGCCAGTTTAATGAGAGGCTAAATACAGGCATAATTTCCTATGAAAAAGTGCCAGCGCAAAATCGCGATTTCCCGAAAATCGGACCCAGAACCCGGTTCAGAGAAAACCCACTGGGGACGCTCCTGGTGACCTGACGGACGCACCCTAGAAGTTTCAGAGCCCTCGGGCTACATTTTGTGGAGTTACGGACAGTTTAATGAGAGGCTAAATACAGGCATAATTTCCCATGAAAAAGTGCCCGCGCAAAATCGCGATTTCCCGAAAATCGGACCCAGAACCCGGTTCTGAGAAAACCCAATGGGGACGCTCCTAGTGACCTGACGGACGCACCCTAGAAGTTTCAGAGCCCTCGGGCTACGTTTTGTGGAGTTACGGCCAGTTTAATGAGAGGCTGAATACAGGCATAATTTCCCATGAAAAAGTGCCCGCGCAAAATCGCGATTTCCCGAAAATCGGACCCAGAACACGGTTCAGAAAAAACCCACTGGGGACGCTCCTGGTGACCTGACGGACGCACCCTAGAAGTTTCAGAGCCCTCGGGCTACATTTTGTGGAGTTACGGACAGTTTAATGAGAGGCTAAATACAGGCATAATTTCCCATGAAAAAGTGCCCGCACAAAATCGCGATTTCCCGGAAATCGGACCCCGAACCCGGTTCTGAGAAAACCCACTGGGGACGCTCCTAGTGACCTGACGGACGCACCTTAGAAGTTTCAGAGCCCTCGGGCTACGTTTTGTGCAGTTACAGCCAGTTTAATGAGAGGCTAAATACAGGCATAATTTCCTATGAAAAAGTGCCCGCGCAAAATCGCGATTTCCCGAAAATCGGACCCAGAACCCGGTTCAGAGAAAACCCACTGGGGACGCTCCTGGTGAGCTGACGGACGCACCCTAGAAGTTTCAGAGCCCTCGGGCTACATTTTGTGGAGTTACGGACAGTTTAATGAGAGGCTAAATACAGGCATAATTTCCCATGAAAAAGTGCCCGCGCAAAATCGCGATTTCCCGAAAATCGGACCCAGAACCCGGTTCTGAGAAAACCCAATGGGGACGCTCCTAGTGACCTGACGGACACACCCTAGAAGTTTCAGAGCCCTCGGGCTACGTTTTGTGGAGTTACGGCCAGTTTAATGAGAGGCTAAATACAGGCATAATTTCCCATGAAAAAGTGCCCGCGCAAAATCGCAATTTTCCGAAAATCGGACCCCGAACCCGGTTCTGAGAAAACCCACTGGGGACGCTCCTAGTGACCTGACGGACGCACCCTAGAAGTTTCAGAGCCCTCGGGCTACGTTTTGTGGAGTTACAGCTAGTTTAATGAGAGGCTAAATACAGGCATAATTCCCTATGAAAAAGTGCCCGCTCAAAATCGCGATTTCCCGAAAATCGGACCCCGAACCCGGTTCTGAGAAGACCCACTGGGGACGCTCCTAGTGACCTGACGGACGCACCCTAGAAGTTTCAGAGCCCTCGGGCTACATTTTGTGGAGTTACGGCCAGTTTAATGAGAGGCTAAATACAGGCATAATTTCCTATGAAAAAGTGCCCGCGCAAAATCGCAATTTCCCGAAAAACGGACCCCGAATCCGGTTCTGAGAAAACCCAATGGGGACGCTCCTAGTGACCTGACGGACGCACCCTAGAAGTTTCAGAGCCCTCGGGCTACGCTTTGTGGAGTTACGGCCAGTTTAATGAGAGGCTAAATACAGGCATAATTTCCTATGAAAAAGTGCCCGCGCAAAATCGCGATTTTCCGAAAATCGGACCCCGAACCCGGTTCTGAGACAACCCACTGGGGACGCTCCTAGTGACCTGACGGACGCACCCTAGAAGTTTCAGAGCCCTCGGGCTACGTTTTGTGGAGTTACGGCCAGTTTAATGAGAGGCTAAATACAGGCATAATTTCCTATGAAAAAGTGCCCGCGCAAAATCGCGATTTCCCGAAAATCGGATCCCGAACCCGGTTCTGAGAAAACCCACTGGGGACGCTCCTAGTGACCTGACGGACGCACCCTAGAAGTTTCAGAGCCCTCGGGCTACATTTTGTGGAGTTACGGCCAGTTTAATGAGAGGCTAAATACAGGCATAATTTCCTATGAAAAAGTGCCCGCGCAAAATCGCGATTTCCCGAAAATCGGACCCCGAACCCGGTTCTGAGAAAACCCACTGGGGACGCTCCTAGTGACCTGACGGACGCACCCTAGAAGTTTCAGAGCCCTCGGGCTATGTTTTGTGGAGTTACGGCTAGTTTAATGAGAGGCTAAATACAGGCATAATTCCCTATGAAAAAGTGCCCGCGCAAAATCGCGATTTCCCGAAAATCGGACCCCGAACCCGGTTCTGAGAAAACCCACTGGGGACGCTCCTAGTGACCTGACGGACGCACCCTAGAAGTTTCAGAGCCCTCGGGCTATGTTTTGTGGAGTTACGGCTAGTTTAATGAGAGGCTAAATACAGGCATAATTTCCTATGAAAAAGTGCCCGCGCAAAATCGCGATTTCCCGAAAATCGGACCCCGAACCCGGTTCTGAGAAAACCCACTGGGGACGCTCCTAGTGACCTGACGGACGCACCCTAGAAGTTTCAGAGCCCTCGGGCTACGTTTTGTGGAGTTACGGCCAGTTTAATGAGAGGCTAAATACAGGCATAATTTCCTATGAAAAAGTGCCCGCACAAAATCGCGATTTCCCGAAAATGGGACCCCGAACCCGGTTCTGAGAAAACCCACTGGGGACGCTCCTAGTGACCTGACGGACGCACCCTAGAAGTTTCAGAGCCCTCGGGCTACGTTTTGTGGAGTTACGGCCAGTTTAATGAGAGGCTAAATACAGGCATAATTTCCTATGAAAAAGTGCCCGCGCAAAATCGCGATTTCCCGAAAATCGGATCCCGAACCCGGTTCTGAGAAAACCCACTGGGGACGCTCCTAGTGACCTGACGGACGCACCCTAGAAGTTTCAGAGCCCTCGGGCTACATTTTGTGGAGTTACGGCCAGTTTAATGAGAGGCTAAATACAGGCATAATTTCCTATGAAAAAGTGCCCGCGCAAAATCGCGATTTCCCGAAAATCGGACCCCGAACCCGGTTCTGAGAAAACCCACTGGGGACGCTCCTAGTGACCTGACGGACGCACCCTAGAAGTTTCAGAGCCCTCGGGCTATGTTTTGTGGAGTTACGGCTAGTTTAATGAGAGGCTAAATACAGGCATAATTCCCTATGAAAAAGTGCCCGCGCAAAATCGCGATTTCCCGAAAATCGGACCCCGAACCCGGTTCTGAGAAAACCCACTGGGGACGCTCCTAGTGACCTGACGGACGCACCCTAGAAGTTTCAGAGCCCTCGGGCTATGTTTTGTGGAGTTACGGCTAGTTTAATGAGAGGCTAAATACAGGCATAATTTCCTATGAAAAAGTGCCCGCGCAAAATCGCGATTTCCCGAAAATCGGACCCCGAACCCGGTTCTGAGAAAACCCACTGGGGACGCTCCTAGTGACCTGACGGACGCACCCTAGAAGTTTCAGAGCCCTCGGGCTACGTTTTGTGGAGTTACGGCCAGTTTAATGAGAGGCTAAATACAGGCATAATTTCCTATGAAAAAGTGCCCGCACAAAATCGCGATTTCCCGAAAATGGGACCCCGAACCCGGTTCTGAGAAAACCCACTGGGGACGCTCCTAGTGACCTGACGGACGCACCCTAGAAGTTTCAGAGCCCTCGGGCTACGTTTTGTGGAGTTAAGGCCAGTTTAATGAGAGGCTAAATACAGGCATAATTTCCTATGAAAGAGTGCCCGCGCAAAATCGCGATTTCCCGAAAAACGGACCCCGAACCCGGTTCTGAGAAAACTTACTGGGGACGCTCCTAGTGACCTGACGGACGCACCCTAGAAGTTTCAGAGCCCTCGGGCTACGTTTTGTGGAGTTACGACCAGTTTAATGAGAGGCTAAATACAGGCATAATTTCCCATGAAAAAGTGCCTGCGCAAAATCGCGATTTCCCGAAAATCGGACCCCGAACCCGGTTCTGAGAAAACCCACTGGGGACGCTCCTAGTGACCTGACGGACGCACCCTAGAAGTTTCAGAGCCCTCGGGCTACGTTTTGTGGAGTTACAGCTAGTTTAATAAGAGGCTAAATACAGGCATAATTTCCTATGAAAAAGTGCCCGCAAAAAATCGCGATTTCCGGAAAATCGGACCCCGAACCCGGTTCTGAGAAAACCCACTGGGGACGCTCCTAGTGACCTGACGGACGCACCCTAGAAGTTTCAGAGCCCTCGGGCTACGTTTTGTGGAGTTACGGCCAGTTTAATGAGAGGCTAAATACAGGCATAATTTCCTATGAAAAAGTGCCCGCGCAAAATCGCGATTTCCCGAAAATCGGACCCCGAACCCGGTTCTGAGAAAACCCACTGGGGACGCTCCTAGTGACCTGACGGACGCACCCTAGAAGTTTCAGAGCCCTCGGGCTACGTTTTGTGGAGTTACGGCCAGTTTAATGAGAGGCTAAATACAGGCATTATTTCCTATGAAAAAGTGCCCGCGCAAAATCGCGATTTCCCGAAAAACGGACCCCGAACCCGGTTCTGAGAAAACCCACTGGGGACGCTCCTAGTGACCTGACGGACGCACCCTAGAAGTTTCAGAGCCCTCGGGCTACATTTTGTGGAGTTACGGCCAGTTTAATGAGAGGCTAAATACAGGCATAATTTCCTATGAAAAAGTGCCCGCGCAAAATCGCGATTTCCCGAAAATCGGACCCCGAACCCGGTTCTGAGAAAACCCAATGGGGACGCTCCTAGTGACCCGACGGACGCACCCTAGAAGTTTCAGAGCCCTCGGGCTACGTTTTGTGGAGCTAGTTTAATGAGAGGCTAAATACAGGCATAATTTCCTATGAAAAAGTGCCCGCGCAAAATCGCGATTTCCCGAAAATCGGACCCCGAACCCGGTTCTGAGAAAACCCACTGGGGACGCTCCTAGTGACCTGACGGACGCACCCTAGAAGTTTCAGAGCCCTCGGGCTACGTTTTGTGGAGTTACGGCCAGTTTAATGAGAGGCTAAATACAGGTATAATTTCCTATGAAAAAGTGCCCGCGCAAAATCGCGATTTCCCGAAAATCGGACCCCGAACCCGGTTCTGAGAAAACCCACTGGGGACGCTCCTAGTGACCTGACGGACGCACCCTAGAAGTTTCAGAGCCCTCGGGCTACGTTTTGTGGAGTTACAGCTAGTTTAATAAGAGGCTAAATACAGGCATAATTTCCTATGAAAAAGTGCCCGCGCAAAATCGCGATTTCCCGAAAATCGGACCCCGAACCCGGTTCTGAGAAAACCCACTGGGGACGCTCCTAGTGACCTGACGGACGCACCCTAGAAGTTTCAGAGCCCTCGGGCTACGTTTTGTGGAGTTACGGCCAGTTTAATGAGAGGCTAAATACAGGCATAATTTCCTATGAAAAAGTGCCCGCGCAAAATCGCGATTTCCCGAAAATCGGACCCCGAACCCGGTTCTGAGAAAACCCACTGGGGACGCTCCTAGTGACCTGACGGACGCACCCTAGAAGTTTCAGAGCCCTCGGGCTACGTTTTGTGGAGTTACGGCCAGTTTAATGAGAGGCTAAATACAGGCATAATTTCCTATGAAAAAGTGCCCGCGCAAAATCGCGATTTCCCGAAAATCGGACCCCGAACCCGGTTCTGAGAAAACCCACTGGGGACGCTCCTAGTGACCTGACGGACGCACCCTAGAAGTTTCAGAGCCCTCGGGCTACATTTTGTGGAGTTACGGCCAGTTTAATGAGAGGCTAAATACAGGCATAATTTCCTATGAAAAAGTGCCTGCGCAAAATCGCGATTTCCCGAAAAACGGACCCCGAACCCGGTTCTGAGAAAACCCAATGGGGACGCTCCTAGTGACCTGACGGACGCACCCTCGAAGTTTCAGAGCCCTCGGGCTCCGTTTTGTGGAGTTACGGCCAGTTTAATGAGAGGCTAAATACAGGCATAATTTCCTATGAAAACGTGCCCGCGCAAAATCGCGATTTCCCGCAAATCGGACCCCGAACCCGGTTCCTAGAAAACCCACTGGGGACGCTCCTAGTGACCTGACGGACGCACCCTAGAAGTTTCAGAGCCCTCGGGCTACGTTTTGTGGAGTTACGGCCAGTTTAATGAGAGGCTAAATACAGGCATAATTTCCTATGAAAAAGTGCCCGCGCAAAATCGCGATTTCCCGAAAATCGGACCCCGAACCCGGTTCTGAGAAAACCCACTGGGGACGCTCCTAGTGACCTGACGGACGCACCCTAGAAGTTTCAGAGCCCTCGGGCTACGTTTTGTGGAGTTACGGCCAGTTTAATGAGAGGCTAAATACAGGTATAATTTCCTATGAAAAAGTGCCCGCGCAAAATCGCGATTTCCCAAAAAATCGGACCCCGAACCCGGTTCTGAGAAAACCCACTGGGGACGCTCCTAGTGACCTGACGGACGCACCCTAGAAGTTTCAGAGCCCTCGGGCTATGTTTTGTGGAGTTACGGCTAGTTTAATGAGAGGCTAAATACAGGCATAATTTCCTATGAAAAAGTGCCCGCGCAAAATCGCGATTTCCCGAAAATCGGACCCCGAACCCGGTTCTGAGAAAACCCACTGGGGACGCTCCTAGTGACCTGACGGACGCACCCTAGAAGTTTCAGAGCCCTCAGGCTATGTTTTGTGGAGTTACGGCCAGTTTAATGAGAGGCTAAATACAGGCATAATTTCCTATGAAAAAGTGCCCGCACAAAATCGCGATTTCCCGAAAATCGGACCCCGAACCCGGTTCTGAGAAAACCCACTGGGGACGCTCCTAGTGACCTGACGGACGCACCCTAGAAGTCTCAGAGCCCTCGGGCTATGTTTTGTGGAGTTACGGCCAGTTTAATGAGAGGCTAAATACAGGCATAATTTCCTATGAAAAAGTGCCCGCACAAAATCGCGATTTCCCGAAAATCCGACCCCGAACCCGGTTCTGAGAAAACCCACTGGGGACGCTCCTAGTGACCTGACGGACGCACCCTAGAAGTTTCAGAGCCCTCGGGCTACGTTTTGTGGAGTTACGGCCAGTTTAATGAGAGGCTAAATACAGGCATAATTTCCTATGAAAAAGTGCCCGCGCAAAATCGCGATTTCCCGAAAATCGGACCCCGAACCCGGTTCTGAGAAAACCCACTGGGGACGCTCCTAGTGACCTGACGGACGCACCCTAGAAGTTTCAGAGCCCTCGGGCTACGTTTTGTGCAGTTACAGCCAGTTTAATGAAAGCTAAATACAGGCATAATTTCCTATGAAAAAGTGCCCGCGCAAAATCGCGATTTCCCGAAAATCGGACCCCGAACCCGGTTCTGAGAAAACCCACTGGGGACGCTCCTAGTGACCTGACGGACGCACCCTAGAAGTTTCAGAGCCCTCGGGCTACGTTTTGTGGAGTTACAGCTAGTTTAATAAGAGGCTAAATACAGGCATAATTTCCTATGAAAAAGTGCCCGCACAAAATCGCGATTTCCCGAAAATCGGACCCCGAACCCGGTTCTGAGAAAACCCACTGGGGACGCTCCTAGTGACCTGACGGACGCACCCTAGAAGTTTCAGAGCCCTCGGGCTACGTTTTGTGGAGTTACGGCCAGTTTAATGAGAGGCTAAATACAGGCATAATTTCCTATGAAAAAGTGCCCGCGCAAAATCGCGATTTCCCGAAAATCGGACCCCGAACCCGGTTCTGAGAAAACCCACTGGGGACGCTCCTAGTGACCTGACGGACGCACCCTAGAGGTTTCAGAGCCCTCGGGCTACATTTTGTGGAGTTACGGCCAGTTTAATGAGAGGCTAAATACAGGCATAATTTCCTATGAAAAAGTGCCCGCGCAAAATCGCGATTTCCCGAAAAACGGACCCCGAACCCGGTTCTGAGAAAACCCAATGGGGACGCTCCTAGTGACCTGACGGACGCACCCTCGAAGTTTCAGAGCCCTCGGGCTCCGTTTTGTGGAGTTACGGCCAGTTTAATGAGAGGCTAAATACAGGCATAATTTCCTATGAAAACGTGCCCGCGCAGAATCGCGATTTCCCGCAAATCGGACCCCGAACCCGGTTCCTAGAAAACCCACTGGGGACGCTCCTAGTGACCTGACGGACGCACCCTAGAAGTTTCAGAGCCCTCGGGCTACGTTTTGTGGAGTTACGGCCAGTTTAATGAGAGGCTAAATACAGGCATAATTTCCTATGAAAAAGTGCCCGCGCAAAATCGCGATTTCCCGAAAATCGGACCCCGAACCCGGTTCTGAGAAAACCCACTGGGGACGCTTCTAGTGACCTGACGGACGCACCCTAGAAGTTTCAGAGCCCTCGGGCTACGTTTTGTGGAGTTACGGCCAGTTTAATGAGAGGCTAAATACAGGTATAATTTCCTATGAAAAAGTGCCCGCGCAAAATCGCGATTTCCCGAAAATCGGACCCCGAACCCGGTTCTGAGAAAACCCAATGGGGACGCTCCTAGTGACCTGACGGACGCACCCTCGAAGTTTCAGAGCCCTCGGGCTCCGTTTTGTGGAGTTACGGCCAGTTTAATGAGAGGCTAAATACAGGCATAATTTCCTATGAAAACGTGCCCGCGCAAAATCGCGATTTCCCGCAAATCGGACCCCGAACCCGGTTCCTAGAAAACCCACTGGGGACGCTCCTAGTGACCTGACGGACGCACCCTAGAAGTTTCAGAGCCCTCGGGCTACGTTTTGTGGAGTTACGGCCAGTTTAATGAGAGGCTAAATACAGGCATAATTTCCTATGAAAAAGTGCCCGCGCAAAATCGCGATTTCCCGAAAATCGGACCCCGAACCCGGTTCTGAGAAAACCCACTGGGGACGCTTCTAGTGACCTGACGGACGCACCCTAGAAGTTTCAGAGCCCTCGGGCTACGTTTTGTGGAGTTACGGCCAGTTTAATGAGAGGCTAAATACAGGTATAATTTCCTATGAAAAAGTGCCCGCGCAAAATCGCGATTTCCCGAAAATCGGACCCCGAACCCGGTTCTGAGAAAACCCACTGGGGACGCTCCTAGTGACCTGACGGACGCACCCTAGAAGTTTCAGAGCCCTC
Organism: Halichoeres trimaculatus; assembly: GCF_033239565.1. NCBI lineage: Eukaryota > Metazoa > Chordata > Actinopteri > Labriformes > Labridae > Halichoeres > Halichoeres trimaculatus. The sequence goes on along the minus strand of NW_027437218.1, from coordinate 155,478 downwards.
GGGCTACGTTTTGTGGAGTTACGGCCAGTTTAATGAGAGGCTAAATACAGGCATAATTTCCTATGAAAAAGTGCCCGCGCAAAATCGCGATTTCCCGAAAATCGGACCCCGAACCCGGTTCTGAGAAAACCCACTGGGGACGCTCCTAGTGACCTGACGGACGCACCCTAGAAGTTTCAGAGCCCTCGGGCTACATTTTGTGGAGTTACGGCCAGTTTAATGAGAGGCTAAATACAGGCATAATTTCCTATGAAAAAGTGCCCGCGCAAAATCGCGATTTCCCGAAAATCGGACCCCGAACCCGGTTCTGAGAAAACCCAATGGGGACGCTCCTAGTGACCTGACAGACGCACCCTAGAAGTTTCAGAGCCCTCGGGCTATGTTTTGTGGAGTTACGGCTAGTTTAATGAGAGGCTAAATACAGGCATAATTTCCTATGAAAAAGTGCCCGCGCAAAATCGCGATTTCCCGAAAATCGGACCCCGAACCCGGTTCTGAGAAAACCCACTGGGGACGCTCCTGGTGACCTGACGGACGCACCCTAGAAGTTTCAGAGCCCTCGGGCTACGTTTTGTGGAGTTACGGCCAGTTTAATGAGAGGCTAAATACAGGCATAATTTCCTATGAAAAAGTGCCCGCACAAAATCGCGATTTCCCGAAAATCGGACCCCGAACCCGGTTCTGAGAAAACCCATTGGGGACGCTCCTAGTGACCTGACGGACGCACCCTAGAAGTTTCAGAGCCCTCGGGCTACGTTTTGTGGAGTTACGGCCAGTTTAATGAGAGGCTAAATACAGGCATAATTTCCTATGAAAAAGTGCCCGCACAAAATCGCGATTTCCCGAAAATCGGACCCCGAACCCGGTTCTGAGAAAACCCACTGGGGACGCTCCTAGTGACCTGACGGACGCACCCTAGAAGTTTCAGAGCCCTCGGGCTACGTTTTGTGGAGTTACGGCCAGTTTAATGAGAGGCTAAATACAGGCATAATTTCCTATGAAAAAGTGCCCGCACAAAATCGTGATTTCCCGAAAATCGGACCCCGAACCCGGTTCTGAGAAAACCCACTGGGGACGCTCCTAGTGACCTGACGGACGCACCCTAGAAGTTTCAGAGCCCTCGGGCTACGTTTTGTGGAGTTACGGCCAGTTTAATGAGAGGCTAAATACAGGCATAATTTCCTATGAAAAAGTGCCCGCGCAAAAACGCGATTTCCCGAAGATCGGACCCCGAACCCCGTTCTGAGAAAACCCACTGGGGACGCTCCTAGTGACCGGATGGACGTACCCTAGAAGTTTCAGAGCCCTCGGGCTACGTTTTGTGGAGTTACGGCCAGTTTAATGAGAGGCTAAATACAGGCATAATTTCCTATGAAAAAGTGCCCGCTCAAAATCGCGATTTCCCGAAAATCGGACCCCGAACCCGGTTCTGAGAAAACCCACTGGGGACGCTCCTAGTGACCTGATGGACGCACCCTAGAAGTTTCAGAGCCCTCGGGCTACATTTTGTGGAGTTACGGCCAGTTTAATGAGAGGCTAAATACAGGCATAATTTCCTATGAAAAAGTGCCCGCGCAAAATCGCAATTTCCCGAAAAACGGACCCCGAACCCGGTTCTGAGAAAACCCAATGGGGACGCTCCTAGTGACCTGACGGACGCACCCTAGAAGTTTCAGAGCCCTCGGGCTACGTTTTGTGGAGTTACAGCCAGTTTAATGAGAGGCTAAATACAGGCATAATTTCCTATGAAAAAGTGCCCGCACAAAATCGCGATTTCCCGGAAATCGGACCCTGAACCCGGTTCTGAGAAAACCCACTGGGGACGCTCCTAGTGACCTGACGGACGCACCTTAGAAGTTTCAGAGCCCTCGGGCTACGTTTTGTGCAGTTACAGCCAGTTTAATGAGAGGCTAAATACAGGCATAATTTCCTATGAAAAAGTGCCCGCGCAAAATTGCGATTTCCCGAAAATCGGACCCTGAACCCGGTTCTGAGAAAACCCACTGGGGACGCTCCTAGTGACCTGACGGACGCACCCTAGAAGTTTCAGAGCCCTCGGGCTACGTTTTGTGGAGTTACGGCTAGTTTAATGAGAGGCTAAATACAGGCATAATTTCCTATGAAAAAGTGCCCGCGCAAAATCGCGATTTCCCGATTATCGGACCCAGAACCCGGTTCTGAGAAAACCCACTGGGGTCGCTCCTAGTGACCAGACCAACGCACCTTAGAAGTTTCAGAGCCCTCGGGCTACGTTTTGTGGAGTTACGGCCAGTTTAATGAGAGGCTAAATACAGGCATAATTCTCTATGAAAAAGTGCCCGCACAAAATTGCGATTTCCCGAAAATCGGACCCCGAACCCGGTTCTGAGAAAACCCAATGGGGACGCTCCTAGTGACCTGACGGACGCACCCTAGAAGTTTCAGAGCCCTCGGGCTACGTTTTGTGGAGTTACGGCCAGTTTAATGAGAGGCTAAATACAGGCATAATTTCCTATGAAAAAGTGCCCGCGCAAAATCGCAATTTCCCCAAAAACGGACCCCGAACCCGGTTCTGAGAAAACCCAATGGGGACGCTCCTAGTGACCTGACGGACGCACCTTAGAAGTTTCAGAGCCCTCGGGCTACATTTTGTGGAGTTACGGCTAGTTTAATGAGAGGCTAAATACAGGCATAATTTCCTATGAAAAAGTGCCCGCGCAAAATCGCGATTTCCCGGAAATCGGACCCCGAACCCGGTTCTGAGAAAACCCATTGGGGACGCTCCTAGTGACCTGACGGACGCACCCTAGAAGTTTCAGAGCCCTCGGGCTACGTTTTGTGGAGTTACGGCCAGTTTAATGAGAGGCTAAATACAGGCATAATTTCCTATGAAAAAGTGCCCGCGCAAAATCGCGATTTCCCGAAAATCGGACCCCGAACCCCGTTCTGAGAAAACCCACTGGGGACGCTCCTAGTGATCGGACGGACGCACCCTAGAAGTTTCAGAGCCCTCGGGCTACGTTTTGTGGAGTTACGGCCAGTTTAATGAGAGGCTAAATACAGGCATAATTTCCTATGAAAAAGTGCCCGCGCAAAATCGCGATTTCCCGAAAATCGGACCCAGAACCCGGTTCAGAGAAAACCCACTGGGGACGCTCCTGGTGACCTGACGGACGCACCCTAGAAGTTTCAGAGCCCTCGGGCTACATTTTGTGGAGTTACGGCTAGTTTAATGAGAGGCTAAATACAGGCATAATTTCCTATGAAAAAGTGCCCGCACAAAATCGCGATTTCCCGGAAATCGGACCCCAAACCAGGTTCTAAGAAAACCCACTGGGGATGCTCCTAGTGACCTGACGGACGCACCCTAGAAGTTTCAGAGCCCTCGGGCTACGTTTTGTGGAGTTACAGCCAGTTTAATGAGAGGCTAAATACAGGCATAATTTCCTATGAAAAAGTGCCCGCGCAAAATGGCGATTTTCCGAAAATCAGACCCCGAACCCGGTTCTGAGAAAACACACTGGGGACGCTCCTAGTGACCTGACGGACGCACCCTAGAAGTTTCAGAGCCCTCGGGCTACGTTTTGTGGAGTTACGGCCAGTTTAATGAGAGGCTAAATACAGGCATAATTTCCTATGAAAAAGTGCCCGCACAAAATCGTGATTTCCCGAAAATCGGACCCCGAACCCGGTTCTGAGAAAACCCACTGGGGACGCTCCTAGTGACCTGACGGACGCACCCTAGAAGTTTCAGAGCCCTCGGGCTACGTTTTGTGGAGTTACGGCCAGTTTAATGAGAGGCTAAATACAGGCATAATTTCCTATGAAAAAGTGCCCGCGCAAAATCGCGATTTCCCGAAGATCGGACCCCGAACCCCGTTCTGAGAAAACCCACTGGGGACGCTCCTAGTGACCGGATGGACGTACCCTAGAAGTTTCAGAGCCCTCGGGCTACGTTTTGTGGAGTTACGGCCAGTTTAATGAGAGGCTAAATACAGGCATAATTTCCTATGAAAAAGTGCCCGCGCAAAATCGCGATTTCCCGAAAATCGGACCCCGAACCCGGTTCTGAGAAAACCCACTGGGGACGCTCCTAGTGACCTGATGGACGCACCCTAGAAGTTTCAGAGCCCTCGGGCTACATTTTGTGGAGTTACGGCCAGTTTAATGAGAGGCTAAATACAGGCATAATTTCCTATGAAAAAGTGCCCGCGCAAAATCGCAATTTCCCGAAAAACGGACCCCGAACCCGGCTCTGAGAAAACCCAATGGGGACGCTCCTAGTGACCTGACGGACGCACCCTAGAAGTTTCAGCGCCCTCGGGCTACGTTTTGTGGAGTTACAGCCAGTTTAATGAGAGGCTAAATACAGGCATAATTTCCTATGAAAAAGTGCCCGCACAAAATCGCGATTTCCCGGAAATCGGACCCCGAACCCGGTTCTGAGAAAACCCACTGGGGACGCTCCTAGTGACCTGACGGACGCACCTTAGAAGTTTCAGAGCCCTCGGGCTACGTTTTGTGCAGTTACAGCCAGTTTAATGAGAGGCTAAATACAGGCATAATTTCCTATGAAAAAGTGCCCGCGCAAAATCGCGATTTCCCGAAAATCGGACCCAGAACCCGGTTCAGAGAAAACCCACTGGGGACGCTCCTGGTGACCTGACGGACGCACCCTAGAAGTTTCAGAGCCCTCGGGCTACATTTTGTGGAGTTACGGACAGTTTAATGAGAGGCTAAATACAGGCATAATTTCCCATGAAAAAGTGCCCGCGCAAAATCGCGATTTCCCGAAAATCGGACCCAGAACCCGGTTCTGAGAAAACCCAATGGGGACGCTCCTAGTGACCTGACGGACGCACCCTAGAAGTTTCAGAGCCCTCGGGCTACGTTTTGTGGAGTTACGGCCAGTTTAATGAGAGGCTAAATACAGGCATAATTTCCCATGAAAAAGTGCCCGCGCAAAATCGCGATTTCCCGAAAATCGGACCCAGAACCCGGTTCAGAGAAAACCCACTGGGGACGCTCCTGGTGACCTGACGGACGCACCCTAGAAGTTTCAGAGCCCTCGGGCTACATTTTGTGGAGTTACGGACAGTTTAATGAGAGGCTAAATACAGGCATAATTTCCCATGAAAAAGTGCCCGCACAAAATCGCGATTTCCCGGAAATCGGACCCCGAACCCGGTTCTGAGAAAACCCACTGGGGACGCTCCTAGTGACCTGACGGACGCACCTTAGAAGTTTCAGAGCCCTCGGGCTACATTTTGTGGAGTTACGGACAGTTTAATGAGAGGCTAAATACAGGCATAATTTCCTATGAAAAAGTGCCCGCGCAAAATCGCGATTTCCCGAAAATCGGACCCAGAACCCGGTTCAGAGAAAACCCACTGGGGACGCTCCTGGTGACCTGACGGACGCACCCTAGAAGTTTCAGAGCCCTCGGGCTACATTTTGTGGAGTTACGGACAGTTTAATGAGAGGCTAAATACAGGCATAATTTCCCATGAAAAAGTGCCCGCGAAAAATCGCGATTTCCCGAAAATCGGACCCAGAACCCGGTTCTGAGAAAACCCAATGGGGACGCTCCTAGTGACCTGACGGACACACCCTAGAAGTTTCAGAGCCCTCGGGCTACGTTTTGTGGAGTTACGGCCAGTTTAATGAGAGGCTAAATACAGGCATAATTTCCCATGAAAAAGTGCCCGCGCAAAATCGCAATTTTCCGAAAATCGGACCCCGAACCCGGTTCTGAGAAAACCCACTGGGGACGCTCCTAGTGACCTGACGGACGCACCCTAGAAGTTTCAGAGCCCTCGGGCTACGTTTTGTGGAGTTACGGCTAGTTTAATGAGAGGCTAAATACAGGCATAATTCCCTATGAAAAAGTGCCCGCTCAAAATCGCGATTTCCCGAAAATCGGACCCCAAACCCGGTTCTGAGAAGACCCACTGGGGACGCTCCTAGTGACCTGACGGACGCACCCTAGAAGTTTCAGAGCCCTCGGGCTACATTTTGTGGAGTTACGGCCAGTTTAATGAGAGGCTAAATACAGGCATAATTTCCTATGAAAAAGTGCCCGCGCAAAATCGCAATTTCCCGAAAAACGGACCCCGAATCCGGTTCTGAGAAAACCCAATGGGGACGCTCCTAGTGACCTGACGGACGCACCCTAGAAGTTTCAGAGCCCTCGGGCTACGCTTTGTGGAGTTACGGCCAGTTTAATGAGAGGCTAAATACAGGCATAATTTCCTATGAAAAAGTGCCCGCGCAAAATCGCAATTTTCCGAAAATCGGACCCCGAACCCGGTTCTGAGACAACCCACTGGGGACGCTCCTAGTGACCTGACGGACGCACCCTAGAAGTTTCAGAGCCCTCGGGCTACGTTTTGTGGAGTTACGGCCAGTTTAATGAGAGGCTAAATACAGGCATAATTTCCTATGAAAAAGTGCCCGCGCAAAATCGCGATTTCCCGAAAATCGGACCCCGAACCCGGTTCTGAGAAAACCCACTGGGGACGCTCCTAGTGACCTGACGGACGCACCCTAGAAGTTTCAGAGCCCTCGGGCTACATTTTGTGGAGTTACGGCCAGTTTAATGAGAGGCTAAATACAGGCATAATTTCCTATGAAAAAGTGCCCGCGCAAAATCGCGATTTCCCGAAAATCGGACCCCGAACCCGGTTCTGAGAAAACCCACTGGGGACGCTCCTAGTGACCTGACGGACGCACCCTAGAAGTTTCAGAGCCCTCGGGCTATGTTTTGTGGAGTTACGGCTAGTTTAATGAGAGGCTAAATACAGGCATAATTCCCTATGAAAAAGTGCCCGCGCAAAATCGCGATTTCCCGAAAATCGGACCCCGAACCCGGTTCTGAGAAAACCCACTGGGGACGCTCCTAGTGACCTGACGGACGCACCCTAGAAGTTTCAGAGCCCTCGGGCTATGTTTTGTGGAGTTACGGCTAGTTTAATGAGAGGCTAAATACAGGCATAATTTCCTATGAAAAAGTGCCCGCGCAAAATCGCGATTTCCTGAAAATCGGACCCCGAACCCGGTTCTGAGAAAACCCACTGGGGACGCTCCTAGTGACCTGACGGACGCACCCTAGAAGTTTCAGAGCCCTCGGGCTACGTTTTGTGGAGTTACGGCCAGTTTAATGAGAGGCTAAATACAGGCATAATTTCCTATGAAAAAGTGCCCGCACAAAATCGCGATTTCCCGAAAATGGGACCCCGAACCCGGTTCTGAGAAAACCCACTGGGGACGCTCCTAGTGACCTGACGGACGCACCCTAGAAGTTTCAGAGCCCTCGGGCTACGTTTTGTGGAGTTAAGGCCAGTTTAATGAGAGGCTAAATACAGGCATAATTTCCTATGAAAGAGTGCCCGCGCAAAATCGCGATTTCCCGAAAAACGGACCCCGAACCCGGTTCTGAGAAAACCCACTGGGGACGCTCCTAGTGACCTGACGGACGCACCCTAGAAGTTTCAGAGCCCTCGGGCTACGTTTTGTGGAGTTACGACCAGTTTAATGAGAGGCTAAATACAGGCATAATTTCCCATGAAAAAGTGCCTGCGCAAAATCGCGATTTCCCGAAAATCGGACCCCGAACCCGGTTCTGAGAAAACCCACTGGGGACGCTCCTAGTGACCTGACGGACGCACCCTAGAAGTTTCAGAGCCCTCGGGCTACGTTTTGTGGAGTTACGGCTAGTTTAATAAGAGGCTAAATACAGGCATAATTTCCTATGAAAAAGTGCCCGCACAAAATCGCGATTTCCGGAAAATCGGACCCCGAACCCGGTTCTGAGAAAACCCACTGGGGACGCTCCTAGTGACCTGACGGACGCACCCTAGAAGTTTCAGAGCCCTCGGGCTACGTTTTGTGGAGTTACGGCCAGTTTAATGAGAGGCTAAATACAGGCATAATTTCCTATGAAAAAGTGCCCGCGCAAAATCGCGATTTCCCGAAAATCGGACCCCGAACCCGGTTCTGAGAAAACCCACTGGGGACGCTCCTAGTGACCTGACGGACGCACCCTAGAAGTTTCAGAGCCCTCGGGCTACGTTTTGTGGAGTTACGGCCAGTTTAATGAGAGGCTAAATACAGGCATAATTTCCTATGAAAAAGTGCCCACGCAAAATCGCAATTTCCCGAAAAATGGACCCCGAACCCGGTTCTGAGAAAACCCAATGGGGACGCTCCTAGTGACCTGACGGACGCACCCTCGAAGTTTCAGAGCCCTCGGGCTCCGTTTTGTGGAGTTACGGCCAGTTTAATGAGAGGCTAAATACAGGCATAATTTCCTATGAAAACGTGCCCGCGCAAAATCGCGATTTCCCGCAAATCGGACCCCGAACCCGGTTCTGAGAAAACCCACTGGGGACGCTTCTAGTGACCTGACAGACGCACCCTAGAAGTTTCAGAGCCCTCGGGCTACGTTTTGTGGAGTTACGGCCAGTTTAATGAGAGGCTAAATACAGGTATAATTTCCTATGAAAAAGTGCCCGCACAAAATCGCGATTTCCCGAAAATCGGACCCCGAACCCGGTTCTGAGAAAACCCACTGGGGACGCTCCTAGTGACCTGACGGACACACCCTAGAAGTTTCAGAGCCCTCGGGCAATGTTTTGTGGAGTTACGGCCAGTTTAATGAGAGGCTAAATACAGGCATAATTTCCTATGAAAAAGTGCCCACGCAAAATCGCGATTTCCCGAAAATCGGACCCCGAACCCGGTTCTGAGAAAACCCACTGGGGACGCTCCTAGTGACCTGACGGACGCACCCTAGAAGTTTCAGAGCCCTCGGGCTACATTTTGTGGAGTCACGGCCAGTTTAATGAGAGGCTAAATACAGGCATAATTTCCTATGAAAAAGTGCCCGCGCAAAATCGCGATTTCCCGAAAATCGGACCCCGAACCCGGTTCTGAGAAAACCCAATGGGGACGCTCCTAGTGACCTGACGGACGCACCCTAGAAGTTTCAGAGCCCTCGGGCTACGTTTTGTTATGGCTAGTTTAATGAGAGGCTAAATATAGGCATAATTTCCTATGAAAAAGTGCCCGCGCAAAATCGCGATTTCCCGAAAAACAGACCCCGAACCCGGTCCTGAGAAAACCCAATGGGGACGCTCCTAGTGACCTGACGGACGCACCCTCGAAGTTTCAGAGCCCTCGGGCTCCGTTTTGTGGAGTTACGGCCAGTTTAATGAGAGGCTAAATACAGGCATAATTTCCTATGAAAACGTGCCCGCGCAAAATCGCGATTTCCCGCAAATCGGACCCCGAACCCGGTTCCTAGAAAACCCACTGGGGACGCTCCTAGTGACCTGACGGACGCACCCTAGAAGTTTCAGAGCCCTCGGGCTACGTTTTGTGGAGTTACGGCCAGTTTAATGAGAGGCTAAATACAGGCATAATTTCCTATGAAAAAGTGCCCGCGCAAAATCGCGATTTCCCGAAAATCGGACCCCGAACCCGGTTCTGAGAAAACCCACTGGGGACGCTCCTAGTGACCTGACGGACGCACCCTAGAAGTTTCAGAGCCCTCGGGCTACATTTTGTGGAGTTACGTCCAGTTTAATGAGAGGCTAAATACAGGCATAATTTCCTATGAAAAAGTGCCCGCGCAAAATCGCGATTTCCCGAAAATCTGACCCCGAACCCGGTTCTGAGAAAACCCAATGGGGACGCTCCTAGTGACCTGACGGACGCACCCTAGAAGTTTCAGAGCCCTCGGGCTACGTTTTGTGGAGTTACAGCTAGTTTAATAAGAGGCTAAATACAGGCATAATTTCCTATGAAAAAGTGCCCTTCGCAAAATCGCGATTTCCCGAAAATCGGACCCCGAACCCGGTTCTGAGAAAACCCACTGGGGACGCTCCTAGTGACCTGACGGACGCACCCTAGAAGTTTCAGAGCCCTCGGGCTACGTTTTGTGGAGTTACGGCCAGTTTAATGAGAGGCTAAATACAGGCATAATTTCCTATGAAAAAGTGCCCGCGCAAAATCGCGATTTCCCGAAAATCGGACCCCGAACCCGGTTCTGAGAAAACCCACTGGGGACGCTCCTAGTGACCTGACGGACGCACCCTAGAAGTTTCAGAGCCCTCGGGCTACGTTTTGTGGAGTTACGGCCAGTTTAATGAGAGGCTAAATACAGGCATAATTTCCTATGAAAAAGTGCCCGCGCAAAATCGCGATTTCCCGAAAATCGGACCCCGAACCCGGTTCTGAGAAAACCCACTGGGGACGCTCCTAGTGACCTGACGGACGCACCCTAGAAGTTTCAGAGCCCTCGGGCTACATTTTGTGGAGTTACGGCCAGTTTAATGAGAGGCTAAATACAGGCATAATTTCCTATGAAAAAGTGCCTGCGCAAAATCGCGATTTCCCGAAAAACGGACCCCGAACCCGGTTCTGAGAAAACCCACTGGGGACGCTCCTAGTGACCTGACGGACGCACCCTAGAAGTTTCAGAGCCCTCGGGCTACATTTTGTGGAGTTACAGCTAGTTTAATAAGAGGCTAAATACAGGCATAATTTCCTATGAAAAAGTGCCCTTCGCAAAATCGCGATTTCCCGAAAATCGGACCCCGAACCCGGTTCTGAGAAAACCCACTGGGGACGCTCCTAGTGACCTGACGGACGCACCCTAGAAGTTTCAGAGCCCTCGGGCTACGTTTTGTGGAGTTACGGCCAGTTTAATGAGAGGCTAAATACAGGCATAATTTCCTATGAAAAAGTGCCCGCGCAAAATCGCGATTTCCCGAAAATCGGACCCCGAACCCGGTTCTGAGAAAACCCACTGGGGACGCTCCTAGTGACCTGACGGACGCACCCTAGAAGTTTCAGAGCCCTCGGGCTACGTTTTGTGGAGTTACGGCCAGTTTAATGAGAGGCTAAATACAGGCATAATTTCCTATGAAAAAGTGCCCGCGCAAAATCGCGATTTCCCGAAAATCGGACCCCGAACCCGGTTCTGAGAAAACCCACTGGGGACGCTCCTAGTGACCTGACGGACGCACCCTAGAAGTTTCAGAGCCCTCGGGCTACATTTTGTGGAGTTACGGCCAGTTTAATGAGAGGCTAAATACAGGCATAATTTCCTATGAAAACGTGCCTGCGCAAAATCGCGATTTCCCGAAAAACGGACCCCGAACCCGGTTCTGAGAAAACCCAATGGGGACGCTCCTAGTGACCTGACGGACGCACCCTCGAAGTTTCAGAGCCCTCGGGCTCCGTTTTGTGGAGTTACGGCCAGTTTAATGAGAGGCTAAATACAGGCATAATTTCCTATGAAAAAGTGCCCGCGCAAAATCGCGATTTCCCGAAAATCGGACCCCGAACCCGGTTCCTAGAAAACCCACTGGGGACGCTCCTAGTGACCTGACGGACGCACCCTAGAAGTTTCAGAGCCCTCGGGCTACGTTTTGTGGAGTTACGGCCAGTTTAATGAGAGGCTAAATACAGGCATAATTTCCTATGAAAAAGTGCCCGCGCAAAATCGCGATTTCCCGAAAATCGGACCCCGAACCCGGTTCTGAGAAAACCCACTGGGGACGCTCCTAGTGACCTGACGGACGCACCCTAGAAGTTTCAGAGCCCTCGGGCTACGTTTTGTGGAGTTACGGCCAGTTTAATGAGAGGCTAAATACAGGCATAATTTCCTATGAAAAAGTGCCCGCGCAAAATCGCGATTTCCCGAAAATCGGACCCCGAACCCGGTTCTGAGAAAACCCACTGGGGACGCTCCTAGTGACCTGACGGACGCACCCTAGAAGTTTCAGAGCCCTCGGGCTACGTTTTGTGGAGTTACGGCCAGTTTAATGAGAGGCTAAATACAGGCATAATTTCCTATGAAAAAGTGCCCGCGCAAAATCGCGATTTCCCGAAAAACGGACCCCGAACCCGGTTCTGAGAAAACCCAATGGGGACGCTCCTAGTGACCTGATGGACGCACCCTCGAAGTTTCAGAGCCCCCGGGCTCCGTTTTGTGGAGTTACGGCCAGTTTAATGAGAGGCTAAATACAGGCATAATTTCCTATGAAAACGTGCCCGCGCAAAATCGCGATTTCCCGCAAATCGGACCCCGAACCCGGTTCCTAGAAAACCCACTGGGGACGCTCCTAGTGACCTGACGGACGCACCCTAGAAGTTTCAGAGCCCTCGGGCTACGTTTTGTGGAGTTACGGCCAGTTTAATGAGAGGCTAAATACAGGCATAATTTCCTATGAAAAAGTGCCCGCGCAAAATCGCGATTTCCCGAAAATCGGACCCCGAACCCGGTTCTGAGAAAACCCACTGGGGACGCTTCTAGTGACCTGACGGACGCACCCTAGAAGTTTCAGAGCCCTCGGGCTACGTTTTGTGGAGTTACGGCCAGTTTAATGAGAGGCTAAATACAGGTATAATTTCCTATGAAAAATTGCCCGCGCAAAATCGCGATTTCCCGAAAATCGGACCCCGAACCCGGTTCTGAGAAAACCCACTGGGGACGCTCCTAGTGACCTGACGGACGCACCCTAGAAGTTTCAGAGCCCTCGGGCTACGTTTTGTGGAGTTACGGCCAGTTTAATGAGAGGCTAAATACAGGCATAATTTCCTATGAAAAAGTGCCCGCGCAAAATCGCGATTTCCCGAAAATCGGAGCCCGAACCCGGTTCTGAGAAAACCCACTGGGGACGCTCCTAGTGACCTGACGGACGCACCCTAGAAGTTTCAGAGCCCTCGGGCTACATTTTGTGGAGTTACGGCCAGTTTAATGAGAGGCTAAATACAGGCATAATTTCCTATGAAAAAGTGCCCGCGCAAAATCGCGATTTCCCGAAAATCGGACCCCGAACCCGGTTCTGAGAAAACCCAATGGGGACGCTCCTAGTGACCTGACGGACGCACCCTAGAAGTTTCAGAGCCCTCGGGCTATGTTTTGTGGAGTTACGGCTAGTTTAATGAGAGGCTAAATACAGGCATAATTTCCTATGAAAAAGTGCCCGCGCAAAATCGCGATTTCCCGAAAATCGGACCCCGAACCCGGTTCTGAGAAAACCCATTGGGGACGCTTCTAGTGACCTGACGGACGCACCCTAGAAGTTTCAGAGCCCTCGGGCTACGTTTTGTGGAGTTACGGCCAGTTTAATCGGAGGCTAAATACAGGCATAATTTCCTATGAAAAAGTGCCCGCACAAAATCGCGATTTCCCGAAAATCGGACCCCGAACCCGGTTCTGAGAAAACCCACTGGGGACGCTCCTAGTGACCTGACGGACGCACCCTAGAAGTTTCAGAGCCCTCGGGCTACGTTTTGTGGAGTTACGGCCAGTTTAATGAGAGGCTAAATACAGGCATAATTTCCTATGAAAAAGTGCCTGCGCAAAATCGCGATTTCCCGAAAAACGGACCCCGAACCCGGTTCTGAGAAAACCCACTGGGGACGCTCCTAGTGACCTGACGGACGCACCCTAGAAGTTTCAGAGCCCTCGGGCTACGTTTTGTGGAGTTACGGCCAGTTTAATGAAAGCTAAATACAGGCATAATTTCCTATGAAAAAGTGCCCGCACAAAATCGCGATTTCCCGAAAATCGGACCCCGAACCCGGTTCTGAGAAAACCCACTGGGGACGCTCCTAGTGACCTGACGGAAGCACCCTAGAAGTTTCAGAGCCCTCGGGCTACATTTTGTGGAGTTACGGCCAGTTTAATGAGAGGCTAAATACAGGCATAATTTCCTATGAAAAAGTTCCCGTGCAAAATCGCGATTTCCCGAAAATCGGACCCCGAACCCGGTTCTGAGAAAATCCACTGGGGACGCTCCTAGTGACCTGACGGACGCACCCTAGAAGTTTCAGAGCCCTCGGGCTACGTTTTGTGCAGTTACAGCCAGTTTAATGAAAGCTAAATACAGGCATAATTTCCTATGAAAAAGTGCCCGCACAAAATCGCGATTTCCCGAAAATCGGACCCCGAACCCGGTTCTGAGAAAACCCACTGGGGACGCTCCTAGTGACCTGACGGAAGCACCCTAGAAGTTTCAGAGCCCTCGGGCTACATTTTGTGGAGTTACGGCCAGTTTAATGAGAGGCTAAATACAGGCATAATTTCCTATGAAAAAGTTCCCGTGCAAAATCGCGATCTCCCGAAAATCGGACCCCGAACCCGGTTCTGAGAAAATCCACTGGGGACGCTCCTAGTGACCTGACGGACGCACCCTAGAAGTTTCAGAGCCCTCGGGCTACGTTTTGTGGAGTTACGGCCAGTTTAATGAGAGGCTAAATACAGGCATAATTTCCTATGAAAAAGTGCCCGCGCAAAATCGCGATTTCCCGAAAATCGGACCCCGAACCCCGTTCTGAGAAAACCCACTGGGGACGCTCCTAGTGACCTGACGGACGCACCCTAGAAGTTTCAGAGCCCTCGGGCTACGTTTTGTGGAGTTACAGCTAGTTTAATAAGAGGCTAAATACAGGCATAATTTCCTATGAAAAAGTGCCCGCACAAAATCGCGATTTCCCGAAAATCGGACCCCGAACCCGGTTCTGAGAAAACCCACTGGGGACGCTCCTAGTGACCTGACGGACGCACCCTAGAAGTTTCAGAGCCCTCGGGCTACGTTTTGTGGAGTTACGGCCAGTTTAATGAGAGGCTAAATACAGGCATAATTTCCTATGAAAAAGTGCCCGCGCAAAATCGCGATTTCCCGAAAATCGGACCCCGAACCCGGTTCAGAGAAAACCCACTGGGGACGCTCCTGGTGACCTGACGGACGCACCCTAGAAGTTTCAGAGCCCTCGGGCTACATTTTGTGGAGTTACGGCTAGTTTAATGAGAGGCTAAATACAGGCATAGTTTCCTATGAAAAAGTGCCCGCACAAAATCGCGATTTCCCGGAAATCGGACCCCAAACGAGGTTCTAAGAAAACCCACTTGGGACGCTCCTAGTGACCTGACGGACGCACCCTAGAAGTTTCAGAGCCCTCGGGCTACATTTTGTGGAGTTACGGCCAGTTTAATGAGAGGCTAAATACAGGCATAATTTCCTATGAAAAAGTGCCCGCGCAAAATCGCGATTTTCCGAAAATCGGACCCCGAACCCGGTTCTGAGACAACCCACTGGGGACGCTCCTAGTGACCTGACGGACGCACCCTAGAAGTTTCAGAGCCCTCGGGCTACGTTTTGTGGAGTTACGGCCAGTTTAATGAGAGGCTAAATACAGGCATAATTTCCTATGAAAAAGTGCCCGCGCAAAATCGCGATTTCCCGAAAATTGGACCCCGAACCCGGTTCTGAGAAAACCCACTGAGGACGCTCCTAGTGACCTGACGGACGCACCCTAGAAGTTTCAGAGCCCTCGGGCTACATTTTGTGGAGTTACGGCCAGTTTAATGAGAGGCTAAATACAGGCATAATTTCCTATGAAAAAGTGCCCGCGCAAAATCGCGATTTCCCGAAAATCGGACCCCGAACCCCGTTCTGAGAAAACCCACTGGGGACGCTCCTAGTGACCTGACGGACGCACCCTAGAAGTTTCAGAGCCCTCGGGCTACATTTTGTGGAGTTACGGCCAGTTTAATGAGAGGCTAAATACAGGCATAATTTCCTATGAAAAAGTGCCCGCTCAAAATCGCGATTTCCCGAAAATCGGACTTTGAACCCGGTTCTGAGAAAACCCACTGGGGACGCTCCTAGTGACCTGACGGACGCACCCTAGAAGTTTCAGAGCCCTCGGGCTACGTTTTGTGCAGTTACAGCCAGTTTAATGAGAGGCTAAATACAGGCATAATTTCCTATGAAAAAGTGCCCGCGCAAAATCGCGATTTCCCGAAAATCGGACCCAGAACCCGGTTCAGAGAAAACCCACTGGGGACGCTCCTGGTGACCTGACGGACGCACCCTAGAAGTTTCAGAGCCCTCGGGCTACATTTTGTGGAGTTACGGCTAGTTTAATGAGAGGCTAAATACAGGCATAATTTCCTATGAAAAAGTGCCCGCACAAAATCGCGATTTCCCGGAAATCGGACCCCAAACCAGGTTCTAAGAAAACCCACTGGGGACGCTCCTAGTGACCTGACGGACGCACCCTAGAAGTTTCAGAGCCCTCGGGCTACGTTTTGTGGAGTTACAGCCAGTTTAATGAGAGGCTAAATACAGGCATAATTTCCTATGAAAAAGTGCCCGCGCAAAATCGCGATTTTCCGAAAATCGGACCCCGAACCCGGTTCTGAGACAACCCACTGGGGACGCTCCTAGTGACCTGACGGACGCACCCTAGAAGTTTCAGAGCCCTCGGGCTACGTTTTGTGGAGTTACGGCCAGTTTAATGAGAGGCTAAATACAGGCATAATTTCCTATGAAAAAGTGCCCGCGCAAAATCGCGATTTCCCGAAAATCGGACCCCGAACCCGGTTCTGAGAAAACCCACTGGGGACGCTCCTAGTGACCTGACAGACGCACCCTAGAAGTTTCAGAGCCCTTGGGCTACATTTTGTGGAGTTACGGCCAGTTTAATGAGAGGCTAAATACAGGCATAATTTCCTATGAAAAAGTGCCCGCGCAAAATCGCGATTTCCCGAAAATCGGACCCCGAACCCGGTTCTGAGAAAACCCACTGGGGACGCTCCTAGTGACCTGACGGACGCACCCTAGAAGTTTCAGAGCCCTCGGGCTACGTTTTGTGGAGTTACGGCCAGTTTAATGAGAGGCTAAATACAGGCATAATTTCCTATGAAAAAGTGCCCGCGCAAAATCGCGATTTCCCGAAGATCGGACCCCGAACCCTGTTCTGAGAAAACCCACTGGGGACGCTCCTAGTGACCGGATGGACGCACCCTAGAAGTTTCAGAGCCCTCGGGCTACGTTTTGTGGAGTTACGGCCAGTTTAATGAGAGGCTAAATACAGGCATAATTTCCTATGAAAAAGTGCCCGCTCAAAATCGCGATTTCCCGAAAATCGGACCCCGAACCCGGTTCTGAGAAAACCCACTGGGGACGCTCCTAGTGACCTGATGGACGCACCCTAGAAGTTTCAGAGCCCTCGGGCTACATTTTGTGGAGTTACGGCCAGTTTAATGAGAGGCTAAATACAGGCATAATTTCCTATGAAAAAGTGCCCGCGCAAAATCGCAATTTCCCGAAAAACGGACCCCGAACCCGGTTCTGAGAAAACCCAATGGGGACGCTCCTAGTGACCTGACGGACGAACCCTAGAAGTTTCAGAGCCCTCGGGCTACGTTTTGTGGAGTTACAGCCAGTTTAATGAGAGGCTAAATACAGGCATAATTTCCTATGAAAAAGTGCCCGCACAAAATCGCGATTTCCCGGAAATCGGACCCCGAACCCGGTTCTGAGAAAACCCACTGGGGACGCTCCTAGTGACCTAACGGACGCACCTTAGAAGTTTCAGAGCCCTCAGGCTACGTTTTGTGCAGTTACAGCCAGTTTAATGAGAGGCTAAATACAGGCATAATTTCCTATGAAAAAGTGCCCGCGCAAAATCGCGATTTCCCGAAAATCGGACCCAGAACCCGGTTCAGAGAAAACCCACTGGGGACGCTCCTGGTGACCTGACGGACGCACCCTAGAAGTTTCAGAGCCCTCGGGCTACATTTTGTGGAGTTACGGACAGTTTAATGAGAGGCTAAATACAGGCATAATTTCCCATGAAAAAGTGCCCGCGCAAAATCGCGATTTCCCGAAAATCGGACCCAGAACCCGGTTCTGAGAAAACCCAATGGGGACGCTCCTAGTGACCTGACGGACGCACCCTAGAAGTTTCAGAGCCCTCGGGCTACATTTTGTGGAGTTACGGCCAGTTTAATGAGAGGCTAAATACAGGCATAATTTCCTATGAAAAAGTGCCCGCGCAAAATCGCAATTTCCCGAAAAACGGACCCCGAACCCGGTTCTGAGAAAACCCAATGGGGACGCTCCTAGTGACCTGACGGACGCACCCTAGAAGTTTCAGAGCCCTCGGGCTACGTTTTGTGGAGTTACAGCCAGTTTAATGAGAGGCTAAATACAGGCATAATTTCCTATGAAAAAGTGCCCGCACAAAATCGCGATTTCCCGGAAATCGGACCCCGAACCCGGTTCTGAGAAAACCCACTGGGGACGCTCCTAGTGACCTGACGGACGCACCCTAGAAGTTTCAGAGCCCTCGGGCTACATTTTGTGGAGTTCCGGCCAGTTTAATGAGAGGCTAAATACAGGCATAATTTCCTATGAAAAAGTGCCCGCGCAAAATCGCAATTTCCCGAAAAACGGACCCCGAATCCGGTTCTGAGAAAACCCAATGGGGACGCTCCTAGTGACCTGACGGACGCACCCTAGAAGTTTCAGAGCCCTCGGGCTACGTTTTGTGGAGTTACGGCCAGTTTAATGAGAGGCTAAATACAGGCATAATTTCCTATGAAAAAGTGCCCGCGCAAAATCGCGATTTCCCGAAAATCGGATCCCGAACCCGGTTCTGAGAAAACCCACTGGGGACGCTCCTAGTGACCTGACGGACGCACCCTAGAAGTTTCAGAGCCCTCGGGCTACATTTTGTGGAGTTACGGCCAGTTTAATGAGAGGCTAAATACAGGCATAATTTCCTATGAAAAAGTGCCCGCGCAAAATCGCGATTTCCCGAAAATCGGACCCCGAACCCGGTTCTGAGAAAACCCACTGGGGACGCTCCTAGTGACCTGACGGACGCACCCTAGAAGTTTCAGAGCCCTCGGGCTACGTTTTGTGGAGTTACGGCTAGTTTAATGAGAGGCTAAATACAGGCATAATTTCCCATGAAAAAGTGCCCGCGCAAAATCGCGATTTCCCGAAAATCGGACCCAGAACCCGGTTCTGAGAAAACCCAATGGGGACGCTCCTAGTGACCTGACGGACGCACCCTAGAAGTTTCAGAGCCCTCGGGCTACGTTTTGTGGAGTTACGGCCAGTTTAATGAGAGGCTAAATACAGGCATAATTTCCCATGAAAAAGTGCCCGCGCAAAATCGCAATTTTCCGAAAATCGGACCCCGAACCCGGTTCTGAGAAAACCCACTGGGGACGCTCCTAGTGACCTGACGGACGCACCCTCGAAGTTTCAGAGCCCTCGGGCTACGTTTTGTGGAGTTACGGCTAGTTTAATGAGAGGCTAAATACAGGCATAATTCCCTATGAAAAAGTGCCCGCTCAAAATCGCGATTTCCCAAAAATCGGACCCCGAACCCGGTTCTGAGAAAACCCACTGGGGACGCTCCTAGTGACCTGACGGACGCACCCTAGAAGTTTCAGAGCCCTCGGGCTACATTTTGTGGAGTTACGGCCAGTTTAATGAGAGGCTAAATACAGGCATAATTTCCTATGAAAAAGTGCCCGCGCAAAATCGCAATTTCCCGAAAAACGGACCCCGAATCCGGTTCTGAGAAAACCCAATGGGGACGCTCCTAGTGACCTGACGGACGCACCCTAGAAGTTTCAGAGCCCTCGGGCTACGTTTTGTGGAGTTACGGCCAGTTTAATGAGAGGCTAAATACAGGCATAATTTCCTATGAAAAAGTGCCCGCGCAAAATCGCGATTTTCCGAAAATCGGACCCCGAACCCGGTTCTGAGACAACCCACTGGGGACGCTCCTAGTGACCTGACGGACGCACCCTAGAAGTTTCAGAGCCCTCGGGCTACGTTTTGTGGAGTTACGGCCAGTTTAATGAGAGGCTAAATACAGGCATAATTTCCTATGAAAAAGTGCCCGCGCAAAATCGCGATTTCCCGAAAATCGGATCCCGAACCCGGTTCTGAGAAAACCCACTGGGGACGCTCCTAGTGACCTGACGGACGCACCCTAGAAGTTTCAGAGCCCTCGGGCTACATTTTGTGGAGTTACGGCCAGTTTAATGAGAGGCTAAATACAGGCATAATTTCCTATGAAAAAGTGCCCGCGCAAAATCGCGATTTCCCGAAAATCGGACCCCGAACCCGGTTCTGAGAAAACCCACTGGGGACGCTCCTAGTGACCTGACGGACGCACCCTAGAAGTTTCAGAGCCCTCGGGCTATGTTTTGTGGAGTTACGGCTAGTTTAATGAGAGGCTAAATACAGGCATAATTTCCTATGAAAAAGTGCCCGCGCAAAATCGCGATTTCCCGCCAATCGGACCCCGAACCCGGTTCTGAGAAAACCCACTGGGGACGCTCCTAGTAACCTGACGGACGCACCCTAGAAGTTTCAGAGCCCTCGGGCTATGTTTTGTGGAGTTACGGCTAGTTTAATGAGAGGCTAAATACAGGCATAATTTCCTATGAAAAAGTGCCCGCGCAAAATCGCGATTTCCCGAAAATCGGACCCCGAACCCGGTTCTGAGAAAACCCACTGGGGACGCTCCTAGTGACCGGATGGACGTACCCTAGAAGTTTCAGAGCCCTCGGGCTACGTTTTGTGGAGTTACGGCCAGTTTAATGAGAGGCTAAATACAGGCATAATTTCCTATGAAAAAGTGCCCGCTCAAAATCGCGATTTCCCGAAAATCGGACCCCGAACCCGGTTCTGAGAAAACCCACTGGGGACGCTCCTAGTGACCTGATGGACGCACCCTAGAAGTTTCAGAGCCCTCGGGCTACATTTTGTGGAGTTACGGCCAGTTTAATGAGAGGCTAAATACAGGCATAATTTCCTATGAAAAAGTGCCCGCGCAAAATCGCAATTTCCCGAAAAACGGACCCCGAACCCGGTTCTGAGAAAACCCAATGGGGACGCTCCTAGTGACCTGACGGACGAACCCTAGAAGTTTCAGAGCCCTCGGGCTACGTTTTGTGGAGTTACAGCCAGTTTAATGAGAGGCTAAATACAGGCATAATTTCCTATGAAAAAGTGCCCGCACAAAATCGCGATTTCCCGGAAATCGGACCCCGAACCCGGTTCTGAGAAAACCCACTGGGGACGCTCCTAGTGACCTAACGGACGCACCTTAGAAGTTTCAGAGCCCTCGGGCTACGTTTTGTGCAGTTACAGCCAGTTTAATGAGAGGCTAAATACAGGCATAATTTCCTATGAAAAAGTGCCCGCGCAAAATCGCGATTTCCCGAAAATCGGACCCAGAACCCGGTTCAGAGAAAACCCACTGGGGACGCTCCTGGTGACCTGACGGACGCACCCTAGAAGTTTCAGAGCCCTCGGGCTACATTTTGTGGAGTTACGGACAGTTTAATGAGAGGCTAAATACAGGCATAATTTCCCATGAAAAAGTGCCCGCGCAAAATCGCGATTTCCCGAAAATCGGACCCAGAACCCGGTTCTGAGAAAACCCAATGGGGACGCTCCTAGTGACCTGACGGACGCACCCTAGAAGTTTCAGAGCCCTCGGGCTATGTTTTGTGGAGTTACGGCCAGTTTAATGAGAGGCTAAATACAGGCATAATTTCCCATGAAAAAGTGCCCGCGCAAAATCGCAATTTTCCGAAAATCGGACCCCGAACCCGGTTCTGAGAAAACCCACTGGGGACGCTCCTAGTGACCTGACGGACGCACCCTAGAAGTTTCAGAGCCCTCGGGCTACGTTTTGTGGAGTTACGGCTAGTTTAATGAGAGGCTAAATACAGGCATAATTCCCTATGAAAAAGTGCCCGCTCAAAATCGCGATTTCCCGAAAATCGGACCCCGAACCCGGTTCTGAGAAAACCCACTGGGGACGCTCCTAGTGACCTGACGGACGCACCCTAGAAGTTTCAGAGCCCTCGGGCTACATTTTGTGGAGTTCCGGCCAGTTTAATGAGAGGCTAAATACAGGCATAATTTCCTATGAAAAAGTGCCCGCGCAAAATCGCAATTTCCCGAAAAACGGACCCCGAATCCGGTTCTGAGAAAACCCAATGGGGACGCTCCTAGTGACCTGACGGACGCACCCTAGAAGTTTCAGAGCCCTCGGGCTACGTTTTGTGGAGTTACGGCCAGTTTAATGAGAGGCTAAATACAGGCATAATTTCCTATGAAAAAGTGCCCACGCAAAATCGCGATTTTTTCGAAAATCGGACCCCGAACCCGGTTCTGAGACAACCCACTGGGGACGCTCCTAGTGACCTGACGGACGCACCCTAGAAGTTTCAGAGCCCTCGGGCTACGTTTTGTGGAGTTACGGCCAGTTTAATGAGAGGCTAAATACAGGCATAATTTCCTATGAAAAAGTGCCCGCGCAAAATCGCGATTTCCCGAAAATCGGATCCCGAACCCGGTTCTGAGAAAACCCACTGGGGACGCTCCTAGTGACCTGACGGACGCACCCTAGAAGTTTCAGAGCCCTCGGGCTACATTTTGTGGAGTTACGGCCAGTTTAATGAGAGGCTAAATACAGGCATAATTTCCTATGAAAAAGTGCCCGCGCAAAATCGCGATTTCCCGAAAATCGGACCCCGAACCCGGTTCTGAGAAAACCCACTGGGGACGCTCCTAGTGACCTGACGGACGCACCCTAGAAGTTTCAGAGCCCTCGGGCTATGTTTTGTGGAGTTACGGCTAGTTTAATGAGAGGCTAAATACAGGCATAATTTCCCATGAAAAAGTGCCCGCGCAAAATCGCGATTTCCCGAAAATCGGACCCAGAACCCGGTTCTGAGAAAACCCAATGGGGACGCTCCTAGTGACCTGACGGACGCACCCTAGAAGTTTCAGAGCCCTCGGGCTACGTTTTGTGGAGTTACGGCCAGTTTAATGAGAGGCTAAATACAGGCATAATTTCCCATGAAAAAGTGCCCGCGCAAAATCGCAATTTTCCGAAAATCGGACCCCGAACCCGGTTCTGAGAAAACCCACTGGGGACGCTCCTAGTGACCTGACGGACGCACCCTCGAAGTTTCAGAGCCCTCGGGCTACGTTTTGTGGAGTTACGGCTAGTTTAATGAGAGGCTAAATACAGGCATAATTCCCTATGAAAAAGTGCCCGCTCAAAATCGCGATTTCCCAAAAATCGGACCCCGAACCCGGTTCTGAGAAAACCCACTGGGGACGCTCCTAGTGACCTGACGGACGCACCCTCGAAGTTTCAGAGCCCTCGGGCTCCGTTTTGTGGAGTTACGGCCAGTTTAATGAGAGGCTAAATACAGGCATAATTTCCTATGAAAACGTGCCCGCGCAAAATCGTGATTTCCCGCAAATCGGACCCCGAACCCGGTTCCTAGAAAACCCACTGGGGACGCTCCTAGTGACCTGACGGACGCACCCTAGAAGTTTCAGAGCCCTCGGGCTACGTTTTGTGGAGTTACGGCCAGTTTAATGAGAGGCTAAATACAGGCATAATTTCCTATGAAAAAGTGCCCGCGCAAAATCGCGATTTCCCGAAAATCGGACCCCGAACCCGGTTCTGAGAAAACCCACTGGGGACGCTTCTAGTGACCTGACAGACGCACCCTAGAAGTTTCAGAGCCCTCGGGCTACGTTTTGTGGAGTTACGGCCAGTTTAATGAGAGGCTAAATACAGGTATAATTTCCTATGAAAAAGTGCCCGCGCAAAATCGCGATTTCCCGAAAATCGGACCCCGAACCCGGTTCTGAGAAAACCCACTGGGGACGCTCCTAGTGACCTGACAGACGCACCCTAGAAGTTTCAGAGCCCTCGGGCAATGTTTTGTGGAGTTACGGCCAGTTTAATGAGAGGCTAAATACAGGCATAATTTCCTATGAAAAAGTGCCCGCGCAATATCGCGATTTCCCGAAAATCGGATCCCGAACCCGGTTCTGAGAAAACCCACTGGGGACGCTCCTAGTGACCTGACGGACGCACCCTAGAAGTTTCAGAGCCCTCGGGCTACATTTTGTGGAGTTACGGCCAGTTTAATGAGAGGCTAAATACAGGCATAATTTCCTATGAAAAAGTGCCCGCGCAATATCGCGATTTCCCGAAAATCGGACCCCGAACCCGGTTCTGAGAAAACCCAATGGGGACGCTCCTAGTGACCTGACGGACGCACCCTAGAAGTTTCAGAGCCCTCGGGCTATGTTTTGTGGAGTTACGGCTAGTTTAATGAGAGGCTAAATATAGGCATAATTTCCTATGAAAAAGTGCCCGCGCAAAATCGCGATTTCCCGAAAAACGGACCCCGAACCCGGTTCTGAGAAAACCCACTGGGGACGCTCCTAGTGACCTGACGGACGCACCCTAGAAGTTTCAGAGCCCTCGGGCTCCGTTTTGTGGAGTTACGGCCAGTTTAATGAGAGGCTAAATACCGGCATAATTTCCTATGAAAACGTGCCCGCGCAAAATCGCGATTTCCCGCAAATCGGACCCCGAACCCGGTTCTGAGAAAACCCACTGGGGACGCTCCTAGTGACCTGACGGACGCACCCTAGAAGTTTCAGAGCCCTCGGGCTCCGTTTTGTGGAGTTACGGC
The DNA here is from genome assembly GCF_033239565.1 of Halichoeres trimaculatus. Classification (NCBI taxonomy): domain Eukaryota; kingdom Metazoa; phylum Chordata; class Actinopteri; order Labriformes; family Labridae; genus Halichoeres; species Halichoeres trimaculatus. Next base: position 131,147 of record NW_027437218.1, on the reverse strand, counting down.
CAGTTTAATGAGAGGCTAAATACAGGCATAATTTCCTATGAAAAAGTGCCCGCGCAAAATCGCAATTTCCCGAAAATCGGACCCCGAACCCGGTTCTGAGAAAACCCACTGGGGACGCTCCTAGTGACCTGACGGACGCACCCTAGAAGTTTCAGAGCCCTCGGGCTACATTTTGTGGAGTTACGGCCAGTTTAATGAGAGGCTAAATACAGGCATAATTTCCTATGAAAAAGTGCCCGCGCAAAATCGCGATTTCCCGAAAATCGGACCCCGAACCCGGTTCTGAGAAAACCCAATGGGGACGCTCCTAGTGACCTGACGGACGCACCCTAGAAGTTTCAGAGCCCTCGGGCTATGTTTTGTGGAGTTACGGCTAGTTTAATGAGAGGCTAAATATAGGCATAATTTCCTATGAAAAAGTGCCCGCGCAAAATCGCGATTTCCCGAAAAACGGACCCCGAACCCGGTTCTGAGAAAACCCAATGGGGACGCTCCTAGTGACCTGACGGACGCACCCTCAAAGTATCAGAGCCCTCGGGCTCCGTTTTGTGGAGTTACGGCCAGTTTAATGAGAGGCTAAATACAGGCATAATTTCCTATGAAAACGTGCCCGCGCAAAATCGCGATTTCCCGCAAATCGGACCCCGAACCCGGTTCCTAGAAAACCCACTGGGGACGCTCCTAGTGACCTGACTGACGCACCCTAGAAGTTTCAGAGCCCTCGGGCTACGTTTTGTGGAGTTACGGCCAGTTTAATGAGAGGCTAAATACAGGCATAATTTCCTATGAAAAAGTGCCCGCGCAAAATCGCGATTTCCCGAAAATCGGACCCCGAACCCGGTTCTGAGAAAACCCACTGGGGACGCTCCTAGTGACCTGACGGACGCACCCTAGAAGTTTCAGAGCCCTCGGGCTACGTTTTGTGGAGTTACGGCCAGTTTAATGAGAGGCTAAATACAGGTATAATTTCCTATGAAAAAGTGCCCGCGCAAAATCGCGATTTCCCGAAAATCGGACCCCGAACCCGGTTCTGAGAAAACCCACTGGGGACGCTCCTAGTGACCTGACGGACGCACCCTAGAAGTTTCAGAGCCCTCGGGCTACATTTTGTGGAGTTACGGCCAGTTTAATGAGAGGCTAAATACAGGCATTATTTCCTATGAAAAAGTGCCCGCGCAAAATCGCGATTTCCCGAAAATCGGACCCCGAACCCGGTTCTGAGAAAACCCACTGGGGACGCTCCTAGTGACCTGACGGACGCACCCTAGAAGTTTCAGAGCCCTCGGGCTACATTTTGTGGAGTTACGGCCAGTTTAATGAGAGGCTAAATACAGGCATAATTTCCTATGAAAAAGTGCCCGCGCAAAATCGCGATTTCCCGAAAATCGGACCCCGAACCCGGTTCTGAGAAAACCCATTGGGGACGCTCCTAGTGACCTGACGGACGCACCCTAGAAGTTTCAGAGCCCTCGGGCTATGTTTTGTGGAGCTAGTTTAATGAGAGGCTAAATACAGGCATAATTTCCTATGAAAAAGTGCCCGCGCAAAATCGCGATTTCCCGAAAATCGGACCCCGAACCCGGTTCTGAGAAAACCCATTGGGGACGCTCCTAGTGACCTGACGGACGCACCCTAGAAGTTTCAGAGCCCTCGGGCTCCGTTTTGTGGAGTTACGGCCAGTTTAATGAGAGGCTAAATACAGGCATAATTTCCTATGAAAAAGTGCCCGCACAAAATCGCGATTTCCCGGAAATCGGACCCCGAACCCGGTTCTGAGAAAACCCACTGGGGACGCTCCTAGTGACCTGACGGACGCACCCTAGAAGTTTCAGAGCCCTCGGGCTACGTTTTGTGGAGTTACAGCTAGTTTAATAAGAGGCTAAATACAGGCATAATTTCCTATGAAAAAGTGCCCTTCGCAAAATCGCGATTTCCCGAAAATCGGACCCCGAACCCGGTTCTGAGAAAACCCACTGGGGACGCTCCTAGTGACCTGACGGACGCACCCTAGAAGTTTCAGAGCCCTCGGGCTACGTTTTGTGGAGTTACAGCCAGTTTAATGAGAGGCTAAATACAGGCATAATTTCCTATGAAAAAGTGCCCGCGCAAAATCGCGATTTCCCGAAAATCGGACCCCGAACCCGGTTCTGAGAAAACCCACTGGGGACGCTCCTAGTGACCTGACGGACGCACCCTAGAAGTTTCAGAGCCCTCGGGCTCCGTTTTGTGGAGTTACGGCCAGTTTAATGAGAGGCTAAATACAGGCATAATTTCCTATGAAAAAGTGCCCGCGCAAAATCGCGATTTCCCGAAAATCGGACCCCGAACCCGGTTCTGAGAAAACCCACTGGGGACGCTCCTAGTGACCTGACGGACGCACCCTAGAAGTTTCAGAGCCCTCGGGCTACATTTTGTGGAGTTACGGCCAGTTTAATGAGAGGCTAAATACAGGCATAATTTCCTATGAAAAAGTGCCTGCGCAAAATCGCGATTTCCCGAAAAACGGACCCCGAACCCGGTTCTGAGAAAACCCAATGGGGACGCTCCTAGTGACCTGACGGACGCACCCTCGAAGTTTCAGAGCCCTCGGGCTCCGTTTTGTGGAGTTACGGCCAGTTTAATGAGAGGCTAAACACAGGCATAATTTCCTATGAAAACGTGCCCGCGCAACATCGCGATTTCCCGCAAATCCGACCCCGAACCCGGTTCCTAGAAAACCCACTGGGGACGCTCCTAGTGACCTGACGGACGCACCCTAGAAGTTTCAGAGCCCTCGGGCTACGTTTTGTGGAGTTACGGCCAGTTTAATGAGAGGCTAAATACAGGCATAATTTCCTATGAAAAAGTGCCCGCGCAAAATCGCGATTTCCCGAAAATCGGACCCCGAACCCGGTTCTGAGAAAACCCACTGGGGACGCTCCTAGTGACCTGACGCACGCACCCTAGAAGTTTCAGAGCCCTCGGGCTACGTTTTGTGGAGTTACGGCCAGTTTAATGAGAGGCTAAATACAGGTATAATTTCCTATGAAAAAGTGCCCGCGCAAAATCGCGATTTCCCGAAAATCGGACCCCGAACCAGGTTCTGAGAAAACCCACTGGGGACGCTCCTAGTGACCTGACGGACGCACCCTAGAAGTTTCAGAGCCCTCGGGCTATGTTTTGTGGAGTTACGGCTAGTTTAATGAGAGGCTAAATACAGGCATAATTTCCTATGAAAAAGTGCCCGCGCAAAATCGCGATTTCCCGAAAATCGGACCCCGAACCCGGTTCTGAGAAAACCCACTGGGGACGCTCCTAGTGACCTGACGGACGCACCCTAGAAGTTTCAGAGCCCTCGGGCTATGTTTTGTGGAGTTACGGCCAGTTTAATGAGAGGCTAAATACAGGCATAATTTCCTATGAAAAAGTGCCCGCACAAAATCGCGATTTCCCGAAAATCGGACCCCGAACCCAGTTCTGAGAAAACCCACTGGGGACGCTCCTAGTGACCTGACGGACGCACCCTAGAAGTTTCAGAGCCCTCGGGCTACGTTTTGTGGAGTTACGGCCAGTTTAATGAGAGGCTAAATACAGGCATAATTTCCTATGAAAAAGTGCCCGCGCAAAATCGCGATTTTCCCGAAAAACGGACCCCGAACCCGGTTCTGAGAAAACCCACTGGGGACGCTCCTAGTGACCTGACGGACGCACCCTAGAAGTTTCAGAGCCCTTGGGCTACGTTTTGTGCAGTTACAGCCAGTTTAATGAAAGCTAAATACAGGCATAATTTCCTATGAAAAAGTGCCCGCACAAAATCGCGATTTCCCGAAAATCGGACCCCGAACCCGGTTCTGAGAAAACCCACTGGGGACGCTCCTAGTGACCTGACGGACGCACCCTAGAAGTTTCAGAGCCCTCGGGCTATGTTTTGTGGAGTTACGGCTAGTTTAATGAGAGGCTAAATACAGGCATAATTTCCTATGAAAAAGTGCCCGCGCAAAATCGCGATTTCCCGAAAATCGGACCCCGAACCCGGTTCTGAGAAAACCCACTGGGGACGCTCCTAGTGACCTGACGGACGCACCCTAGAAGTTTCAGAGCCCTCGGGCTATGTTTTGTGGAGTTACGGCCAGTTTAATGAGAGGCTAAATACAGGCATAATTTCCGATGAAAAAGTGCCCGCACAAAATCGCGATTTCCCGAAAAACGGACCCCGAACCCGGTTCTGAGAAAACCCACTGGGGACGCTCCTAGTGACCTGACGGACGCACCCTAGAAGTTTCAGAGCCCTCGGGCTACGTTTTGTGGAGTTACGGCCAGTTTAATGAGAGGCTAAATACAGGCATAATTTCCTATGAAAAAGTGCCCGCGCAAAATCGCGATTTCCCGAAAAACGGACCCCGAACCCGGTTCTGAGAAAACCCACTGGGGACGCTCCTAGTGACCTGACGGACGCACCCTAGAAGTTTCAGAGCCCTTGGGCTACGTTTTGTGCAGTTACAGCCAGTTTAATGAAAGCTAAATACAGGCATAATTTCCTATGAAAAAGTGCCCGCGCAAAATCGCGATTTCCCGAAAATCGGACCCCGAACCCGGTTCTGAGAAAACCCACTGGGGACGCTCCTAGTGACCTGACGGACGCACCCTAGAAGTTTCAGAGCCCTCGGGCTACGTTTTGTGGAGTTACAGCTAGTTTAATAAGAGGCTAAATACAGGCATAATTTCCTATGAAAAAGTGCCCGCACAAAATCGCGATTTCCCGAAAATCGGACCCCGAACCCGGTTCCTAGAAAACCCACTGGGGACGCTCCTAGTGACCTGACTGACGCACCCTAGAAGTTTCAGAGCCCTCGGGCTACGTTTTGTGGAGTTACGGCCAGTTTAATGAGAGGCTAAATACAGGCATAATTTCCTATGAAAAAGTGCCCGCGCAAAATCGCGATTTCCCGAAAATCGGACCCCGAACCCGGTTCTGAGAAAACCCACTGGGGACGCTCCTAGTGACCTGACGGACGCACCCTAGAAGTTTCAGAGCCCTCGGGCTACGTTTTGTGGAGTTACGGCCAGTTTAATGAGAGGCTAAATACAGGTATAATTTCCTATGAAAAAGTGCCCGCGCAAAATCGCGATTTCCCGAAAATCGGACCCCGAACCCGGTTCTGAGAAAACCCACTGGGGACGCTCCTAGTGACCTGACGGACGCACCCTAGAAGTTTCAGAGCCCTCGGGCTATGTTTTGTGGAGTTACGGCCAGTTTAATGAGAGGCTAAATACAGGCATTATTTCCTATGAAAAAGTGCCCGCGCAAAATCGCGATTTCCCGAAAATCGGACCCCGAACCCGGTTCTGAGAAAACCCACTGGGGACGCTCCTAGTGACCTGACGGACGCACCCTAGAAGTTTCAGAGCCCTCGGGCTACATTTTGTGGAGTTACGGCCAGTTTAATGAGAGGCTAAATACAGGCATAATTTCCTATGAAAAAGTGCCCGCGCAAAATCGCGATTTCCCGAAAATCGGACCCCGAACCCGGTTCTGAGAAAACCCATTGGGGACGCTCCTAGTGACCTGACGGACGCACCCTAGAAGTTTCAGAGCCCTCGGGCTATGTTTTGTGGAGCTAGTTTAATGAGAGGCTAAATACAGGCATAATTTCCTATGAAAAAGTGCCCGCGCAAAATCGCGATTTCCCGAAAATCGGACCCCGAACCCGGTTCTGAGAAAACCCATTGGGGACGCTCCTAGTGACCTGACGGGCGCACCCTAGAAGTTTCAGAGCCCTAGGGCTACGTTTTGTGGAGTTACGGCCAGTTTAATGAGAGGCTAAATACAGGCATAATTTCCTATGAAAAAGTGCCCGCACAAAATCGCGATTTCCCAGAAATCGGACCCCGAACCCGGTTCTGAGAAAACCCACTGGGGACGCTCCTAGTGACCTGACGGACGCACCCTAGAAGTTTCAGAGCCCTCGGGCTACGTTTTGTGGAGTTACAGCTAGTTTAATAAGAGGCTAAATACAGGCATAATTTCCTATGAAAAAGTGCCCTTCGCAAAATCGCGATTTCCCGAAAATCGGACCCCGAACCCGGTTCTGAGAAAACCCACTGGGGACGCTCCTAGTGACCTGACGGACGCACCCTAGAAGTTTCAGAGCCCTCGGGCTACGTTTTGTGGAGTTACAGCCAGTTTAATGAGAGGCTAAATACAGGCATAATTTCCTATGAAAAAGTGCCCGCGCAAAATCGCGATTTCCCGAAAATCGGACCCCGAACCCGGTTCTGAGAAAACCCACTGGGGACGCTCCTAGTGACCTGACGGACGCACCCTAGAAGTTTCAGAGCCCTCGGGCTCCGTTTTGTGGAGTTACGGCCAGTTTAATGAGAGGCTAAATACAGGCATAATTTCCTATGAAAAAGTGCCCGCGCAAAATCGCGATTTCCCGAAAATCGGACCCCGAACCCGGTTCTGAGAAAACCCACTGGGGACGCTCCTAGTGACCTGACGGACGCACCCTAGAAGTTTCAGAGCCCTCGGGCTACATTTTGTGGAGTTACGGCCAGTTTAATGAGAGGCTAAATACAGGCATAATTTCCTATGAAAAAGTGCCTGCGCAAAATCGCGATTTCCCGAAAAACGGACCCCGAACCCGGTTCTGAGAAAACCCAATGGGGACGCTCCTAGTGACCTGACGGACGCACCCTCGAAGTTTCAGAGCCCTCGGGCTCCGTTTTGTGGAGTTACGGCCAGTTTAATGAGAGGCTAAATACAGGCATAATTTCCTATGAAAACGTGCCCGCGCAAAATCGCGATTTCCCGCAAATCCGACCCCGAACCCGGTTCCTAGAAAACCCACTGGGGACGCTCCTAGTGACCTGACGGACGCACCCTAGAAGTTTCAGAGCCCTCGGGCTACGTTTTGTGGAGTTACGGCCAGTTTAATGAGAGGCTAAATACAGGCATAATTTCCTATGAAAAAGTGCCCGCGCAAAATCGCGATTTCCCGAAAATCGGACCCCGAACCCGGTTCTGAGAAAACCCACTGGGGACGCTCCTAGTGACCTGACGGACGCACCCTAGAAGTTTCAGAGCCCTCGGGCTATGTTTTGTGGAGTTACGGCTAGTTTAATGAGAGGCTAAATACAGGCATAATTTCCTATGAAAAAGTGCCCGCGCAAAATCGCGATTTCCCGAAAATCGGACCCCGAACCCGGTTCTGAGAAAACCCACTGGGGACGCTCCTAGTGACCTGACGGACGCACCCTAGAAGTTTCAGAGCCCTCGGGCTACGTTTTGTGGAGTTACGGCTAGTTTAATGAGAGGCTAAATACAGGCATAATTTCCTATGAAAAAGTGCCCGCGCAAAATCGCGATTTCCCGAAAATCGGACCCCGAACCCGGTTCTGAGAAAACCCACTGGGGACGCTCCTAGTGACCTGACGGACGCACCCTAGAAGTTTCAGAGCCCTCGGGCTATGTTTTGTGGAGTTACGGCCAGTTTAATGAGAGGCTAAATACAGGCATAATTTCCTATGAAAAAGTGCCCGCACAAAATCGCGATTTCCCGAAAATCGGACCCCGAACCCAGTTCTGAGAAAACCCACTGGGGACGCTCCTAGTGACCTGACGGACGCACCCTAGAAGTTTCAGAGCCCTCGGGCTACGTTTTGTGGAGTTACGGCCAGTTTAATGAGAGGCTAAATACAGGCATAATTTCCTATGAAAAAGTGCCCGCGCAAAATCGCGATTTTCCCGAAAAACGGACCCCGAACCCGGTTCTGAGAAAACCCACTGGGGACGCTCCTAGTGACCTGACGGACGCACCCTAGAAGTTTCAGAGCCCTTGGGCTACGTTTTGTGCAGTTACAGCCAGTTTAATGAAAGCTAAATACAGGCATAATTTCCTATGAAAAAGTGCCCGCGCAAAATCGCGATTTCCCGAAAATCGGACCCCGAACCCGGTTCTGAGAAAACCCACTGGGGACGCTCCTAGTGACCTGACGGACGCACCCTAGAAGTTTCAGAGCCCTCGGGCTATGTTTTGTGGAGTTACGGCTAGTTTAATGAGAGGCTAAATACAGGCATAATTTCCTATGAAAAAGTGCCCGCGCAAAATCGCGATTTCCCGAAAATCGGACCCCGAACCCGGTTCTGAGAAAACCCACTGGGGACGCTCCTAGTGACCTGACGGACGCACCCTAGAAGTTTCAGAGCCCTCGGGCTATGTTTTGTGGAGTTACGGCCAGTTTAATGAGAGGCTAAATACAGGCATAATTTCCTATGAAAAAGTGCCCGCACAAAATCGCGATTTCCCGAAAAACGGACCCCGAACCCGGTTCTGAGAAAACCCACTGGGGACGCTCCTAGTGACCTGACGGACGCACCCTAGAAGTTTCAGAGCCCTCGGGCTACGTTTTGTGGAGTTACGGCCAGTTTAATGAGAGGCTAAATACAGGCATAATTTCCTATGAAAAAGTGCCCGCGCAAAATCGCGATTTCCCGAAAAACGGACCCCGAACCCGGTTCTGAGAAAACCCACTGGGGACGCTCCTAGTGACCTGACGGACGCACCCTAGAAGTTTCAGAGCCCTTGGGCTACGTTTTGTGCAGTTACAGCCAGTTTAATGAAAGCTAAATACAGGCATAATTTCCTATGAAAAAGTGCCCGCGCAAAATCGCGATTTCCCGAAAAACGGACCCCGAACCCGGTTCTGAGAAAACCCACTGGGGACGCTCCTAGTGACCTGACGGACGCACCCTAGAAGTTTCAGAGCCCTCGGGCTACGTTTTGTGGAGTTACGGCCAGTTTAATGAGAGGCTAAATACAGGCATAATTTCCTATGAAAAAGTGCCCGCGCAAAATCGCGATTTCCCGAAAAACGGACCCCGAACCCGGTTCTGAGAAAACCCACTGGGGACGCTCCTAGTGACCTGACGGACGCACCCTAGAAGTTTCAGAGCCCTTGGGCTACGTTTTGTGCAGTTACAGCCAGTTTAATGAAAGCTAAATACAGGCATAATTTCCTATGAAAAAGTGCCCGCGCAAAATCGCGATTTCCCGAAAATCGGACCCCGAACCCGGTTCTGAGAAAACCCACTGGGGACGCTCCTAGTGACCTGACGGACGCACCCTAGAAGTTTCAGAGCCCTCGGGCTACGTTTTGTGGAGTTACAGCTAGTTTAATAAGAGGCTAAATACAGGCATAATTTCCTATGAAAAAGTGCCCGCACAAAATCGCGATTTCCCGAAAATCGGACCCCGAACCCGGTTCTGAGAAAACCCACTGGGGACGCTCCTAGTGACCTGACGGACGCACCCTAGAAGTTTCAGAGCCCTCGGGCTACGTTTTGTGGAGTTACGGCCAGTTTAATGAGAGGCTAAATACAGGCATAATTTCCTATGAAAAAGTGCCCGCACAAAATCGCGATTTCCCGAAAATCGGACCCCGAACCCGGTTCTGAGAAAACCCACTGGGGACGCTCCTAGTGACCTGACGGACGCACCCTTGAAGTTTCAGAGCCCTTGGGCTACGTTTTGTGGAGTTACGGCTAGTTTAATGAGAGGCTAAATACAGGCATAATTTCCTATGAAAAAGTGCCCGCACAAAATCGCGATTTCCCGAAAATCGGACCCCGAACCCGGTTCTGAGAAAACCCACTGGGGACGCTCCTAGTGACCTGACGGACGCACCCTAGAAGTTTCAGAGCCCTCGGGCTACGTTTTGTGGAGTTACGGCCAGTTTAATGAGAGGCTAAATACAGGCATAATTTCCTATGAAAAAGTGCCCGCGCAAAATCGCGATTTCCCGAAAATCGGACCCCGAACCCGGTTCTGAGAAAACCCAATGGGGACGCTCCTAGTGACCTGACGGACGCACCCTAGAAGTTTCAGAGCCCTCGGGCTATGTTTTGTGGAGTTACGGCTAGTTTAATGAGAGGCTAAATACAGGCATAATTTCCTATGAAAAAGTGCCCGCGCAAAATCGCGATTTCCCGAAAATCGGACCCCGAACCCGGTTCTGAGAAAACCCACTGGGGACGCTCCTAGTGACCTGACGGACGCACCCTAGAAGTTTCAGAGCCCTCGGGCTACGTTTTGTGGAGTTACGGCCAGTTTAATGAGAGGCTAAATACAGGCATAATTTCCTATGAAAAAGTGCCCGCACAAAATCGCGATTTCCCGAAAATCGGACCCCGAACCCGGTTCTGAGAAAACCCACTGGGGACGCTCCTAGTGACCTGACGGACGCACCCTAGAAGTTTCAGAGCCCTCGGGCTACGTTTTGTGGAGTTACGGCCAGTTTAATGAGAGGCTAAATACAGGCATAATTTCCTATGAAAAAGTGCCCGCGCAAAATCGCGATTTCCCGAAAATCGGACCCCGAACCCGGTTCTGAGAAAACCCACTGGGGACGCTTCTAGTGACCTGACAGACGCACCCTAGAAGTTTCAGAGCCCTCGGGCTACGTTTTGTGGAGTTACGGCCAGTTTAATGAGAGGCTAAATACAGGTATAATTTCCTATGAAAAAGTGCCCGCGCAAAATCGCGATTTCCCGAAAATCGGACCCCGAACCCGGTTCTGAGAAAACCCACTGGGGACGCTCCTAGTGACCTGACAGACGCACCCTAGAAGTTTCAGAGCCCTCGGGCAATGTTTTGTGGAGTTACGGCCAGTTTAATGAGAGGCTAAATACAGGCATAATTTCCTATGAAAAAGTGCCCGCGCAATATCGCGATTTCCCGAAAATCGGATCCCGAACCCGGTTCTGAGAAAACCCACTGGGGACGCTCCTAGTGACCTGACGGACGCACCCTAGAAGTTTCAGAGCCCTCGGGCTACATTTTGTGGAGTTACGGCCAGTTTAATGAGAGGCTAAATACAGGCATAATTTCCTATGAAAAAGTGCCCGCGCAATATCGCGATTTCCCGAAAATCGGACCCCGAACCCGGTTCTGAGAAAACCCAATGGGGACGCTCCTAGTGACCTGACGGACGCACCCTAGAAGTTTCAGAGCCCTCGGGCTATGTTTTGTGGAGTTACGGCTAGTTTAATGAGAGGCTAAATATAGGCATAATTTCCTATGAAAAAGTGCCCGCGCAAAATCGCGATTTCCCGAAAAACGGACCCCGAACCCGGTTCTGAGAAAACCCACTGGGGACGCTCCTAGTGACCTGACGGACGCACCCTAGAAGTTTCAGAGCCCTCGGGCTCCGTTTTGTGGAGTTACGGCCAGTTTAATGAGAGGCTAAATACCGGCATAATTTCCTATGAAAACGTGCCCGCGCAAAATCGCGATTTCCCGCAAATCGGACCCCGAACCCGGTTCTGAGAAAACCCACTGGGGACGCTCCTAGTGACCTGACGGACGCACCCTAGAAGTTTCAGAGCCCTCGGGCTCCGTTTTGTGGAGTTACGGCCAGTTTAATGAGAGGCTAAATACAGGCATAATTTCCTATGAAAAAGTGCCCGCGCAAAATCGCAATTTCCCGAAAATCGGACCCCGAACCCGGTTCTGAGAAAACCCACTGGGGACGCTCCTAGTGACCTGACGGACGCACCCTAGAAGTTTCAGAGCCCTCGGGCTACATTTTGTGGAGTTACGGCCAGTTTAATGAGAGGCTAAATACAGGCATAATTTCCTATGAAAAAGTGCCCGCGCAAAATCGCGATTTCCCGAAAATCGGACCCCGAACCCGGTTCTGAGAAAACCCAATGGGGACGCTCCTAGTGACCTGACGGACGCACCCTAGAAGTTTCAGAGCCCTCGGGCTATGTTTTGTGGAGTTACGGCTAGTTTAATGAGAGGCTAAATATAGGCATAATTTCCTATGAAAAAGTGCCCGCGCAAAATCGCGATTTCCCGAAAAACGGACCCCGAACCCGGTTCTGAGAAAACCCAATGGGGACGCTCCTAGTGACCTGACGGACGCACCCTCAAAGTATCAGAGCCCTCGGGCTCCGTTTTGTGGAGTTACGGCCAGTTTAATGAGAGGCTAAATACAGGCATAATTTCCTATGAAAACGTGCCCGCGCAAAATCGCGATTTCCCGCAAATCGGACCCCGAACCCGGTTCCTAGAAAACCCACTGGGGACGCTCCTAGTGACCTGACTGACGCACCCTAGAAGTTTCAGAGCCCTCGGGCTACGTTTTGTGGAGTTACGGCCAGTTTAATGAGAGGCTAAATACAGGCATAATTTCCTATGAAAAAGTGCCCGCGCAAAATCGCGATTTCCCGAAAATCGGACCCCGAACCCGGTTCTGAGAAAACCCACTGGGGACGCTCCTAGTGACCTGACGGACGCACCCTAGAAGTTTCAGAGCCCTCGGGCTACGTTTTGTGGAGTTACGGCCAGTTTAATGAGAGGCTAAATACAGGTATAATTTCCTATGAAAAAGTGCCCGCGCAAAATCGCGATTTCCCGAAAATCGGACCCCGAACCCGGTTCTGAGAAAACCCACTGGGGACGCTCCTAGTGACCTGACGGACGCACCCTAGAAGTTTCAGAGCCCTCGGGCTACATTTTGTGGAGTTACGGCCAGTTTAATGAGAGGCTAAATACAGGCATTATTTCCTATGAAAAAGTGCCCGCGCAAAATCGCGATTTCCCGAAAATCGGACCCCGAACCCGGTTCTGAGAAAACCCACTGGGGACGCTCCTAGTGACCTGACGGACGCACCCTAGAAGTTTCAGAGCCCTCGGGCTACATTTTGTGGAGTTACGGCCAGTTTAATGAGAGGCTAAATACAGGCATAATTTCCTATGAAAAAGTGCCCGCGCAAAATCGCGATTTCCCGAAAATCGGACCCCGAACCCGGTTCTGAGAAAACCCATTGGGGACGCTCCTAGTGACCTGACGGACGCACCCTAGAAGTTTCAGAGCCCTCGGGCTATGTTTTGTGGAGCTAGTTTAATGAGAGGCTAAATACAGGCATAATTTCCTATGAAAAAGTGCCCGCGCAAAATCGCGATTTCCCGAAAATCGGACCCCGAACCCGGTTCTGAGAAAACCCATTGGGGACGCTCCTAGTGACCTGACGGACGCACCCTAGAAGTTTCAGAGCCCTCGGGCTCCGTTTTGTGGAGTTACGGCCAGTTTAATGAGAGGCTAAATACAGGCATAATTTCCTATGAAAAAGTGCCCGCACAAAATCGCGATTTCCCGGAAATCGGACCCCGAACCCGGTTCTGAGAAAACCCACTGGGGACGCTCCTAGTGACCTGACGGACGCACCCTAGAAGTTTCAGAGCCCTCGGGCTACGTTTTGTGGAGTTACAGCTAGTTTAATAAGAGGCTAAATACAGGCATAATTTCCTATGAAAAAGTGCCCTTCGCAAAATCGCGATTTCCCGAAAATCGGACCCCGAACCCGGTTCTGAGAAAACCCACTGGGGACGCTCCTAGTGACCTGACGGACGCACCCTAGAAGTTTCAGAGCCCTCGGGCTACGTTTTGTGGAGTTACAGCCAGTTTAATGAGAGGCTAAATACAGGCATAATTTCCTATGAAAAAGTGCCCGCGCAAAATCGCGATTTCCCGAAAATCGGACCCCGAACCCGGTTCTGAGAAAACCCACTGGGGACGCTCCTAGTGACCTGACGGACGCACCCTAGAAGTTTCAGAGCCCTCGGGCTCCGTTTTGTGGAGTTACGGCCAGTTTAATGAGAGGCTAAATACAGGCATAATTTCCTATGAAAAAGTGCCCGCGCAAAATCGCGATTTCCCGAAAATCGGACCCCGAACCCGGTTCTGAGAAAACCCACTGGGGACGCTCCTAGTGACCTGACGGACGCACCCTAGAAGTTTCAGAGCCCTCGGGCTACATTTTGTGGAGTTACGGCCAGTTTAATGAGAGGCTAAATACAGGCATAATTTCCTATGAAAAAGTGCCTGCGCAAAATCGCGATTTCCCGAAAAACGGACCCCGAACCCGGTTCTGAGAAAACCCAATGGGGACGCTCCTAGTGACCTGACGGACGCACCCTCGAAGTTTCAGAGCCCTCGGGCTCCGTTTTGTGGAGTTACGGCCAGTTTAATGAGAGGCTAAATACAGGCATAATTTCCTATGAAAACGTGCCCGCGCAACATCGCGATTTCCCGCAAATCCGACCCCGAACCCGGTTCCTAGAAAACCCACTGGGGACGCTCCTAGTGACCTGACGGACGCACCCTAGAAGTTTCAGAGCCCTCGGGCTACGTTTTGTGGAGTTACGGCCAGTTTAATGAGAGGCTAAATACAGGCATAATTTCCTATGAAAAAGTGCCCGCGCAAAATTGCGATTTCCCGAAAATCGGACCCCGAACCCGGTTCTGAGAAAACCCACTGGGGACGCTCCTAGTGACCTGACGCACGCACCCTAGAAGTTTCAGAGCCCTCGGGCTACGTTTTGTGGAGTTACGGCCAGTTTAATGAGAGGCTAAATACAGGTATAATTTCCTATGAAAAAGTGCCCGCGCAAAATCGCGATTTCCCGAAAATCGGACCCCGAACCAGGTTCTGAGAAAACCCACTGGGGACGCTCCTAGTGACCTGACGGACGCACCCTAGAAGTTTCAGAGCCCTCGGGCTATGTTTTGTGGAGTTACGGCTAGTTTAATGAGAGGCTAAATACAGGCATAATTTCCTATGAAAAAGTGCCCGCGCAAAATCGCGATTTCCCGAAAATCGGACCCCGAACCCGGTTCTGAGAAAACCCACTGGGGACGCTCCTAGTGACCTGACGGACGCACCCTAGAAGTTTCAGAGCCCTCGGGCTATGTTTTGTGGAGTTACGGCCAGTTTAATGAGAGGCTAAATACAGGCATAATTTCCTATGAAAAAGTGCCCGCACAAAATCGCGATTTCCCGAAAATCGGACCCCGAACCCAGTTCTGAGAAAACCCACTGGGGACGCTCCTAGTGACCTGACGGACGCACCCTAGAAGTTTCAGAGCCCTCGGGCTACGTTTTGTGGAGTTACGGCCAGTTTAATGAGAGGCTAAATACAGGCATAATTTCCTATGAAAAAGTGCCCGCGCAAAATCGCGATTTTCCCGAAAAACGGACCCCGAACCCGGTTCTGAGAAAACCCACTGGGGACGCTCCTAGTGACCTGACGGACGCACCCTAGAAGTTTCAGAGCCCTTGGGCTACGTTTTGTGCAGTTACAGCCAGTTTAATGAAAGCTAAATACAGGCATAATTTCCTATGAAAAAGTGCCCGCACAAAATCGCGATTTCCCGAAAATCGGACCCCGAACCCGGTTCTGAGAAAACCCACTGGGGACGCTCCTAGTGACCTGACGGACGCACCCTAGAAGTTTCAGAGCCCTCGGGCTATGTTTTGTGGAGTTACGGCTAGTTTAATGAGAGGCTAAATACAGGCATAATTTCCTATGAAAAAGTGCCCGCGCAAAATCGCGATTTCCCGAAAATCGGACCCCGAACCCGGTTCTGAGAAAACCCACTGGGGACGCTCCTAGTGACCTGACGGACGCACCCTAGAAGTTTCAGAGCCCTCGGGCTATGTTTTGTGGAGTTACGGCCAGTTTAATGAGAGGCTAAATACAGGCATAATTTCCGATGAAAAAGTGCCCGCACAAAATCGCGATTTCCCGAAAAACGGACCCCGAACCCGGTTCTGAGAAAACCCACTGGGGACGCTCCTAGTGACCTGACGGACGCACCCTAGAAGTTTCAGAGCCCTCGGGCTACGTTTTGTGGAGTTACGGCCAGTTTAATGAGAGGCTAAATACAGGCATAATTTCCTATGAAAAAGTGCCCGCGCAAAATCGCGATTTCCCGAAAAACGGACCCCGAACCCGGTTCTGAGAAAACCCACTGGGGACGCTCCTAGTGACCTGACGGACGCACCCTAGAAGTTTCAGAGCCCTTGGGCTACGTTTTGTGCAGTTACAGCCAGTTTAATGAAAGCTAAATACAGGCATAATTTCCTATGAAAAAGTGCCCGCGCAAAATCGCGATTTCCCGAAAATCGGACCCCGAACCCGGTTCTGAGAAAACCCACTGGGGACGCTCCTAGTGACCTGACGGACGCACCCTAGAAGTTTCAGAGCCCTCGGGCTACGTTTTGTGGAGTTACAGCTAGTTTAATAAGAGGCTAAATACAGGCATAATTTCCTATGAAAAAGTGCCCGCGCAAAATCGCGATTTCCCGAAAATCGGACCCCGAACCCGGTTCTGAGAAAACCCACTGGGGACGCTCCTAGTGACCTGACGGACGCACCCTAGAAGTTTCAGAGCCCTCGGGCTACGTTTTGTGGAGTTACGGCCAGTTTAATGAGAGGCTAAATACAGGTATAATTTCCTATGAAAAAGTGCCCGCGCAAAATCGCGATTTCCCGAAAATCGGACCCCGAACCCGGTTCTGAGAAAACCCACTGGGGACGCTCCTAGTGACCTGACGGACGCACCCTAGAAGTTTCAGAGCCCTCGGGCTATGTTTTGTGGAGTTACGGCCAGTTTAATGAGAGGCTAAATACAGGCATTATTTCCTATGAAAAAGTGCCCGCGCAAAATCGCGATTTCCCGAAAATCGGACCCCGAACCCGGTTCTGAGAAAACCCACTGGGGACGCTCCTAGTGACCTGACGGACGCACCCTAGAAGTTTCAGAGCCCTCGGGCTACATTTTGTGGAGTTACGGCCAGTTTAATGAGAGGCTAAATACAGGCATAATTTCCTATGAAAAAGTGCCCGCGCAAAATCGCGATTTCCCGAAAATCGGACCCCGAACCCGGTTCTGAGAAAACCCATTGGGGACGCTCCTAGTGACCTGACGGACGCACCCTAGAAGTTTCAGAGCCCTCGGGCTATGTTTTGTGGAGCTAGTTTAATGAGAGGCTAAATACAGGCATAATTTCCTATGAAAAAGTGCCCGCGCAAAATCGCGATTTCCCGAAAATCGGACCCCGAACCCGGTTCTGAGAAAACCCATTGGGGACGCTCCTAGTGACCTGACGGACGCACCCTAGAAGTTTCAGAGCCCTAGGGCTACGTTTTGTGGAGTTACGGCCAGTTTAATGAGAGGCTAAATACAGGCATAATTTCCTATGAAAAAGTGCCCGCACAAAATCGCGATTTCCCAGAAATCGGACCCCGAACCCGGTTCTGAGAAAACCCACTGGGGACGCTCCTAGTGACCTGACGGACGCACCCTAGAAGTTTCAGAGCCCTCGGGCTACGTTTTGTGGAGTTACAGCTAGTTTAATAAGAGGCTAAATACAGGCATAATTTCCTATGAAAAAGTGCCCTTCGCAAAATCGCGATTTCCCGAAAATCGGACCCCGAACCCGGTTCTGAGAAAACCCACTGGGGACGCTCCTAGTGACCTGACGGACGCACCCTAGAAGTTTCAGAGCCCTCGGGCTACGTTTTGTGGAGTTACAGCCAGTTTAATGAGAGGCTAAATACAGGCATAATTTCCTATGAAAAAGTGCCCGCGCAAAATCGCGATTTCCCGAAAATCGGACCCCGAACCCGGTTCTGAGAAAACCCACTGGGGACGCTCCTAGTGACCTGACGGACGCACCCTAGAAGTTTCAGAGCCCTCGGGCTCCGTTTTGTGGAGTTACGGCCAGTTTAATGAGAGGCTAAATACAGGCATAATTTCCTATGAAAAAGTGCCCGCGCAAAATCGCGATTTCCCGAAAATCGGACCCCGAACCCGGTTCTGAGAAAACCCACTGGGGACGCTCCTAGTGACCTGACGGACGCACCCTAGAAGTTTCAGAGCCCTCGGGCTACATTTTGTGGAGTTACGGCCAGTTTAATGAGAGGCTAAATACAGGCATAATTTCCTATGAAAAAGTGCCTGCGCAAAATCGCGATTTCCCGAAAAACGGACCCCGAACCCGGTTCTGAGAAAACCCAATGGGGACGCTCCTAGTGACCTGACGGACGCACCCTCGAAGTTTCAGAGCCCTCGGGCTCCGTTTTGTGGAGTTACGGCCAGTTTAATGAGAGGCTAAATACAGGCATAATTTCCTATGAAAACGTGCCCGCGCAAAATCGCGATTTCCCGCAAATCCGACCCCGAACCCGGTTCCTAGAAAACCCACTGGGGACGCTCCTAGTGACCTGACGGACGCACCCTAGAAGTTTCAGAGCCCTCGGGCTACGTTTTGTGGAGTTACGGCCAGTTTAATGAGAGGCTAAATACAGGCATAATTTCCTATGAAAAAGTGCCCGCGCAAAATCGCGATTTCCCGAAAATCGGACCCCGAACCCGGTTCTGAGAAAACCCACTGGGGACGCTCCTAGTGACCTGACGGACGCACCCTAGAAGTTTCAGAGCCCTCGGGCTATGTTTTGTGGAGTTACGGCTAGTTTAATGAGAGGCTAAATACAGGCATAATTTCCTATGAAAAAGTGCCCGCGCAAAATCGCGATTTCCCGAAAATCGGACCCCGAACCCGGTTCTGAGAAAACCCACTGGGGACGCTCCTAGTGACCTGACGGACGCACCCTAGAAGTTTCAGAGCCCTCGGGCTACGTTTTGTGGAGTTACGGCTAGTTTAATGAGAGGCTAAATACAGGCATAATTTCCTATGAAAAAGTGCCCGCGCAAAATCGCGATTTCCCGAAAATCGGACCCCGAACCCGGTTCTGAGAAAACCCACTGGGGACGCTCCTAGTGACCTGACGGACGCACCCTAGAAGTTTCAGAGCCCTCGGGCTATGTTTTGTGGAGTTACGGCCAGTTTAATGAGAGGCTAAATACAGGCATAATTTCCTATGAAAAAGTGCCCGCACAAAATCGCGATTTCCCGAAAATCGGACCCCGAACCCAGTTCTGAGAAAACCCACTGGGGACGCTCCTAGTGACCTGACGGACGCACCCTAGAAGTTTCAGAGCCCTCGGGCTACGTTTTGTGGAGTTACGGCCAGTTTAATGAGAGGCTAAATACAGGCATAATTTCCTATGAAAAAGTGCCCGCGCAAAATCGCGATTTTCCCGAAAAACGGACCCCGAACCCGGTTCTGAGAAAACCCACTGGGGACGCTCCTAGTGACCTGACGGACGCACCCTAGAAGTTTCAGAGCCCTTGGGCTACGTTTTGTGCAGTTACAGCCAGTTTAATGAAAGCTAAATACAGGCATAATTTCCTATGAAAAAGTGCCCGCGCAAAATCGCGATTTCCCGAAAATCGGACCCCGAACCCGGTTCTGAGAAAACCCACTGGGGACGCTCCTAGTGACCTGACGGACGCACCCTAGAAGTTTCAGAGCCCTCGGGCTATGTTTTGTGGAGTTACGGCTAGTTTAATGAGAGGCTAAATACAGGCATAATTTCCTATGAAAAAGTGCCCGCGCAAAATCGCGATTTCCCGAAAATCGGACCCCGAACCCGGTTCTGAGAAAACCCACTGGGGACGCTCCTAGTGACCTGACGGACGCACCCTAGAAGTTTCAGAGCCCTCGGGCTATGTTTTGTGGAGTTACGGCCAGTTTAATGAGAGGCTAAATACAGGCATAATTTCCTATGAAAAAGTGCCCGCACAAAATCGCGATTTCCCGAAAAACGGACCCCGAACCCGGTTCTGAGAAAACCCACTGGGGACGCTCCTAGTGACCTGACGGACGCACCCTAGAAGTTTCAGAGCCCTCGGGCTACGTTTTGTGGAGTTACGGCCAGTTTAATGAGAGGCTAAATACAGGCATAATTTCCTATGAAAAAGTGCCCGCGCAAAATCGCGATTTCCCGAAAAACGGACCCCGAACCCGGTTCTGAGAAAACCCACTGGGGACGCTCCTAGTGACCTGACGGACGCACCCTAGAAGTTTCAGAGCCCTTGGGCTACGTTTTGTGCAGTTACAGCCAGTTTAATGAAAGCTAAATACAGGCATAATTTCCTATGAAAAAGTGCCCGCGCAAAATCGCGATTTCCCGAAAAACGGACCCCGAACCCGGTTCTGAGAAAACCCACTGGGGACGCTCCTAGTGACCTGACGGACGCACCCTAGAAGTTTCAGAGCCCTCGGGCTACGTTTTGTGGAGTTACGGCCAGTTTAATGAGAGGCTAAATACAGGCATAATTTCCTATGAAAAAGTGCCCGCGCAAAATCGCGATTTCCCGAAAAACGGACCCCGAACCCGGTTCTGAGAAAACCCACTGGGGACGCTCCTAGTGACCTGACGGACGCACCCTAGAAGTTTCAGAGCCCTTGGGCTACGTTTTGTGCAGTTACAGCCAGTTTAATGAAAGCTAAATACAGGCATAATTTCCTATGAAAAAGTGCCCGCGCAAAATCGCGATTTCCCGAAAATCGGACCCCGAACCCGGTTCTGAGAAAACCCACTGGGGACGCTCCTAGTGACCTGACGGACGCACCCTAGAAGTTTCAGAGCCCTCGGGCTACGTTTTGTGGAGTTACAGCTAGTTTAATAAGAGGCTAAATACAGGCATAATTTCCTATGAAAAAGTGCCCGCACAAAATCGCGATTTCCCGAAAATCGGACCCCGAACCCGGTTCTGAGAAAACCCACTGGGGACGCTCCTAGTGACCTGACGGACGCACCCTAGAAGTTTCAGAGCCCTCGGGCTACGTTTTGTGGAGTTACGGCCAGTTTAATGAGAGGCTAAATACAGGCATAATTTCCTATGAAAAAGTGCCCGCACAAAATCGCGATTTCCCGAAAATCGGACCCCGAACCCGGTTCTGAGAAAACCCACTGGGGACGCTCCTAGTGACCTGACGGACGCACCCTTGAAGTTTCAGAGCCCTTGGGCTACGTTTTGTGGAGTTACGGCTAGTTTAATGAGAGGCTAAATACAGGCATAATTTCCTATGAAAAAGTGCCCGCACAAAATCGCGATTTCCCGAAAATCGGACCCCGAACCCGGTTCTGAGAAAACCCACTGGGGACGCTCCTAGTGACCTGACGGACGCACCCTAGAAGTTTCAGAGCCCTCGGGCTACGTTTTGTGGAGTTACGGCCAGTTTAATGAGAGGCTAAATACAGGCATAATTTCCTATGAAAAAGTGCCCGCGCAAAATCGCGATTTCCCGAAAATCGGACCCCGAACCCGGTTCTGAGAAAACCCAATGGGGACGCTCCTAGTGACCTGACGGACGCACCCTAGAAGTTTCAGAGCCCTCGGGCTATGTTTTGTGGAGTTACGGCTAGTTTAATGAGAGGCTAAATACAGGCATAATTTCCTATGAAAAAGTGCCCGCGCAAAATCGCGATTTCCCGAAAATCGGACCCCGAACCCGGTTCTGAGAAAACCCACTGGGGACGCTCCTAGTGACCTGACGGACGCACCCTAGAAGTTTCAGAGCCCTCGGGCTACGTTTTGTGGAGTTACGGCCAGTTTAATGAGAGGCTAAATACAGGCATAATTTCCTATGAAAAAGTGCCCGCACAAAATCGCGATTTCCCGAAAATCGGACCCCGAACCCGGTTCTGAGAAAACCCACTGGGGACGCTCCTAGTGACCTGACGGACGCACCCTAGAAGTTTCAGAGCCCTCGGGCTACGTTTTGTGGAGTTACGGCCAGTTTAATGAGAGGCTAAATACAGGCATAATTTCCTATGAAAAAGTGCCCGCGCAAAATCGCGATTTCCCGAAAATCGGACCCCGAACCCGGTTCTGAGAAAACCCACTGGGGACGCTCCTAGTGACCTGACGGACGCACCCTAGAAGTTTCAGAGCCCTCGGGCTACGTTTTGTGCAGTTACAGCCAGTTTAATGAAAGCTAAATACAGGCATAATTTCCTATGAAAAAGTGCCCGCGCAAAATCGCGATTTCCCGAAAATCGGACCCCGAACCCGGTTCTGAGAAAACCCACTGGGGACGCTCCTAGTGACCTGACGGACGCACCCTAAAAGTTTTAGAGCCCTCGGGCTACGTTTTGTGGAGTTACAGCTAGTTTAATAAGAGGCTAAATACAGGCATAATTTCCTATGAAAAAGTGCCCGCACAAAATCGCGATTTCCCGAAAATCGGACCCCGAACCCGGTTCTGAGAAAACCCACTGGGGACGCTCCTAGTGACCTGACGGACGCACCCTAGAAGTTTCAGAGCCCTCGGGCTACGTTTTGTGGAGTTACGGCCAGTTTAATGAGAGGCTAAATACATGCATAATTTCCTATGAAAAAGTGCCCGCGCAAAATCGCGATTTCCCGAAAACTGGACCCCGAACCCGGTTCTGAGAAAACCCACTGGGGACGCTCCTAGTGACCTGACGGACGCACCCTAGAAGTTTCAGAGCCCTCGGACTACATTTTGTGGAGTTACGGCCAGTTTAATGAGAGGCTAAATACAGGCATAATTTCCTATGAAAAAGTGCCCGCGCAAAATCGCGATTTCCCGAAAATTGGACCCCGAACCCGGTTCTGAGAAAACCCACTGGGGACGCTCCTAGTGACCTGACGGACGCACCCTAGAAGTTTCAGAGCCCTCGGGCTACGTTTTGTGGAGTTACGGCCAGTTTAATGAGAGGCTAAATACAGGCATAATTTCCTATTAAAAAGTGCCCGCGCAAAATCGCGATTTCCCGAAAATCGGACCCCGAACCCGGTTCTGAGAAAACCCACTGGGGACGCTCCTAGTGACCTGGCGGACGCACCCTAGAAGTTTCAGAGCCCTCGGGCTACGTTTTGTGGAATTACGGCAAGTTTAATGAGAGGCTAAATACAGGCATAATTTCCTATGAAAAAGTGCCCGCGCAAAATTGCGATTTCCCGAAAATTGGACCCTGAACCCGGTTCTGAGAAAACCCACTGGGGACGCTCCTAGTGACCTGACGGACGCACCCTAGAAGTTTCAGAGCCCTCGGGCTACGTTTTGTGGAGTTACGGCCAGTTTAATGAGAGGCTAAATACAGGCATAATTTCCTATGAAAAAGTGCCCGCGCAAAATCGCAATTTCCCGAAAATGGACCCCGAACCCGGTTCTGAGAAAACCCACTGGGGACGCTCCTAGTGACCTGACGGACGCACCCTAGAAGTTTCAGAGCCCTCGGGCTACGTTTTGTGGAGTTACGGCCAGTTTAATGAGAGGCTAAATACAGGCATAATTTCCTATGAAAAAGTGCCCGCGCAAAATCGCAATTTCCCGAAAATTGGACCCCGAACCCGGTTCTGAGAAAACCCACTGGGGACGCTCCTAGTGACCTGACGGACGCACCCTAGAAGTTTCAGAGCCCTCGGGCTACGTTTTGTGGAGTTACGGCCAGATTAATTAGAGGCTAAATACAGGCATAATTTCCTATGAAAAAGTGCCCGCGCAAAATCGCGATTTCCCGAAAATCGGACCCCGAACCCGGTTCTGAGAAAACCCACTGGGGACACTCCTAGTGACCTGACGGACGCACCCTAGAAGTTTCAGAGCCCTCGGGCTACGTTTTGTGGAGTTTCAGCCAGTTTAATGAGAGGCTAAATACAGGCATAATTTCCTATGAAAAAGTGCCCGCGCAAAATCGCGATTTCCCGAAAATCGGACCCCGAACCCGGTTCTGAGAAAACCCACTGGGGACGCTCCTAGTGACCTGACGGACGCACCCTAGAAGTTTCAGAGCCCTCGGGCTACGTTTTGTGGAGTTACGGCCAGTTTAATGAGAGGCTAAATACAGGCATAATTTCCTATGAAAAAGTGCCCGCGCAAAATCGCGATTTCCCGAAAATCGGACCCCGAACCCGGTTCTGAGAAAACCCACTGAGGACGCTCCTAGTGACCTGACGGACGCACCCTAGAAGTTTCAGAGCCCTCGGGCTACGTTTTGTGGAGTTACGGCCAGTTTAATGAGAGGCTAAATACAGGCATAATTTCCTATGAAAAAGTGCCCGCGCAAAATCGCGATTTCCCGAATATTGGACCCCGAACCCGGTTCTGAGAAAACCCACTGAGGACACTCCTAGTGACCTGACGGACGCACCCTAGAAGTTTCAGAGCCCTCGGGCTATGTTTTGTGGAGTTACGGCCAGTTAAATGAGAGGCTAAATACAGGCATAATTTCCTATGAAAAAGTGCCCGCGCAAAATCGCGATTTCCCGAAAATCGGACCCCGAACCCGGTTCTGAGAAAACCCACTGAGGACACTCCTAGTGACCTGACGGACGCACCCTAGAAGTTTCAGAGCCCTCGGGCTATGTTTTGTGGAGTTACGGCCAGTTTAATGAGAGGCTAAATACAGGCATAATTTCCTATGAAAAAGTGCCCGCGCAAAATCACGATTTCCCGAAAATCGGACCCCGAACCCGGTTCTGAGAAAACCCACTGGGGACGCTCCTAGTGACCTGACGGACGCACCCTAGAAGTTTCAGAGCCCTCGGGCTACGTTTTGTGGAGTTACAGCCAGTTTAATGAGAGGCTAAATACAGGCATAATTTCCTATGAAAAAGTGCCCGCGCAAAATCGCGATTTCCCGAAAATCGGACCCCAAACCCGGTTCTGAGAAAACCCACTGGGGACGCTCCTAGTGACCTGACGGACGCACCCTAGAAGTTTCAGAGCCCTCTGGTTACGTTTTGTGGAGTTACGGCCAGTTTAATGAGAGGCTAAATACAGGCATAATTTCCTATGAAAAAGTGCCCGCGCAAAATCGCGATTTCCCGAAAATCGGACCCCAAACCCGGTTCTGAGAAAACCCACTGGGGACGCTCCTAGTGACCTGACGGACGCACCCTAGAAGTTTCAGAGCCCTCGGGCTACGTTTTGTGGAGTTACGGCCAGTTTAATGAGAGGCTAAATACAGGCATAATTTCCTATGAAAAAGTGCCCGCGCAAAATCGCGATTTCCCGAAAATCGGACCCCGAACCCGGTTCTGAGAAAACCCACTGGGGACGCTCCTAGTGACCTGACGGACGCACCCTAGAAGTTTCAGAGCCCTCGGACTACGTTTTGTGGAGTTACGGCCAGTTTAATGAGAGGCTAAATACAGGCATAATTTCCTATGAAAAAGTGCCCACGCAAAATCGTGATTTTCTCAAAATTGGACCCCGAACCCGGTCCTGAGAAAACCCACTGGGGACGCTCCTAGTGACCTGACGGACGCACCCTAGAAGTTTCAGAGCCCTCGGGCTACGTTTTGTGGAGTTACGGCCAGTTTAATGAGAGGCTAAATACAGGCATAATTTCCTATGAAAAAGTGCCCGCGCAAAATCGCGATTTCCCGAAAATCGGACCCCGAACCCGGTTCTGAGAAAAAACACTGGGGACGCTCCTAGTGACCTGACGGACGCACCCTAGAAGTTTCAGAGCCCTCGGGCTACGTTTTGTGGAGTTACGGCCAGTTTAATGAGAGGCTAAATACAGGCATAATTTCCTATGAAAAAGTGCCCGCGCAAAATCGCAATTTCCCGAAAATTGGACCCCGAACCCGGTTCTGAGAAAACCCACTGGGGACGCTCCTAGTGACCTGACGGACGCACCCTAGAAGTTTCAGAGCCCTCGGGCTACGTTTTGTGGAGTTACGGCCAGATTAATTAGAGGCTAAATACAGGCATAATTTCCTATGAAAAAGTGCCCGCGCAAAATCGCGATTTCCCGAAAATCGGACCCCGAACCCGGTTCTGAGAAAACCCACTGGGGACACTCCTAGTGACCTGACGGACGCACCCTAGAAGTTTCAGAGCCCTCGGGCTACGTTTTGTGGAGTTACGGCCAGTTTAATGAGAGGCTAAATACAGGCATAATTTCCTATTAAAAAGTGCCCGCGCAAAATCGCGATTTCTCCGAAAATCGGACCCCGAACCCGGTTCTGAGAAAACCCACTGGGGACGCTCCTAGTGACCTGGCGGACGCACCCTAGAAGTTTCAGAGCCCTCGGGCTACGTTTTGTGGAGTTACGGCCAGTTTAATGAGAGGCTAAATACAGGCATAATTTCCTATGAAAAAGTGCCCGCGCAAAATTGCGATTTCCCGAAAATTGGACCCTGAACCCGGTTCTGAGAAAACCCACTGGGGACGCTCCTAGTGACCTGACGGACGCACCCTAGAAGTTTCAGAGCCCTCGGGCTACGTTTTGTGGAGTTACGGCCAGTTTAATGAGAGGCTAAATACAGGCATAATTTCCTATGAAAAAGTGCCCGCGCAAAATCGCAATTTCCCGAAAATTGGACCCCGAACCCGGTTCTGAGAAAACCCACTGGGGACGCTCCTAGTGACCTGACGGACGCACCCTAGAAGTTTCAGAGCCCTCGGGCTACGTTTTGTGGAGTTACGGCCAGTTTAATGAGAGGCTAAATACAGGCATAATTTCCTATGAAAAAGTGCCCGCGCAAAATCGCAATTTCCCGAAAATTGGACCCCGAACCCGGTTCTGAGAAAACCCACTGGGGACGCTCCTAGTGACCTGACGGACGCACCCTAGAAGTTTCAGAGCCCTCGGGCTACGTTTTGTGGAGTTACGGCCAGATTAATTAGAGGCTAAATACAGGCATAATTTCCTATGAAAAAGTGCCCGCGCAAAATCGCGATTTCCCGAAAATCGGACCCCGAACCCGGTTCTGAGAAAACCCACTGGGGACACTCCTAGTGACCTGACGGACGCACCCTAGAAGTTTCAGAGCCCTCGGGCTACGTTTTGTGGAGTTTCAGCCAGTTTAATGAGAGGCTAAATACAGGCATAATTTCCTATGAAAAAGTGCCCGCGCAAAATCGCGATTTCCCGAAAATCGGACCCCGAACCCGGTTCTGAGAAAAAACACTGGGGACGCTCCTAGTGACCTGACGGACGCACCCTAGAAGTTTCAGAGCCCTCGGGCTACGTTTTGTGGAGTTACGGCCAGTTTAATGAGAGGCTAAATACAGGCATAATTTCCTATGAAAAAGTGCCCGCGCAAAATCGCAATTTCCCGAAAATTGGACCCCGAACCCGGTTCTGAGAAAACCCACTGGGGACGCTCCTAGTGACCTGACGGACGCACCCTAGAAGTTTCAGAGCCCTCGGGCTACGTTTTGTGGAGTTACGGCCAGATTAATTAGAGGCTAAATACAGGCATAATTTCCTATGAAAAAGTGCCCGCGCAAAATCGCGATTTCCCGAAAATCGGACCCCGAACCCGGTTCTGAGAAAACCCACTGGGGACACTCCTAGTGACCTGACGGACGCACCCTAGAAGTTTCAGAGCCCTCGGGCTACGTTTTGTGGAGTTACGGCCAGTTTAATGAGAGGCTAAATACAGGCATAATTTCCTATTAAAAAGTGCCCGCGCAAAATCGCGATTTCTCGAAAATCGGACCCCAAACCCGGTTCTGAGAAAACCCACTGGGGACGCTCCTAGTGACCTGACGGACGCACCCTAGAAGTTTCAGAGCCCTCTGGTTACGTTTTGTGGAGTTACGGCCAGTTTAATGAGAGGCTAAATACAGGCATAATTTCCTATGAAAAAGTGCCCGCGCAAAATCGCGATTTCCCGAAAATCGGACCCCGAACCCGGTTCTGAGAAAACCCACTGGGGACGCTCCTAGTGACCTGACGGACGCACCCTAGAAGTTTCAGAGCCCTCGGACTACGTTTTGTGGAGTTACGGCCAGTTTAATGAGAGGCTAAATACAGGCATAATTTCCTATGAAAAAGTGCCCACGCAAAATCGTGATTTTCTCAAAATTGGACCCCGAACCCGGTCCTGAGAAAACCCACTGGGGACGCTCCTAGTGACCTGACGGACGCACCCTAGAAGTTTCAGAGCCCTCGGGCTACGTTTTGTGGAGTTACGGCCAGTTTAATGAGAGGCTAAATACAGGCATAATTTCCTATGAAAAAGTGCCCGCGCAAAATCGCGATTTCCCGAAAATCGGACCCCGAACCCGGTTCTGAGAAAAAACACTGGGGACGCTCCTAGTGACCTGACGGACGCACCCTAGAAGTTTCAGAGCCCTCGGGCTACGTTTTGTGGAGTTACGGCCAGTTTAATGAGAGGCTAAATACAGGCATAATTTCCTATGAAAAAGTGCCCGCGCAAAATCGCAATTTCCCGAAAATTGGACCCCGAACCCGGTTCTGAGAAAACCCACTGGGGACGCTCCTAGTGACCTGACGGACGCACCCTAGAAGTTTCAGAGCCCTCGGGCTACGTTTTGTGGAGTTACGGCCAGGTTAATTAGAGGCTAAATACAGGCATAATTTCCTATGAAAAAGTGCCCGCGCAAAATCGCGATTTCCCGAAAATCGGACCCCGAACCCGGTTCTGAGAAAACCCACTGGGGACACTCCTAGTGACCTGACGGACGCACCCTAGAGGTTTCAGAGCCCTCGGGCTACGTTTTGTGGAGTTTCGGCCAGTTTAATGAGAGGCTAAATACAGGCATAATTTCCTATGAAAAAGTGCCCGCGCAAAATCGCGATTTCCCGAAAATCGGACCCCGAACCCGGTTCTGAGAAAACCCACTGAGGACACTCCTAGTGACCTGACGGACGCACCCTAGAAGTTTCAGAGCCCTCGGGCTATGTTTTGTGGAGTTACGGCCAGTTAAATGAGAGGCTAAATACAGGCATAATTTCCTATGAAAAAGTGCCCGCGCAAAATCGCGATTTCCCGAAAATCGGACCCCGAACCCGGTTCTGAGAAAACCCACTGAGGACACTCCTAGTGACCTGACGGACGCACCCTAGAAGTTTCAGAGCCCTCGGGCTATGTTTTGTGGAGTTACGGCCAGTTTAATGAGAGGCTAAATACAGGCATAATTTCCTATGAAAAAGTGCCCGCGCAAAATCGCGATTTCCCGAAAATCGGACCCCGAACCCGGTTCTGAGAAAACCCACTGGGGACGCTCCTAGTGACCTGACGGACGCACCCTAGAAGTTTCAGAGCCCTCGGGCTACGTTTTGTGGAGTTACAGCCAGTTTAATGAGAGGCTAAATACAGGCATAATTTCCTATGAAAAAGTGCCCGCGCAAAATCGCGATTTCCCGAAAATCGGACCCCAAACCCGGTTCTGAGAAAAAACACTGGGGACGCTCCTAGTGACCTGACGGACGCACCCTAGAAGTTTCAGAGCCCTCTGGTTACGTTTTGTGGAGTTACGGCCAGTTTAATGAGAGGCTAAATACAGGCATAATTTCCTATGAAAAAGTGCCCGCGCAAAATCATGATTTTCCAAAAATTGGACCCCGAACCCGGTTCTGAGAAAACCCACTGGGGACGCTCCTAGTGACCTGACGGACGCACCCTAGAAGTTTCAGAGCCCTCGGGCTACGTTTTGTGGAGTTACGGCCAGTTTAATGAGAGGCTAAATACAGGCATAATTTCCTATGAAAAAGTGCCCGCGCAAAATCGCGATTTCCCGAAAATCGGACCCCGAACCCGGTTCTGAGAAAACCCACTGGGGACGCTCCTAGTGACCTGACGGACGCACCCTAGAAGTTTCAGAGCCCTCGGGCTACGTTTTGTGGAGTTACGGCCAGTTTAATGAGAGGCTAAATACAGGCATAATTTCCTATGAAAAAGTGCCCACGCAAAATCGTGATTTTCTCAAAATTGGACCCCGAACCCGGTTCTGAGAAAACCCACTGGGGACGCTCCTAGTGACCTGACGGACGCACCCTAGAAGTTTCAGAGCCCTCGGGCTACGTTTTGTGGAGTTACGGCCAGTTTAATGAGAGGCTAAATACAGGCATAATTTCCTATGAAAAAGTGCCCGCGCAAAATCGCGATTTCCCGAAAATCGGACCCCGAACCCGGTTCTGAGAAAAAACACTGGGGACGCTCCTAGTGACCTGACGGACGCACCCTAGAAGTTTCAGAGCCCTCGGGCTACGTTTTGTGGAGTTACGGCCAGTTTAATGAGAGGCTGAATACAGGCATAATTTCCTATGAAAAAGTGCCCGCACAAAATCGCGATTTTCCGAAAATCGGACCCCGAACCCGGTTCTGAGAAAACCCACTGGGGACGCTCCTAGTGACCTGACGGACGCACCCTAGAAGTTTCAGAGCCCTCTGGTTACGTTTTGTGGAGTTACGGCCAGTTTAATGAGAGGCTAAATACAGGCATAATTTCCTATGAAAAAGTGCCCGCGCAAAATCGCGATTTCCCGAAAATCGGACCCCGAACCCGGTTCTGAGAAAACCCACTGGGGACGCTCCTAGTGACCTGACGGACGCACCCTAGAAGTTTCAGAGCCCTCGGGCTACGTTTTGTGGAGTTACGGCCAGTTTAATGAGAGGCTAAATACAGGCATAATTTCCTATGAAAAAGTGCCCGCGCAAAATCGCGATTTCCCGAAAATCGGACCCCGAACCCGGTTCTGAGAAAACCCACTGGGGACGCTCCTAGTGACCTGACGGACGCACCCTAGAAGTTTCAGAGCCCTCGGGCTACGTTTTGTGGAGTTACGGCCAGTTTAATGAGAGGCTAAATACATGCATAATTTCCTATGAAAAAGTGCCCGCGCAAAATCGCGATTTCCCGAAAATCGGACCCCGAACCCGGTTCTGAGAAAACCCACTGGGGACGCTCCTAGTGACCTGACGGACGCACCCTAGAAGTTTCAGAGCCCTCGGACTACGTTTTGTGGAGTTACGGCCAGTTTAATGAGAGGCTAAATACAGGCATAATTTCCTATGAAAAAGTGCCCGCGCAAAATCGCGATTTTCCGAAAATTTGACCCCGAACCCGGTTCTGAGAAAACCCACTGGGGACGCTCCTAGTGACCTGACGGACGCACCCTAGAAGTTTCAGAGCCCTCGGACTACATTTTGTGGAGTTACGGCCAGTTTAATGAGAGGCTAAATACAGGCATAATTTCCTATGAAAAAGTGCCCGCGCAAAATCGCGATTTTCCGAAAATCGGACCCCGAACCCGGTTCTGAGAAAACCCACTGGGGACGCTCCTAGTGACCTGACGGACGCACCCTAGAAGTTTCAGAGCCCTCGGACTACGTTTTGTGGAGTTACGGCCAGTTTAATGAGAGGCTAAATACAGGCATAATTTCCTATGAAAAAGTGCCCGCGCAAAATCGCGATTTTCCGAAAATTTGACCCCGAACCCGGTTCTGAGAAAACCCACTGGGGACGCTCCTAGTGACCTGACGGACGCACCCTAGAAGTTTCAGAGCCCTCGGACTACATTTTGTGGAGTTACGGCCAGTTTAATGAGAGGCTAAATACAGGCATAATTTCCTATGAAAAAGTGCCCGCGCAAAATCGCGATTTCCCGAAAATCGGACCCCGAACCCGGTTCTGAGAAAACCCACTGGGGACGCTCCTAGTGACCTGACGGACGCACCCTAGAAGTTTCAGAGCCCTCGGGCTACGTTTTGTGGAGTTAAGGCCAGTTTAATGAGAGGCTAAATACAGGCATAATTTCCTATTAAAAAGTGCCCGCGCAAAATCGCGATTTCCCGAAAATCGGACCCCGAACCCGGTTCTGAGAAAACCCACTGGGGACGCTCCTAGTGACCTGGCGGACGCACCCTAGAAGTTTCAGAGCCCTCGGGCTACGTTTTGTGGAGTTACGGCCAGTTTAATGGGAGGCTAAATACAGGCATAATTTCCTATGAAAAAGTGCCCGCGCAAAATCGCGATTTCCCGAAAATTGGACCCCGAACCCGGTTCTGAGAAAACCCACTGGGGACGCTCCTAGTGACCTGACGGACGCACCCTAGAAGTTTCAGAGCCCTCGGACTACGTTTTGTGGAGTTACGGCCAGTTTAATGAGAGGCTAAATACAGGCATAATTTCCTATGAAAAAGTGCCCGCGCAAAATCGTGATTTTCTCAAAATTGGACCCCGAACCCGGTCCTGAGAAAACCCACTGGGGACGCTCCTAGTGACCTGACGGACGCACCCTAGAAGTTTCAGAGCCCTCGGGCTACGTTTTGTGGAGTTACGGCCAGTTTAATGAGAGGCTAAATACAGGCATAATTTCCTATGAAAAAGTGCCCGCGCAAAATCGCGATTTCCCGAAAATCGGACCCCGAACCCGGTTCTGAGAAAAAACACTGGGGACGCTCCTAGTGACCTGACGGACGCACCCTTGAAGTTTCAGAACCCTCGGGCTACGTTTTGTGGAGTTACGGCCAGTTTAATGAGAGGCTGAATACAGGCATAATTTCCTATGAAAAAGTGCCCGCACAAAATCGCGATTTTCCGAAAATCGGACCCCGAACCCGGTTCTGAGAAAACCCACTGGGGACGCTCCTAGTGACCTGACGGACGCACCCTAGAAGTTTCAGAGCCCTCAGGCTATGTTTTGTGGAGTTACGGCCAGTTTAATGAGAGGCTAAATACAGGCATAATTTCCTATGAAAAAGTGCCCGCGCAAAATCGCGATTTCCCGAAAATCGGACCCCGTACCTGGTTCTGAGAAAACCCACTGGGGACGCTCCTAGTGACCTGACGGACGCACCCTAGAAGTTTCAGAGCCCTCGGGCTACGTTTTGTGGAGTTACGGCCAGTTTAATGAGAGGCTAAATTCAGGCATAATTTCCTATGAAAAAGTGCCCGCGCAAAATCGCGATTTCCCGAAAATCGGACCCCGAACCCGGTTCTGAGAAAACCCACTGGGGACGCTCCTAGTGACCTGACGGACGCACCCTAGAAGTTTCAGAGCCCTCGGGCTACGTTTTGTGGAGTTACAGCCAGTTTAATGAGAGGCTAAATACAGGCATAATTTCCTATGAAAAGTGCCCGCGCAAAATCGCGATTTCCCGAAAATCGGACCCAGAACCCGGTTCTGAGAAAACCCACTGGGGACGCTCCTAGTGACCTGACGGACGCACCCTAGAAGTTTCAGAGCCCTCGGGCTACGTTTTGTGGAGTTACGGCCAGTTTAATGAGAGGCTAAATACAGGCATAATTTCCTATGAAAAAGTGCCCGCGCAAAATCGCGATTTCCCGAAAATCGGACCCCGAACCCGGTTCTGAGAAAACCCACTGGGGACGCTCCTAGTGACCTGGCGGACGCACCCTAGAAGTTTCAGAGCCCTCGGGCTACGTTTTGTGGAGTTACGGCCAGTTAAATGAGAGGCTAAATACAGGCATAATTTCCTATGAAAAAGTGCCCGCGCAAAATCGCGATTTCCCGAAAATCGGACCCCGAACCCGGTTCTGAGAAAACCCACTGAGGACACTCCTAGTGACCTGACGGACGCACCCTAGAAGTTTCAGAGCCCTCAGGCTATGTTTTGTGGAGTTACGGCCAGTTTAATGAGAGGCTAAATACAGGCATAATTTCCTATGAAAAAGTGCCCGCGCAAAATCGCGATTTCCCGAAAATCGGACCCCGAACCCGGTTCTGAGAAAACCCACTGGGGACGCTCCTAGTGACCTGGCGGACGCACCCTAGAAGTTTCAGAGCCCTCGGGCTACGTTTTGTGGAGTTACGGCCAGTTTAATGAGAGGCTAAATACAGGCATAATTTCCTATGAAAAAGTGCCCGCGCAAAATTGCGATTTCCCGAAAATTGGACCCTGAACCCGGTTCTGAGAAAACCCACTGGGGACGCTCCTAGTGACCTGACGGACGCACCCTAGAGGATCAGAGCCCTCGGGCTACGTTTTGTGGAGTTACGGCCAGTTTAATGAGAGGCTAAATACAGGCATAATTTCCTATGAAAAAGTGCCCGCGCAAGATCGCGATTTCCCGAAAATCGGACCCCGAACCCGGTTCTGAGAAAACCCACTGGGGACGCTCCTAGTGACCTGACGGACGCACCCTAGAAGTTTCAGAGCCCTCGGGCTACTTTTTGTGGAGTTACGGCCAGTTTAATGAGAGGCTAAATACAGGCATAATTTCCTATGAAAAAGTGCCCGCGCAAAATCGCAATTTTCCGAAAATCGGACCCCGAACCCGGTTCTGAGAAAACCCACTGGGGACGCTCCTAGTGACCTGACGGACGCACCCTAGAAGTTTCAGAGCCCTCGGGCTACGTTTTGTGGAGTTACGGCCAGTTTAATGAGAGGCTAAATACAGGCATAATTTCCTATGAAAAAGTGCCCGCGCAAAATCGCGATTTCCCCAAAATCGGACCCAGAACCCGGTTCTGAGAAAACCCACTGGGGACGCTCCTAGTTACCTGACGGACGCACCCTAGAAGTTTCAGAGCCCTCGGGCTACGTTTTGTGGAGTTACGGCCAGTTTAATGAGAGGCTAAATACAGGCATAATTTCCTATAAAAAAGTGCCCGCGCAAAATCGCGATTTTCAGAAAATCAGACCCCGAACCCGGTTCTGAGAAAACCCACTGGGGACGCTCCTAGTTACCTGACGGACGCACCCTAGAAGTTTCAGTGCCCTCGGGCTACTTTTTGTGGAGTTACGGCCAGTTTAATGAGAGGCTAAATACAGGCATAATTTCCTATGAAAAAGTGCCCGCGCAAAATCGCAATTTCCCGAAATTCGGACCCCGAACCCGGTTCTGAGAAAACCCACTGGGGACGCTCCTAGTGACCTGACGGACGCACCCTAGAAGTTTCAGAGCCCTCGGGTTACGTTTTGTGGAGTTACGGCCAGTTTAATAAGAGGCTAAATACAGGCATAATTTCCTATGAAAAAGTGCCCGCGCAAAATCGCGATTTCCCGAAAATCGGACCCCGTACCCGGTTCTGAGAAAACCCACTGGGGACGCTCCTAGTGACCTGACGGACGCACCCTAGAAGTTTCAGAGCCCTCGGGCTACGTTTTGTGGAGTTACGGCCAGTTTAATGAGAGGCTAAATACAGGCATAATTTCCTATGAAAAAGTGCCCGCGCAAAATCGCGATTTCCCGAAAATCGGACCCCGAACCCGGTTCTGAGAAAACCCACTGGGGACGCTCCTAGTGACCTGACGGACGCACCCTAGAAGTTTCAGAGCCCTCGGGCTACTTT
The DNA here is from genome assembly GCF_033239565.1 of Halichoeres trimaculatus. Lineage (NCBI taxonomy): Eukaryota > Metazoa > Chordata > Actinopteri > Labriformes > Labridae > Halichoeres > Halichoeres trimaculatus. The sequence continues at coordinate 96,409 of NW_027437218.1, read as the reverse complement.
TTGTGGAGTTACGGCCAGTTTAATGAGAGGCTAAATACAGGCATAATTTCCTATGAAAAAGTGCCCGCGCAAAATCGCAATTTTCCGAAAATCGGACCCCGAACCCGGTTCTGAGAAAACCCACTGGGGACGCTCCTAGTGACCTGACGGACGCACCCTAGAAGTTTCAGAGCCCTCGGGCTACGTTTTGTGGAGTTACGGCCAGTTTAATGAGAGGCTAAATACAGGCATAATTTCCTATGAAAAAGTGCCCGCGCAAAATCGCGATTTCCCCAAAATCGGACCCAGAACCCGGTTCTGAGAAAACCCACTGGGGACGCTCCTAGTTACCTGACGGACGCACCCTAGAAGTTTCAGAGCCCTCGGGCTACGTTTTGTGGAGTTACGGCCAGTTTAATGAGAGGCTAAATACAGGCATAATTTCCTATAAAAAAGTGCCCGCGCAAAATCGCGATTTTCAGAAAATCAGACCCCGAACCCGGTTCTGAGAAAACCCACTGGGGACGCTCCTAGTGACCTGACGGACGCACCCTAGAAGTTTCAGTGCCCTCGGGCTACTTTTTGTGGAGTTACGGCCAGTTTAATGAGAGGCTAAATACAGGCATAATTTCCTATGAAAAAGTGCCCGCGCAAAATCGCAATTTCCCGAAATTCGGACCCCGAACCCGGTTCTGAGAAAACCCACTGGGGACGCTCCTAGTGACCTGACGGACGCACCCTAGAAGTTTCAGAGCCCTCGGGTTACGTTTTGTGGAGTTACGGCCAGTTTAATAAGAGGCTAAATACAGGCATAATTTCCTATGAAAAAGTGCCCGCGCAAAATCGCGATTTCCCGAAAATCGGACCCCGTACCCGGTTCTGAGAAAACCCACTGGGGACGCTCCTAGTGACCTGACGGACGCACCCTAGAAGTTTCAGAGCCCTCGGGCTACGTTTTGTGGAGTTACGGCCAGTTTAATGAGAGGCTAAATACAGGCATAATTTCCTATGAAAAAGTGCCCGCGCAAAATCGCGATTTCCCGAAAATCGGACCCCGAACCCGGTTCTGAGAAAACCCACTGGGGACGCTCCTAGTGACCTGACGGACGCACCCTAGAAGTTTCAGAGCCCTCGGGTTACGTTTTGTGGAGTTACGGCCAGTTTAATGAGAGGCTAAATACAGGCATAATTTCCTATGAAAAAGTGCCCGCGCAAAATCGCGATTTCCCGAAAATCGGACCCCGAACCCGGTTCTGAGAAAACCCACTGGGGACGCTCCTAGTGACCTGACGGACGCACCCTAGAAGTTTCAGAGCCCTCGGGCTACGTTTTGTGGAGTTACGGCCAGTTTAATGAGAGGCTAAATACAGGCATAATTTCCTATGAAAAAGTGCCCGCGCAAAATTGCGATTTTCAGAAAATCGGACCCCGAACCCGGTTCTGAGAAAACCCACTGGGGACGCTCCTAGTGACCTGACGGACGCACCCTAGAAGTTTCAGAGCCCTCGGGCTACTTTTTGTGGAGTTACGGCCAGTTTAATGAGAGGCTAAATACAGGCATAATTTCCTATGAAAAAGTGCCCGCGCAAAATCGCAATTTTCCGAAAATCGGACCCCGAACCCGGTTCTGAGAAAACCCACTGGGGACGCTCCTAGTGACCTGACGGACGCACCCTAGAAGTTTCAGAGCCCTCGGGCTACGTTTTGTGGAGTTACGGCCAGTTTAATGAGAGGCTAAATACAGGCACAATTTCCTATGAAAAAGTGCCCGCGCAAAATCGCAATTTTCCGAAAATCGGACCCCGAACCCGGTTCTGAGAAAACCCACTGGGGACGCTCCTAGTGACCTGACGGACGCACCCTAGAAGTTTCAGAGCCCTCGGGTTATGATTGTGGAGTTACGGCCAGTTTAATGAGAGGCTAAATACAGGCATAATTTCCTATGAAAAAGTGCCCGCGCAAAATCGCGATTTCCCGAAAATCGGACCCCGAACCCGGTTCTGAGAAAACCCACTGGGGACGCTCCTAGTGACCTGACGGACGCACCCTAGAAGTTTCAGAGCCCTCGGGCTACGTTTTGTGGAGTTACGGCCAGTTTAATGAGAGGCTAAATACAGGCATAATTTCCTATTAAAAAGTGCCCGCGCAAAATCGCGATTTCCCGAAAATCGGACCCCGAACCCGGTTCTGAGAAAACCCACTGGGGACGCTACTAGTGACCTGACGGACGCACCCTAGAAGTTTCAGAGCCCTCGGGCTACGTTTTGTGGAGTTACGGCCAGTTTAATGAGAGGCTAAATACAGGCATAATTTCCTATGAATAAGTGCCCGCGCAAAATCGCGATTTCCCGAAAATCGGACCCCCAACCCGGTTCTGAGAAAACCCACTGGGGACGCTCCTAGTGACCTGACGGACGCACCCTAGAAGTTTCAGAGCCCTCGGGCTATGTATTGTGGAGTTATGGCCAGTTTAATGAGAGGCTAAATACAGGCATAATTTCCTATGAAAAAGTTCCCGCGCAAAAAGGCGATTTTCTGAAAATCAGACCCCGAACCCGGTTCTGAGAAAACCCACTGGGGACGCTCCTAGTGACCTGACGGACGCACCCTAGAAGTTTCAGAGCCCTCGGGCTACATTTTTTGGAGATACGGCCAGTTTAATGAGAGGCTAAATACAGGCATAATTTCCTATTAAAAAGTGCCCGCGCAAAATCGCGATTTCCCGAAAATCAGACCCCGAACCCGGTTCTGAGAAAACCCACTGGGGACGCTCCTAGTGACCTGACGGACGCACCCTAGAAGTTTCAGAGCCCTCGGGTTACGTTTTGTGGAGTTACGGCCAGTTTAATAAGAGGCTAAATACAGGCATAATTTCCTATGAAAAAGTGCCCGCGCAAAATCGCGATTTCCCGAAAACTGGACCCCGAACCCGGTTCTGAGAAAACCCACTGGGGACGCTCCTAGTGACCTGACGGACGCACCCTAGAAGTTTCAGAGCCCTCGGGCTACGTTTTGTGGAGTTACGGCCAGTTTAATGAGAGGCTAAATACAGGCATAATTTCCTATGAAAAAGTGCCCGCGCAAAATCGCGATTTCCCCAAAATCGGACCCAGAACCCGGTTCTGAGAAAACCCACTGGGGACGCTCCTAGTTACCTGACGGACGCACCCTAGAAGTTTCAGAGCCCTCGGGCTACGTTTTGTGGAGTTACGGCCAGTTTAATGAGAGGCTAAATACAGGCATAATTTCCTATAAAAAAGTGCCCGCGCAAAATCGCGATTTTCAGAAAATCAGACCCCGAACCCGGTTCTGAGAAAACCCACTGGGGACGCTCCTAGTTACCTGACGGACGCACCCTAGAAGTTTCAGTGCCCTCGGGCTACTTTTTGTGGAGTTACGGCCAGTTTAATGAGAGGCTAAATACAGGCATAATTTCCTATGAAAAAGTGCCCGCGCAAAATCGCAATTTCCCGAAATTCGGACCCCGAACCCGGTTCTGAGAAAACCCACTGGGGACGCTCCTAGTGACCTGACGGACGCACCCTAGAAGTTTCAGAGCCCTCGGGTTACGTTTTGTGGAGTTACGGCCAGTTTAATAAGAGGCTAAATACAGGCATAATTTCCTATGAAAAAGTGCCCGCGCAAAATCGCGATTTCCCGAAAATCGGACCCCGTACCCGGTTCTGAGAAAACCCACTGGGGACGCTCCTAGTGACCTGACGGACGCACCCTAGAAGTTTCAGAGCCCTCGGGCTACGTTTTGTGGAGTTACGGCCAGTTTAATGAGAGGCTAAATACAGGCATAATTTCCTATGAAAAAGTGCCCGCGCAAAATCGCGATTTCCCGAAAATCGGACCCCGAACCCGGTTCTGAGAAAACCCACTGGGGACGCTCCTAGTGACCTGACGGACGCACCCTAGAAGTTTCAGAGCCCTCGGGTTACGTTTTGTGGAGTTACGGCCAGTTTAATGAGAGGCTAAATACAGGCATAATTTCCTATGAAAAAGTGCCCGCGCAAAATCGCGATTTCCCGAAAATCGGACCCCGAACCCGGTTCTGAGAAAACCCACTGGGGACGCTCCTAGTGACCTGACGGACGCACCCTAGAAGTTTCAGAGCCCTCGGGCTACGTTTTGTGGAGTTATGGCCAGTTTAATGAGAGGCTAAATACAGGCATAATTTCCTATGAAAAAGTGCCCGCGCAAAATCGCGATTTTCAGAAAATCGGACCCCGAACCCGGTTCTGAGAAAACCCACTGGGGACGCTCCTAGTGACCTGACGGACGCACCCTAGAAGTTTCAGAGCCCTCGGGCTACTTTTTGTGGAGTTACGGCCAGTTTAATGAGAGGCTAAATACAGGCATAATTTCCTATGAAAAAGTGCCCGCGCAAAATCGCAATTTTCCCAAAATCGGACCCCGAACCCGGTTCTGAGAAAACCCACTGGGGACGCTCCTAGTGACCTGACGGACGCACCCTAGAAGTTTCAGAGCCCTCGGGTTATGTTTTTGTGGAGTTACGGCCAGTTTAATGAGAGGCTAAATACAGGCATAATTTCCTATGAAAAAGTGCCCGCGCAAAATCGCAATTTTCCGAAAATCGGACCCCGAACCCGGTTCTGAGAAAACCCACTGGGGACGCTCCTAGTGACCTGACGGACGCACCCTAGAAGTTTCAGAGCCCTCGGGTTATGTTTTGTGGAGTTACGGCCAGTTTAATGAGAGGCTAAATACAGGCATAATTTCCTATGAAAAAGTGCCCGCGCAAAATCGCGATTTCCCGAAAATCGGACCCCGAACCCGGTTCTGAGAAAACCCACTGGGGACGCTCCTAGTGACCTGACGGACGCACCCTAGAAGTTTCAGAGCCCTCGGGCTACGTTTTGTGGAGTTACGGCCAGTTTAATGAGAGGCTAAATACAGGCATAATTTCCTATTAAAAAGTGCCCGCGCAAAATCGCGATTTCCCGAAAATCGGACCCCGAACCCGGTTCTGAGAAAACCCACTGGGGACGCTACTAGTGACCTGACGGACGCACCCTAGAAGTTTCAGAGCCCTCGGGCTACGTTTTGTGGAGTTACGGCCAGTTTAATGAGAGGCTAAATACAGGCATAATTTCCTATGAAAAAGTGCCCGCGCAAAATCGCGATTTCCCGAAAATCGGACCCCCAACCCGGTTCTGAGAAAACCCACTGGGGACGCTCCTAGTGACCTGACGGACGCACCCTAGAAGTTTCAGAGCCCTCGGGCTACGTTTTGTGGAGTTATGGCCAGTTTAATGAGAGGCTAAATACAGGCATAATTTCCTATGAAAAAGTTCCCGCGCAAAAAGGCGATTTTCTGAAAATCAGACCCCGAACCCGGTTCTGAGAAAACCCACTGGGGACGCTCCTAGTGACCTGACGGACGCACCCTAGAAGTTTCAGAGCCCTCGGGCTACATTTTTTGGAGATACGGCCAGTTTAATGAGAGGCTAAATACAGGCATAATTTCCTATTAAAAAGTGCCCGCGCAAAATCGCGATTTCCCGAAAATCAGACCCTGAACCCGGTTCTGAGAAAACCCACTGGGGACGCTCCTAGTGACCTGACGGAGGCACCCTAGAAGTTTCAGAGCCCTCGGGTTACGTTTTGTGGAGTTACGGCCAGTTTAACGAGAGGCTAAATACAGGCATAATTTCCTATTAAAAAGTGCCCGCGCAAAATCGCGATTTCCCGAAAACTGGACCCCGAACCCGGTTCTGAGAAAACCCACTGGGGACGCTCCTAGTGACCTGACGGACGCACCCTAGAAGTTTCAGAGCCCTCGGGCTACGTTTTGTGGAGTTACGGCCAGTTTAATGAGAGGCTAAATACAGGCATAATTTCCTATGAAAAAGTGCCCGCGCAAAATCGCAATTTTCCGAAAATCGGACCCCGAACCCGGTTCTGAGAAAACCCACTGGGGACGCTCCTAGTTACCTGACGGACGCACCCTAGAAGTTTCAGAGCCCTCGGGCTACGTTTTGTGGAGTTACGGCCAGTTTAATGAGAGGCTAAATACAGGCATAATTTCCTATAAAAAAGTGCCCGCGCAAAATCGCGATTTTCAGAAAATCGGACCCCGAACCCGGTTCTGAGAAAACCCACTGGGGACGCTCCTAGTTACCTGACGGACGCACCCTAGAAGTTTCAGTGCCCTCGGGCTACTTTTTGTGGAGTTACGGCCAGTTTAATGAGAGGCTAAATACAGGCATAATTTCCTATGAAAAAGTGCCCGCGCAAAATCGCAATTTCCCGAAATTCGGACCCCGAACCCGGTTCTGAGAAAACCCACTGGGGACGCTCCTAGTGACCTGACGGACGCACCCTAGAAGTTTCAGAGCCCTCGGGTTACGTTTTGTGGAGTTACGGCCAGTTTAATAAGAGGCTAAATACAGGCATAATTTCCTATGAAAAAGTGCCCGCGCAAAATCGCGATTTCCCGAAAATCGGACCCCGTACCCGGTTCTGAGAAAACCCACTGGGGACGCTCCTAGTGACCTGACGGATGCACCCTAGAAGTTTCAGAGCCCTCGGGCTACGTTTTGTGGAGTTACGGCCAGTTTAATGAGAGGCTAAATACAGGCATAATTTCCTATGAAAAAGTGCCCGCGCAAAATCGCGATTTCCCGAAAATCGGACCCCGAACCCGGTTCTGAGAAAACCCACTGGGGACGCTCCTAGTGACCTGACGGACGCACCCTAGAAGTTTCAGAGCCCTCGGGTTACGTTTTGTGGAGTTACGGCCAGTTAAATGAGAGGCTAAATACAGGCATAGTTTCCTATGAAAAAGTGCCCGCGCAAAATCGCGATTTCCCGAAAATCGGACCCCGAACCCGGTTCTGAGAAAACCCACTGGGGACGCTCCTAGTGACCTGACGGACGCACCCTAGAAGTTTCAGAGCCCTCGGGCTACGTTTTGTGGAGTTACGGCCAGTTTAATGAGAGGCTAAATACAGGCATAATTTCCTATGAAAAAGTGCCCGCGCAAAATCGCGATTTTCAGAAAATCGGACCCCGAACCCGGTTCTGAGAAAACCCACTGGGGACGCTCCTAGTGACCTGACGGACGCACCCTAGAAGTTTCAGAGCCCTCGGGCTACTTTTTGTGGAGTTACGGCCAGTTTAATGAGAGGCTAAATACAGGCATAATTTCCTATGAAAAAGTGCCCGCGCAAAATCGCAATTTTCCGAAAATCGGACCCCGAACCCGGTTCTGAGAAAACCCACTGGGGACGCTCCTAGTGACCTGACAGACGCACCCTAGAAGTTTCAGAGCCCTCGGGCTACGTTTTGTGGAGTTACGGCCAGTTTAATGAGAGGCTAAATACAGGCATAATTTCCTATGAAAAAGTGCCCGCGCAAAATCGCAATTTTCCGAAAATCGGACCCCGAACCCGGTTCTGAGAAAACCCACTGGGGACGCTCCTAGTGACCTGACGGACGCACCCTAGAAGTTTCAGAGCCCTCGGGTTATGTTTTGTGGAGTTACGGCCAGTTTAATGAGAGGCTAAATACAGGCATAATTTCCTATGAAAAAGTGCCCGCGCAAAATCGCGATTTCCCGAAAATCGGACCCCGAACCCGGTTCTGAGAAAACCCACTGGGGACGCTCCTAGTGACCTGACGGACGCACCCTCGAAGTTTCAGAGCCCTCGGGCTACGGTTTGTGGAGTTACGGCCAGTTTAATGAGAGGCTAAATACAGGCATAATTTCCTATTAAAAAGTGCCCGCGCAAAATCGCGATTTCCCGAAAATCAGACCCCGAACCCGGTTCTGAGAAAACCCACTTGGGACGCTCCTAGTGACCTGACGGACGCACCCTAGAAGTTTCAGAGCCCTCGGGCTACGTTTTGTGGAGTTACGGCCAGTTTAATGAGAGGCTAAATACAGGCATAATTTCCTATGAAAAAGTGCCCGCACAAAAATCGCGATTTCCCGAAAATCAGACCCCGAAACCGGTTCTGAGAAAACCCACTGGGGACGCTCCTAGTGACCTGACGGACGCACCCTAGAAGTTTCAGAGCCCTCGGGTTACGTTTTGTGGAGTTACGGCCAGTTTAATAAGAGGCTAAATACAGGCATAATTTCCTATTAAAAAGTGCCCGCGCAAAATCGCGATTTCCCGAAAATCGGACCCCGTACCCGGTTCTGAGAAAACCCACTGGGGACGCTCCTAGTGACCTGACGGACGCACCCTAGAAGTTTCAGAGCCCTCGGGCTACGTTTTGTGGAGTTACGGCCAGTTTAATGAGAGGCTAAATACAGGCATAATTTCCTATGAAAAAGTGCCCGCGCAAAATCGTGATTTTCAGAAAATCGGACCCCGAACCCGGTTCTGAGAAAACCCACTGGGGACGCTCCTAGTTACCTGACGGACGCACCCTAGAAGTTTCAGAGCCCTCGGGTTACGTTTTGTGGAGTTACGGCCAGTTTAATGAGAGGCTAAATACAGGCATAATTTCCTATTAAAAAGTGCCCGCGCAAAATCGCGATTTCCCGAAAATCGGACCCCGAACCCGGTTCTGAGAAAACCCACTGGGGACGCTCCTAGTGACCAGACGGACGCACCCTAGAAGTTTCAGAGCCCTCGGGCTACGTTTTGTGGAGTTACGGCCAGTTTAATGAGAGGCTAAATACAGGCATAATTTCCTATGAAAAAGTGCCCGCGCAAAATCGCGATTTCCCGAAATTCGGACCCCGAACCCGGTTCTGAGAAAACCCACTGGGGACGCTCCTAGTGACCTGACGGACGCACCCTAGAAGTTTCAGAGCCCTCGGGCTACGTTTTGTGGAGTTACGGCCAGTTTAATGAGAGGCTAAATACAGGCATAATTTCCTATGAAAAAGTGCCCGCGCAAAATCGCAATTTTCAGAAAATCGGACCCCGAACCCGGTTCTGAGAAAACCCACTGGGGACGCTCCTAGTGACCAGACGGACGCACCCTAGAAGTTTCAGAGCCCTCGGGCTACGTTTTGTGGAGTTACGGCCAGTTTAATGAGAGGCTAAATACAGGCATAATTTCCTATGAAAAAGTGCCCGCGCAAAATCGTGATTTTCAGAAAATCGGACCCCGAACCCGGTTCTGAGAAAACCCACTGGGGACGCTCCTAGTTACCTGACGGACGCACCCTAGAAGTTTCAGAGCCCTCGGGCTACGTTTTGTGGAGTTACGGCCAGTTTAATGAGAGGCTAAATACAGGCATAATTTCCTATGAAAAAGTGCCCGCGCAAAATCGCGATTTCCCGAAATTCGGACCCCGAACCCGGTTCTGAGAAAACCCACTGGGGACGCTCCTAGTGACCTGACGGACGCACCCTAGAAGTTTCAGAGCCCTCGGGCTACGTTTTGTGGAGTTACGGCCAGTTTAATGAGAGGCTAAATACAGGCATAATTTCCTATGAAAAAGTGCCCGCGCAAAATCGCAATTTTCCGAAAATCGGACCCCGAACCCGGTTCTGAGAAAACCCACTGGGGACGCTCCTAGTGACCTGACGGACGCACCCTAGAAGTTTCAGAGCCCTCGGGCTACGTTTTGTGGAGTTACGGCCAGTTTAATGAGAGGCTAAATACAGGCATAATTTCCTATGAAAAAGTGCCCGCGCAAAATCGCGATTTCCCAAAAATCGGAGCCCGAACCCGGTTCTGAGAAAACCCACTGGGGACGCTCCTAGTGACCTGACGGACGCACCCTAGAAGTTTCAGAGCCCTCGGGCTACGTTTTGTGGAGTTACGGCCAGTTTAATGAGAGGCTAAATACAGGCATAATTTCCTATGAAAAAGTGCCCGCACAAAAATCGCGATTTCCCGAAAATCGGACCCCGAACCCGGTTCTGAGAAAACCCACTGGGGACGCTCCTAGTGACCTGACGGACGCACCCTAGAAGTTTCAGAGCCCTCGGGCTACGTTTTGTGGAGTTACGGCCAGTTTAATGAGAGGCTAAATACAGGCATAATTTCCTATGAAAAAGTGCCCGCGCAAAATCGCGATTTCCCGAAAATCGGACCCCGAACCCGGTTCTGAGAAAACCCACTGGGGACGCTCCTAGTGACCTGACGGACGCACCCTAGAAGTTTCAGAGCCCTCCGGCTACGTTTTGTGGAGTTACGGCCAGTTTAATGAGAGGCTAAATACAGGCACAATTTCCTATGAAAAAGTGCCCGCGCAAAATCGCGATTTCCCGAAAATCGGAGCCCGAACCCGGTTCTGAGAAAACCCACTGGGGACGCTCCTAGTGACCTGACGGACGCACCCTAGAAGTTTCAGAGCCCTCGGGCTACGTTTTGTGGAGTTACGGCCAGTTTAATGTGAGGCTAAATACAGGCATAATTTCCTATGAAAAAGTGCCCGCGCAAAATCGCAATTTTCCGAAAATCGGACCCCGAACCCGGTTCTGAGAAAACCCACTGGGGACGCTCCTAGTGACCTGACGGACGCACCCTAGAAGTTTCAGAGCCCTCGGGCTACGTTTTGTGGAGTTACGGCCAGTTTAATGAGAGGCTAAATACAGGCATAATTTCCTATGAAAAAGTGCCCGCGCAAAATCGCGATTTCCTGAAAATCGGACCCCGAACCCGGTTCTGAGAAAACCCACTGGGGACGCTCCTAGTGACCTGACGGACGCACCCTAGAAGTTTCAGAGCCCTCGGGCTACGTTTTGTGGAGTTACGGCCAGTTTAATGAGAGGCTAAATACAGGCATAATTTCCTATGAAAAAGTGCCCGCGCAAAATCGCGATTTCCCGAAAATCGGAGCCCGAACCCGGTTCTGAGAAAACCCACTGGGGACGCTCCTAGTGACCTGACGGACGCACCCTAGAAGTTTCAGAGCCCTCGGGCTACGTTTTGTGGAGTTACGGCCAGTTTAATGAGAGGCTAAATACAGGCATAATTTCCTATGAAAAAGTGCCCGCACAAAAATCGCGATTTCCCGAAAATCGGACCCCGAACCCGGTTCTGAGAAAACCCACTGGGGACGCTCCTAGTGACCTGACGGACGCACCCTAGAAGTTTCAGAGCCCTCGGGTTACGTTTTGTGGAGTTACGGCCAGTTTAATGAGAGGCTAAATACAGGCATAATTTCCTATGAAAAAGTGCCCGCGCAAAATCGCAATTTCCCGAAATTCGGACCCCGAACCCGGTTCTGAGAAAACCCACTGGGGACGCTCCTAGTGACCTGACGGACGCACCCTAGAAGTTTCAGAGCCCTCAGGTTACGTTTTGTGGAGTTACGGCCAGTTTAATAAGAGGCTAAATACAGGCATAATTTCCTATGAAAAAGTGCCCGCGCAAAATCGCGATTTCCAGAAAATCGGACCCCGTACCCGGTTCTGAGAAAACCCACTGGGGACGCTCCTAGTGACCTGACGGACGCACCCTAGAAGTTTCAGAGCCCTCGGGTTACGTTTTGTGGAGTTACGGCCAGTTTAATGAGAGGCTAAATACAGGCATAATTTCCTATGAAAAAGTGCCCGCGCAAAATCGCAATTTCCCGAAATTCGGACCCCGAACCCGGTTCTGAGAAAACCCACTGGGGACGCTCCTAGTTACCTGACGGACGCACCCTAGAAGTTTCAGAGCCCTCGGGCTACGTTTTGTGGAGTTACGGCCAGTTTAATGAGAGGCTAAATACAGGCATAATTTCCTATGAAAAAGTGCCCGCGCAAAATCGCGATTTCCCGAAATTCGGACCCCGAACCCGGTTCTGAGAAAACCCACTGGGGACGCTCCTAGTGACCTGACGGACGCACCCTAGAAGTTTCAGAGCCCTCGGGCTACGTTTTGTGGAGTTACGGCCAGTTTAATGAGAGGCTAAATACAGGCATAATTTCCTATGAAAAAGTGCCCGCGCAAAATCGCGATTTCCCGAAAATCGGAGCCCGAACCCGGTTCTGAGAAAACCCACTGGGGACGCTCCTAGTGACCTGACGGACGCACCCTAGAAGTTTCAGAGCCCTCGGGCTACGTTTTGTGGAGTTACGGCCAGTTTAATGAGAGGCTAAATACAGGCATAATTTCCTATGAAAAAGTGCCCGCGCAAAATCGCGATTTCCCAAAAATCGGAGCCCGAACCCGGTTCTGAGAAAACCCACTGGGGACGCTCCTAGTGACCTGACGGACGCACCCTAGAAGTTTCAGAGCCCTCGGGCTACGTTTTGTGGAGTTACGGCCAGTTTAATGAGAGGCTAAATACAGGCATAATTTCCTATGAAAAAGTGCCCGCGCAAAATCGCGATTTCCCGAAAATCGGACCCCGAACCCGGTTCTGAGAAAACCCACTGGGGACGCTCCTAGTGACCTGACGGACGCACCCTAGAAGTTTCAGAGCCCTCGGGCTACGTTTTGTGGAGTTACGGCCAGTTTAATGAGAGGCTAAATACAGGCACAATTTCCTATGAAAAAGTGCCCGCGCAAAATCGCGATTTCCCGAAAATCGGAGCCCGAACCCGGTTCTGAGAAAACCCACTGGGGACGCTCCTAGTGACCTGACGGACGCACCCTAGAAGTTTCAGAGCCCTCGGGCTACGTTTTGTGGAGTTACGGCCAGTTTAATGTGAGGCTAAATACAGGCATAATTTCCTATGAAAAAGTGCCCGCGCAAAATCGCAATTTTCCGAAAATCGGACCCCGAACCCGGTTCTGAGAAAACCCACTGGGGACGCTCCTAGTGACCTGACGGACGCACCCTAGAAGTTTCAGAGCCCTCGGGCTACGTTTTGTGGAGTTACGGCCAGTTTAATGAGAGGCTAAATACAGGCATAATTTCCTATGAAAAAGTGCCCGCGCAAAATCGCGATTTCCTGAAAATCGGACCCCGAACCCGGTTCTGAGAAAACCCACTGGGGACGCTCCTAGTGACCTGACGGACGCACCCTAGAAGTTTCAGAGCCCTCGGGCTACGTTTTGTGGAGTTACGGCCAGTTCAATGAGAGGCTAAATACAGGCATAATTTCCTATGAAAAAGTGCCCGCGCAAAATCGCGATTTCCCGAAAATCGGAGCCCGAACCCGGTTCTGAGAAAACCCACTGGGGACGCTCCTAGTGACCTGACGGACGCACCCTAGAAGTTTCAGAGCCCTCGGGCTACGTTTTGTGGAGTTATGGCCAGTTTAATGAGAGGCTAAATACAGGCATAATTTCCTATGAAAAAGTGCCCGCACAAAAATCGCGATTTCCCGAAAATCGGACCCCGAACCCGGTTCTGAGAAAACCCACTGGGGACGCTCCTAGTGACCTGACGGACGCACCCTAGAAGTTTCAGAGCCCTCGGGTTACGTTTTGTGGAGTTACGGCCAGTTTAATGAGAGGCTAAATACAGGCATAATTTCCTATGAAAAAGTGCCCGCGCAAAATCGCAATTTCCCGAAATTCGGACCCCGAACCCGGTTCTGAGAAAACCCACTGGGGACGCTCCTAGTGACCTGACGGACGCACCCTAGAAGTTTCAGAGCCCTCAGGTTACGTTTTGTGGAGTTACGGCCAGTTTAATAAGAGGCTAAATACAGGCATAATTTCCTATGAAAAAGTGCCCGCGCAAAATCGCGATTTCCAGAAAATCGGACCCCGTACCCGGTTCTGAGAAAACCCACTGGGGACGCTCCTAGTGACCTGACGGACGCACCCTAGAAGTTTCAGAGCCCTCGGGTTACGTTTTGTGGAGTTACGGCCAGTTTAATGAGAGGCTAAATACAGGCATAATTTCCTATGAAAAAGTGCCCGCGCAAAATCGCAATTTCCCGAAATTCGGACCCCGAACCCGGTTCTGAGAAAACCCACTGGGGACGCTCCTAGTTACCTGACGGACGCACCCTAGAAGTTTCAGAGCCCTCGGGCTACGTTTTGTGGAGTTACGGCCAGTTTAATGAGAGGCTAAATACAGGCATAATTTCCTATGAAAAAGTGCCCGCGCAAAATCGCGATTTCCCGAAATTCGGACCCCGAACCCGGTTCTGAGAAAACCCACTGGGGACGCTCCTAGTGACCTGACGGACGCACCCTAGAAGTTTCAGAGCCCTCGGGCTACGTTTTGTGGAGTTACGGCCAGTTTAATGAGAGGCTAAATACAGGCATAATTTTCTATGAAAAAGTGCCCGCGCAAAATCGCGATTTCCCGAAAATCGGAGCCCGAACCCGGTTCTGAGAAAACCCACTGGGGACGCTCCTAGTGACCTGACGGACGCACCCTAGAAGTTTCAGAGCCCTCGGGCTACGTTTTGTGGAGTTACGGCCAGTTTAATGAGAGGCTAAATACAGGCATAATTTCCTATGAAAAAGTGCCCGCGCAAAATCGCGATTTCCCAAAAATCGGAGCCCGAACCCGGTTCTGAGAAAACCCACTGGGGACGCTCCTAGTGACCTGACGGACGCACCCTAGAAGTTTCAGAGCCCTCGGGCTACGTTTTGTGGAGTTCAGCCAGTTTAATGAGAGGCTAAATACAGGCATAATTTCCTATGAAAAAGTGCCCGCACAAAAATCGCGATTTCCCGAAAATCGGACCCCGAACCCGGTTCTGAGAAAACCCACTGGGGACGCTCCTAGTGACCTGACGGACGCACCCTAGAAGTTTCAGAGCCCTCGGGCTACGTTTTGTGGAGTTACGGCCAGTTTAATGAGAGGCTAAATACAGGCATAATTTCCTATGAAAAAGTGCCCGCGCAAAATCGCGATTTCCCGAAAATCGGACCCCGAACCCGGTTCTGAGAAAACCCACTGGGGACGCTCCTAGTGACCTGACGGACGCACCCTAGAAGTTTCAGAGCCCTCGGGCTACGTTTTGTGGAGTTACGGCCAGTTTAATGAGAGGCTAAATACAGGCACAATTTCCTATGAAAAAGTGCCCGCGCAAAATCGCGATTTCCCGAAAATCGGAGCCCGAACCCGGTTCTGAGAAAACCCACTGGGGACGCTCCTAGTGACCTGACGGACGCACCCTAGAAGTTTCAGAGCCCTCGGGCTACGTTTTGTGGAGTTACGGCCAGTTTAATGAGAGGCTAAATACAGGCATAATTTCCTATGAAAAAGTGCCCGCGCAAAATCGCAATTTTCCGAAAATCGGACCCCGAACCCGGTTCTGAGAAAACCCACTGGGGACGCTCCTAGTGACCTGACGGACGCACCCTAGAAGTTTCAGAGCCCTCGGGCTACGTTTTGTGGAGTTACGGCCAGTTTAATGAGAGGCTAAATACAGGCATAATTTCCTATGAAAAAGTGCCCGCGCAAAATCGCAATTTTCCGGAAATCGGACCCCGAACCCGGTTCTGAGAAATCCCACTGGGGACGCTCCTAGTGACCTGACGGATGCACCCTAGAAGTTTCAGAGCCTTCGGGCTACGTTTTGTGGAGTTACGGCCAGTTTAATGAGAGGCTAAATACAGGCATAATTTCCTATGAAAAAGTGCCCGCGCAAAATCGCGATTTCTCGAAAATCGGAGCCCGAACCCGGTTCTGAGAAAACCCACTGGGGACGCTCCTAGTGACCTGACGGACGCACCCTAGAAGTTTCAGAGCCCTCGGGCTACGTTTTGTGGAGTTACGGCCAGTTTAATGAGAGGCTAAATACAGGCATAATTTCCTATGAAAAAGTGCCCGCGCAAAATCGCGATTTCCTGAAAATCGGACCCCGAACCCGGTTCTGAGAAAACCCACTGGGGACGCTCCTAGTGACCTGACGGACGCACCCTAGAAGTTTCAGAGCCCTCGGGCTACGTTTTGTGGAGTTACGGCCAGTTTAATGAGAGGCTAAATACAGGCATAATTTCCTATGAAAAAGTGCCCGCGCAAAATCGCGATTTCCCGAAAATCGGAGCCCGAACCCGGTTCTGAGAAAACCCACTGGGGACGCTCCTAGTGACCTGACGGACGCACCCTAGAAGTTTCAGAGCCCTCGGGCTACGTTTTGTGGAGTTACGGCAAGTTTAATGAGAGGCTAAATACAGGCATAATTTCCTATGAAAAAGTGCCCGCACAAAAATCGCGATTTCCCGAAAATCGGACCCCGAACCCGGTTCTGAGAAAACCCACTGGGGACGCTCCTAGTGACCTGACGGACGCACCCTAGAAGTTTCAGAGCCCTCGGGTTACGTTTTGTGGAGTTACGGCCAGTTTAATGAGAGGCTAAATACAGGCATAATTTCCTATGAAAAAGTGCCCGCGCAAAATCGCAATTTCCCGAAATTCGGACCCCGAACCCGGTTCTGAGAAAACCCACTGGGGACGCTCCTAGTGACCTGACGGACGCACCCTAGAAGTTTCAGAGCCCTCAGGTTACGTTTTGTGGAGTTACGGCCAGTTTAATAAGAGGCTAAATACAGGCATAATTTCCTATGAAAAAGTGCCCGCGCAAAATCGCGATTTCCAGAAAATCGGACCCCGTACCCGGTTCTGAGAAAACCCACTGGGGACGCTCCTAGTGACCTGACGGACGCACCCTAGAAGTTTCAGAGCCCTCGGGTTACGTTTTGTGGAGTTACGGCCAGTTTAATGAGAGGCTAAATACAGGCATAATTTCCTATGAAAAAGTGCCCGCGCAAAATCGCAATTTCCCGAAATTCGGACCCCGAACCCGGTTCTGAGAAAACCCACTGGGGACGCTCCTAGTTACCTGACGGACGCACCCTAGAAGTTTCAGAGCCCTCGGGCTACGTTTTGTGGAGTTACGGCCAGTTTAATGAGAGGCTAAATACAGGCATAATTTCCTATGAAAAAGTGCCCGCGCAAAATCGCGATTTCCTGAAAATCGGACCCCGAACCCGGTTCTGAGAAAACCCACTGGGGACGCTCCTAGTGACCTGACGGACGCACCCTAGAAGTTTCAGAGCCCTCGGGCTACGTTTTGTGGAGTTACGGCCAGTTTAATGAGAGGCTAAATACAGGCATAATTTCCTATGAAAAAGTGCCCGCGCAAAATCGCGATTTCCCGAAAATCGGAGCCCGAACCCGGTTCTGAGAAAACCCACTGGGGACGCTCCTAGTGACCTGACGGACGCACCCTAGAAGTTTCAGAGCCCTCGGGCTACGTTTTGTGGAGTTACGGCCAGTTTAATGAGAGGCTAAATACAGGCATAATTTCCTATGAAAAAGTGCCCGCACAAAAATCGCGATTTCCCGAAAATCGGACCCCGAACCCGGTTCTGAGAAAACCCACTGGGGACGCTCCTAGTGACCTGACGGACGCACCCTAGAAGTTTCAGAGCCCTCGGGTTACGTTTTGTGGAGTTACGGCCAGTTTAATGAGAGGCTAAATACAGGCATAATTTCCTATGAAAAAGTGCCCGCGCAAAATCGCAATTTCCCGAAATTCGGACCCCGAACCCGGTTCTGAGAAAACCCACTGGGGACGCTCCTAGTGACCTGACGGACGCACCCTAGAAGTTTCAGAGCCCTCAGGTTACGTTTTGTGGAGTTACGGCCAGTTTAATAAGAGGCTAAATACAGGCATAATTTCCTATGAAAAAGTGCCCGCGCAAAATCGCGATTTCCAGAAAATCGGACCCCGTACCCGGTTCTGAGAAAACCCACTGGGGACGCTCCTAGTGACCTGACGGACGCACCCTAGAAGTTTCAGAGCCCTCGGGCTACGTTTTGTGGAGTTACGGCCAGTTTAATGAGAGGCTAAATACAGGCATAATTTCCTATGAAAAAGTGCCCGCGCAAAATCGCAATTTTCCGAAAATCGGACCCCGAACCCGGTTCTGAGAAAACCCACTGGGGACGCTCCTAGTGACCTGACGGACGCACCCTAGAAGTTTCAGAGCCCTCGGGCTACGTTTTGTGGAGTTACGGCCAGTTTAATGAGAGGCTAAATACAGGCATAATTTCCTATGAAAAAGTGCCGCGCAAAATCGCAATTTTCCGGAAATCGGACCCCGAACCCGGTTCTGAGAAATCCCACTGGGGACGCTCCTAGTGACCTGACGGATGCACCCTAGAAGTTTCAGAGCCTTCGGGCTACGTTTTGTGGAGTTACGGCCAGTTTAATGAGAGGCTAAATACAGGCATAATTTCCTATGAAAAAGTGCCCGCGCAAAATCGCGATTTCTCGAAAATCGGAGCCCGAACCCGGTTCTGAGAAAACCCACTGGGGACGCTCCTAGTGACCTGACGGACGCACCCTAGAAGTTTCAGAGCCCTCGGGCTACGTTTTGTGGAGTTACGGCCAGTTTAATGAGAGGCTAAATACAGGCATAATTTCCTATGAAAAAGTGCCCGCGCAAAATCGCGATTTCCTGAAAATCGGACCCCGAACCCGGTTCTGAGAAAACCCACTGGGGACGCTCCTAGTGACCTGACGGACGCACCCTAGAAGTTTCAGAGCCCTCGGGCTACGTTTTGTGGAGTTACGGCCAGTTTAATGAGAGGCTAAATACAGGCATAATTTCCTATGAAAAAGTGCCCGCGCAAAATCGCGATTTCCCGAAAATCGGAGCCCGAACCCGGTTCTGAGAAAACCCACTGGGGACGCTCCTAGTGACCTGACGGACGCACCCTAGAAGTTTCAGAGCCCTCGGGCTACGTTTTGTGGAGTTACGGCCAGTTTAATGAGAGGCTAAATACAGGCATAATTTCCTATGAAAAAGTGCCCGCACAAAAATCGCGATTTCCCGAAAATCGGACCCCGAACCCGGTTCTGAGAAAACCCACTGGGGACGCTCCTAGTGACCTGACGGACGCACCCTAGAAGTTTCAGAGCCCTCGGGTTACGTTTTGTGGAGTTACGGCCAGTTTAATGAGAGGCTAAATACAGGCATAATTTCCTATGAAAAAGTGCCCGCGCAAAATCGCAATTTCCCGAAATTCGGACCCCGAACCCGGTTCTGAGAAAACCCACTGGGGACGCTCCTAGTGACCTGACGGACGCACCCTAGAAGTTTCAGAGCCCTCAGGTTACGTTTTGTGGAGTTACGGCCAGTTTAATAAGAGGCTAAATACAGGCATAATTTCCTATGAAAAAGTGCCCGCGCAAAATCGCGATTTCCAGAAAATCGGACCCCGTACCCGGTTCTGAGAAAACCCACTGGGGACGCTCCTAGTGACCTGACGGACGCACCCTAGAAGTTTCAGAGCCCTCGGGTTACGTTTTGTGGAGTTACGGCCAGTTTAATGAGAGGCTAAATACAGGCATAATTTCCTATGAAAAAGTGCCCGCGCAAAATCGCAATTTCCCGAAATTCGGACCCCGAACCCGGTTCTGAGAAAACCCACTGGGGACGCTCCTAGTTACCTGACGGACGCACCCTAGAAGTTTCAGAGCCCTCGGGCTACGTTTTGTGGAGTTACGGCCAGTTTAATGAGAGGCTAAATACAGGCATAATTTCCTATGAAAAAGTGCCCGCGCAAAATCGCGATTTCCCGAAATTCGGACCCCGAACCCGGTTCTGAGAAAACCCACTGGGGACGCTCCTAGTGACCTGACGGACGCACCCTAGAAGTTTCAGAGCCCTCGGGCTACGTTTTGTGGAGTTACGGCCAGTTTAATGAGAGGCTAAATACAGGCATAATTTCCTATGAAAAAGTGCCCGCGCAAAATCGCGATTTCCCGAAAATCGGAGCCCGAACCCGGTTCTGAGAAAACCCACTGGGGACGCTCCTAGTGACCTGACGGACGCACCCTAGAAGTTTCAGAGCCCTCGGGCTACGTTTTGTGGAGTTACGGCCAGTTTAATGAGAGGCTAAATACAGGCATAATTTCCTATGAAAAAGTGCCCGCGCAAAATCGCGATTTCCCAAAAATCGGAGCCCGAACCCGGTTCTGAGAAAACCCACTGGGGACGCTCCTAGTGACCTGACGGACGCACCCTAGAAGTTTCAGAGCCCTCGGGCTACGTTTTGTGGAGTTACGGCCAGTTTAATGAGAGGCTAAATACAGGCATAATTTCCTATGAAAAAGTGCCCGCACAAAAATCGCGATTTCCCGAAAATCGGACCCCGAACCCGGTTCTGAGAAAACCCACTGGGGACGCTCCTAGTGACCTGACGGACGCACCCTAGAAGTTTCAGAGCCCTCGGGCTACGTTTTGTGGAGTTACGGCCAGTTTAATGAGAGGCTAAATACAGGCATAATTTCCTATGAAAAAGTGCCCGCGCAAAATCGCGATTTCCCGAAAATCGGACCCCGAACCCGGTTCTGAGAAAACCCACTGGGGACGCTCCTAGTGACCTGACGGACGCACCCTAGAAGTTTCAGAGCCCTCGGGCTACGTTTTGTGGAGTTACGGCCAGTTTAATGAGAGGCTAAATACAGGCACAATTTCCTATGAAAAAGTGCCCGCGCAAAATCGCGATTTCCCGAAAATCGGAGCCCGAACCCGGTTCTGAGAAAACCCACTGGGGACGCTCCTAGTGACCTGACGGACGCACCCTAGAAGTTTCAGAGCCCTCGGGCTACGTTTTGTGGAGTTACGGCCAGTTTAATGAGAGGCTAAATACAGGCATAATTTCCTATGAAAAAGTGCCCGCGCAAAATCGCAATTTTCCGAAAATCGGACCCCGAACCCGGTTCTGAGAAAACCCACTGGGGACGCTCCTAGTGACCTGACGGACGCACCCTAGAAGTTTCAGAGCCCTCGGGCTACGTTTTGTGGAGTTACGGCCAGTTTAATGAGAGGCTAAATACAGGCATAATTTCCTATGAAAAAGTGCCCGCGCAAAATCGCAATTTTCCGGAAATCGGACCCCGAACCCGGTTCTGAGAAATCCCACTGGGGACGCTCCTAGTGACCTGACGGATGCACCCTAGAAGTTTCAGAGCCCTCGGGCTACGTTTTGTGGAGTTACGGCCAGTTTAATGAGAGGCTAAATACAGGCATAATTTCCTATGAAAAAGTGCCCGCGCAAAATCGCGATTTCCTGAAAATCGGAGCCCGAACCCGGTTCTGAGAAAACCCACTGGGGACGCTCCTAGTGACCTGACGGACGCACCCTAGAAGTTTCAGAGCCCTCGGGCTACGTTTTGTGGAGTTACGGCCAGTTTAATGAGAGGCTAAATACAGGCATAATTTCCTATGAAAAAGTGCCCGCGCAAAATCGCGATTTCCTGAAAATCGGACCCCGAACCCGGTTCTGAGAAAACCCACTGGGGACGCTCCTAGTGACCTGACGGACGCACCCTAGAAGTTTCAGAGCCCTCGGGCTACGTTTTGTGGAGTTACGGCCAGTTTAATGAGAGGCTAAATACAGGCATAATTTCCTATGAAAAAGTGCCCGCGCAAAATCGCGATTTCCCGAAAATCGGAGCCCGAACCCGGTTCTGAGAAAACCCACTGGGGACGCTCCTAGTGACCTGACGGACGCACCCTAGAAGTTTCAGAGCCCTCGGGCTACGTTTTGTGGAGTTACGGCCAGTTTAATGAGAGGCTAAATACAGGCATAATTTCCTATGAAAAAGTGCCCGCACAAAAATCGCGATTTCCCGAAAATCGGACCCCGAACCCGGTTCTGAGAAAACCCACTGGGGACGCTCCTAGTGACCTGACGGACGCACCCTAGAAGTTTCAGAGCCCTCGGGTTACGTTTTGTGGAGTTACGGCCAGTTTAATGAGAGGCTAAATACAGGCATAATTTCCTATGAAAAAGTGCCCGCGCAAAATCGCAATTTCCCGAAATTCGGACCCCGAACCCGGTTCTGAGAAAACCCACTGGGGACGCTCCTAGTGACCTGACGGACGCACCCTAGAAGTTTCAGAGCCCTCAGGTTACGTTTTGTGGAGTTACGGCCAGTTTAATAAGAGGCTAAATACAGGCATAATTTCCTATGAAAAAGTGCCCGCGCAAAATCGCGATTTCCAGAAAATCGGACCCCGTACCCGGTTCTGAGAAAACCCACTGGGGACGCTCCTAGTGACCTGACGGACGCACCCTAGAAGTTTCAGAGCCCTCGGGCTACGTTTTGTGGAGTTACGGCCAGTTTAATGAGAGGCTAAATACAGGCATAATTTCCTATGAAAAAGTGCCCGCGCAAAATCGCGATTTCCCGAAAATCGGACCCCGAACCCGGTTCTGAGAAAACCCACAGGGGACGCTCCTAGTGACCTCACGGACGCACCCTAGAAGTTTCAGAACCCTCGGGCTACGTTTTGTGGAGTTACGGCCAGTTTAATGAGAGGCTAAATACAGGCATAATTTCCTATGAAAAAGTGCCCGCGCAAAATCGCGATTTCCCGAAAATCGGACCCCGTACCCGGTTCTGAGAAAACCCACTGGGGACGCTCCTAGTGACCTGACGGACGCACCCTAGAAGTTTCAGAGCCCTCGGGCTACGTTTTGTGGAGTTACGGCCAGTTTAATGAGAGGCTAAATACAGGCATAATTTCCTATGAAAAAGTGCCCGCGCAAAATCGCGATTTCCCGAAAATCGGACCCCGAACCCGGTTCTGAGAAAACCCACTGGGGACGCTCCTAGTGACCTGACGAACGCACCCTAGAAGTTTCAGAGCCCTCGGGCTACGTTTTGTGGAGTTACGGCCAGTTTAATGAGAGGCTAAATACAGGCATAATTTCCTATGAAAAAGTGCCCGCGCAAAATCGCGATTTCCCGAAAATCGGACCCCGAACCCGGTTCTGAGAAAACCCACTGGGGACGCTCCTAGTGACCTGACGGATGCACCCTAGAAGTTTCAGAGCCCTCGGGCTACGTTTTGTGGAGTTACGGCCAGTTTAATGAGAGGCTAAATACAGGCATAATTTCCTATGAAAAAGTGCCCGCGCAAAATCGCGATTTCCCGAAAATCGGACCCCGAACCCGGTTCTGAGAAAACCCACTGGGGACGCTCCTAGTGACCTGACGGACGCACCCTAGAAGTTTCAGAGCCCTCGGGCTACGTTTTGTGGAGTTACGGCCAGTTTAATGAGAGGCTAAATACAGGCATAATTTCCTATGAAAAAGTGCCCGCGCAAAATCGCGATTTCCCGAAAATCGGACCCCGTACCCGGTTCTGAGAAAACCCACTGGGGACGCTCCTAGTGACCTGACGGACGCACCCTAGAAGTTTCAGAGCCCTCGGGCTACGTTTTGTGGAGTTACGGCCAGTTTAATGAGAGGCTAAATACAGGCATAATTTCCTATGAAAAAGTGCCCGCGCAAAATCGCGATTTCCCGAAAATCGGACCCCGAACCCGGTTCTGAGAAAACCCACTGGGGACGCTCCTAGTGACCTGACGGACGCACCCTAGAAGTTTCAGAGCCCTCGGGCTACGTTTTGTGGAGTTACGGCCAGTTTAATGAGAGGCTAAATACAGGCATAATTTCCTATGAAAAAGTGCCCGCGCAAAATCGCGATTTCCCGAAAATCGGACCCCGTACCCGGTTCTGAGAAAACCCACTGGGGACGCTCCTAGTGACCTGACGGACGCACCCTAGAAGTTTCAGAGCCCTCGGGGCTACGTTTTGTGGAGTTACGGCCAGTTTAATGAGAGGCTAAATACAGGCATAATTTCCTATGAAAAAGTGCCCGCGAAAAATCGCGATTTCCCGAAAATCGGACCCCGAACCCGGTTCTGAGAAAACCCACTGGGGATGCTCCTAGTGACCTGACGGACGCACCCTAGAAGTTTCAGAGCCCTCGGGCTACGTTTTGTGGAGTTACGGCCAGTTTAATGAGAGGCTAAATACAGGCATAATTTCCTATGAAAAAGTGCCCGCACAAAAATCGCGATTTCCCGAAAATCGGACCCCAAACCCGGTTCTGAGAAAACCCACTGGGGACGCTCCTAGTGACCTGACGGACGCACCCTAGAAGTTTCAGAGCCCTCGGGCTACGTTTTGTGGAGTTACGGCCAGTTTAATGAGAGGCTAAATACAGGCATAATTTCCGATGAAAAAGTGCCCGCGCAAAATCGCAATTTTCAGAAAATCGGACCCCGAACCCGGTTCTGAGAAAACCCACTGGGGACGCTCCTAGTGACCAGACGGACGCACCCTAGAAGTTTCAGAGCCCTCGGGCTACGTTTTGTGGAGTTACGGCCAGTTTAATGAGAGGCTAAATACAGGCATAATTTCCTATGAAAAAGTGCCCGCGCAAAATCGCGATTTTCAGAAAATCGGACCCCGAACCCGGTTCTGAGAAAACCCACTGGGGACGCTCCTAGTTACCTGACGGACGCACCCTAGAAGTTTCAGAGCCCTCGGGCTACGTTTTGTGGAGTTACGGCCAGTTTAATGAGAGGCTAAATACAGGCATAATTTCCTATGAAAAAGTGCCCGCGCAAAATCGCAATTTTCCGAAAATCGGACCCCGAACCCGGTTCTGAGAAAACCCACTGGGGACGCTCCTAGTGACCTGACGGACGCACCCTAGAAGTTTCAGAGCCCTCGGGCTACGTTTTGTGGAGTTACGGCCAGTTTAATGAGAGGCTAAATACAGGCATAATTTCCTATGAAAAAGTGCCCGCGCAAAATCGCAATTTTCCGAAAATCGGACCCCGAACCCGGTTCTGAGAAAACCCACTGGGGACGCTCCTAGTGACCTGACGGACGCACCCTAGAAGTTTCAGAGCCCTCGGGCTACGTTTTGTGGAGTTACGGCCAGTTTAATGAGAGGCTAAATACAGGCATAATTTCCTATGAAAAAGTGCCCGCGCAAAATCGCGATTTCCCAAAAATCGGAGCCCGAACCCGGTTCTGAGAAAACCCACTGGGGACGCTCCTAGTGACCTGACGGACGCACCCTAGAAGTTTCAGAGCCCTCGGGCTACGTTTTGTGGAGTTACGGCCAGTTTAATGAGAGGCTAAATACAGGCATAATTTCCTATGAAAAAGTGCCCGCACAAAAATCGCGATTTCCCGAAAATCGGACCCCGAACCCGGTTCTGAGAAAACCCACTGGGGACACTCCTAGTGACCTGACGGACGCACCCTAGAAGTTTCAGAGCCCTCGGGCTACGTTTTGTGGAGTTACGGCCAGTTTAATGAGAGGCTAAATACAGGCATAATTTCCTATGAAAAAGTGCCCGCGCAAAATCGCGATTTCCCGAAAATCGGACCCCGAACCCGGTTCTGAGAAAACCCACTGGGGACGCTCCTAGTGACCTGACGGACGCACCCTAGAAGTTTCAGAGCCCTCGGGCTACGTTTTGTGGAGTTACGGCCAGTTTAATGAGAGGCTAAATACAGGCACAATTTCCTATGAAAAAGTGCCCGCGCAAAATCGCGATTTCCCGAAAATCGGAGCCCGAACCCGGTTCTGAGAAAACCCACTGGGGACGCTCCTAGTGACCTGACGGACGCACCCTAGAAGTTTCAGAGCCCTCGGGCTACGTTTTGTGGAGTTACGGCCAGTTTAATGAGAGGCTAAATACAGGCATAATTTCCTATGAAAAAGTGCCCGCGCAAAATCGCAATTTTCAGAAAATCGGACCCCGAACCCGGTTCTGAGAAAACCCACTGGGGACGCTCCTAGTGACCTGACGGACGCACCCTAGAAGTTTCAGAGCCCTCGGGCTACGTTTTGTGGAGTTACGGCCAGTTTAATGAGAGGCTAAATACAGGCATAATTTCCTATGAAAAAGTGCCCGCGCAAAATCGCAATTTTCCGGAAATCGGACCCCGAACCCGGTTCTGAGAAAACCCACTGGGGACGCTCCTAGTGACCTGACGGATGCACCCTAGAAGTTTCAGAGCCCTCGGGCTACGTTTTGTGGAGTTACGGCCAGTTTAATGAGAGGCTAAATACAGGCATAATTTCCTATGAAAAAGTGCCCGCGCAAAATCGCGATTTCTCGAAAATCGGAGCCCGAACCCGGTTCTGAGAAAACCCACTGGGGACGCTCCTAGTGACCTGACGGACGCACCCTAGAAGTTTCAGAGCCCTCGGGCTACGTTTTGTGGAGTTACGGCCAGTTTAATGAGAGGCTAAATACAGGCATAATTTCCTATGAAAAAGTGCCCGCGCAAAATCGCGATTTCCTGAAAATCGGACCCCGAACCCGGTTCTGAGAAAACCCACTGGGGACGCTCCTAGTGACCTGACGGACGCACCCTAGAAGTTTCAGAGCCCTCGGGCTACGTTTTGTGGAGTTACGGCCAGTTTAATGAGAGGCTAAATACAGGCATAATTTCCTATGAAAAAGTGCCCGCGCAAAATCGCGATTTCCCGAAAATCGGAGCCCGAACCCGGTTCTGAGAAAACCCACTGGGGACGCTCCTAGTGACCTGACGGACGCACCCTAGAAGTTTCAGAGCCCTCGGGCTACGTTTTGTGGAGTTACGGCCAGTTTAATGAGAGGCTAAATACAGGCATAATTTCCTATGAAAAAGTGCCCGCACAAAAATCGCGATTTCCCGAAAATCGGACCCCGAACCCGGTTCTGAGAAAACCCACTGGGGACGCTCCTAGTGACCTGACGGACGCACCCTAGAAGTTTCAGAGCCCTCGGGTTACGTTTTGTGGAGTTACGGCCAGTTTAATGAGAGGCTAAATACAGGCATAATTTCCTATGAAAAAGTGCCCGCGCAAAATCGCAATTTCCCGAAATTCGGACCCCGAACCCGGTTCTGAGAAAACCCACTGGGGACGCTCCTAGTGACCTGACGGACGCACCCTAGAAGTTTCAGAGCCCTCAGGTTACGTTTTGTGGAGTTACGGCCAGTTTAATAAGAGGCTAAATACAGGCATAATTTCCTATGAAAAAGTGCCCGCGCAAAATCGCGATTTCCAGAAAATCGGACCCCGTACCCGGTTCTGAGAAAACCCACTGGGGACGCTCCTAGTGACCTGACGGACGCACCCTAGAAGTTTCAGAGCCCTCGGGCTACGTTTTGTGGAGTTACGGCCAGTTTAATGAGAGGCTAAATACAGGCATAATTTCCTATGAAAAAGTGCCCGCGCAAAATCGCGATTTCCCGAAAATCGGACCCCGTACCCGGTTCTGAGAAAACCCACTGGGGACGCTCCTAGTGACCTGACGGACGCACCCTAGAAGTTTCAGAGCCCTCGGGCTACGTTTTGTGGAGTTACGGCCAGTTTAATGAGAGGCTAAATACAGGCATAATTTCCTATGAAAAAGTGCCCGCGCAAAATCGCGATTTCCCGAAAATCGGACCCCGAACCCGGTTCTGAGAAAACCCACTGGGGACGCTCCTAGTGACCTGACGAACGCACCCTAGAAGTTTCAGAGCCCTCGGGCTACGTTTTGTGGAGTTACGGCCAGTTTAATGAGAGGCTAAATACAGGCATAATTTCCTATGAAAAAGTGCCCGCGCAAAATCGCGATTTCCCGAAAATCGGACCCCGAACCCGGTTCTGAGAAAACCCACTGGGGACGCTCCTAGTGACCTGACGGATGCACCCTAGAAGTTTCAGAGCCCTCGGGCTACGTTTTGTGGAGTTACGGCCAGTTTAATGAGAGGCTAAATACAGGCATAATTTCCTATGAAAAAGTGCCCGCGAAAAATCGCGATTTCCCGAAAATCGGACCCCGAACCCGGTTCTGAGAAAACCCACTGGGGACGCTCCTAGTGACCTGACGGACGCACCCTAGAAGTTTCAGAGCCCTCGGGTTACGTTTTGTGGAGTTACGGCCAGTTTAATGAGAGGCTAAATACAGGCATAATTTCCTATGAAAAAGTGCCCGCGCAAAATCGCAATTTCCCGAAATTCGGACCCCGAACCCGGTTCTGAGAAAACCCACTGGGGACGCTCCTAGTGACCTGACGGACGCACCCTAGAAGTTTCAGAGCCCTCAGGTTACGTTTTGTGGAGTTACGGCCAGTTTAATAAGAGGCTAAATACAGGCATAATTTCGTATGAAAAAGTGCCCGCGCAAAATCGCGATTTCCAGAAAA
This sequence comes from Halichoeres trimaculatus, assembly GCF_033239565.1. Lineage (NCBI taxonomy): Eukaryota > Metazoa > Chordata > Actinopteri > Labriformes > Labridae > Halichoeres > Halichoeres trimaculatus. The sequence continues at coordinate 68,630 of NW_027437218.1, read as the reverse complement.
TCGGACCCCGTACCCGGTTCTGAGAAAACCCACTGGGGACGCTCCTAGTGACCTGACGGACGCACCCTAGAAGTTTCAGAGCCCTCGGGCTACGTTTTGTGGAGTTACGGCCAGTTTAATGAGAGGCTAAATACAGGCATAATTTCCTATGAAAAAGTGCCCGCGCAAAATCGCGATTTCCCGAAAATCGGACCCCGTACCCGGTTCTGAGAAAACCCACTGGGGACGCTCCTAGTGACCTGACGGACGCACCCTAGAAGTTTCAGAGCCCTCGGGCTACGTTTTGTGGAGTTACGGCCAGTTTAATGAGAGGCTAAATACAGGCATAATTTCCTATGAAAAAGTGCCCGCGCAAAATCGCGATTTCCCGAAAATCGGACCCCGTACCCGGTTCTGAGAAAACCCACTGGGGACGCTCCTAGTGACCTGACGAACGCACCCTAGAAGTTTCAGAGCCCTCGGGCTACGTTTTGTGGAGTTACGGCCAGTTTAATGAGAGGCTAAATACAGGCATAATTTCCTATGAAAAAGTGCCCGCGCAAAATCGCGATTTCCCGAAAATCGGACCCCGAACCCGGTTCTGAGAAAACCCACTGGGGAAGCTCCTAGTGACCTGACGGACGCACCCTAGAAGTTTCAGAGCCCTCGGGCTACGTTTTGTGGAGTTACGGCCAGTTTAATGAGAGGCTAAATACAGGCATAATTTCCTATGAAAAAGTGCCCGCGCAAAATCGCGATTTCCCGAAAATCGGACCCCGAACCCGGTTCTGAGAAAACCCACTGGGGACGCTCCTAGTGACCTGACGGACGCACCCTAGAAGTTTCAGAGCCCTCGGGGCTACGTTTTGTGGAGTTACGGCCAGTTTAATGAGAGGCTAAATACAGGCATAATTTCCTATGAAAAAGTGCCCGCGCAAAATCGCGATTTCCCGAAAATCGGACCCCGAACCCGGTTCTGAGAAAACCCACTGGGGACGCTCCTAGTTACCTGACGGACGCACCCTAGAAGTTTCAGAGCCCTCGGGCTACTTTTTGTGGAGTTACGGCCAGTTTAATGAGAGGCTAAATACAGGCATAATTTCCTATGAAAAAGTGCCCGCGAAAAATCGCGATTTCCCGAAAATCGGACCCCGAACCCGGTTCTGAGAAAACCCACAGGGGACGCTCCTAGTGACCTGACGGACGCACCCTAGAAGTTTCAGAACCCTCGGGCTACGTTTTGTGGAGTTACGGCCAGTTTAATGAGAGGCTAAATACAGGCATAATTTCCTATGAAAAAGTGCCCGCGCAAAATCGCGATTTCCCGAAAATCGGACCCCGAACCCGGTTCTGAGAAAACCCACTGGGGACGCTCCTAGTGACCTGACGAACGCACCCTAGAAGTTTCAGAGCCCTCGGGCTACGTTTTGTGGAGTTACGGCCAGTTTAATGAGAGGCTAAATACAGGCATAATTTCCTATGAAAAAGTGCCCGCGCAAAATCGCGATTTCCCGAAAATCGGACCCCGAACCCGGTTCTGAGAAAACCCACTGGGGACGCTCCTAGTGACCTGACGGACGCACCCTAGAAGTTTCAGAGCCCTCGGGCTACGTTTTGTGGAGTTACGGCCAGTTTAATGAGAGGCTAAATACAGGCATAATTTCCTATGAAAAAGTGCCCGCGCAAAATCGCGATTTCCCGAAAATCGGACCCCGAACCCGGTTCTGAGAAAACCCACTGGGGACGCTCCTAGTGACCTGACGGACGCACCCTAGAAGTTTCAGAGCCCTCGGGGCTACGTTTTGTGGAGTTACGGCCAGTTTAATGAGAGGCTAAATACAGGCATAATTTCCTATGAAAAAGTGCCCGCGCAAAATCGCGATTTCCCGAAAATCGGACCCCGAACCCGGTTCTGAGAAAACCCACTGGGGACGCTCCTAGTTACCTGACGGACGCACCCTAGAAGTTTCAGAGCCCTCGGGCTACTTTTTGTGGAGTTACGGCCAGTTTAATGAGAGGCTAAATACAGGCATAATTTCCTATGAAAAAGTGCCCGCGAAAAATCGCGATTTCCCGAAAATCGGACCCCGAACCCGGTTCTGAGAAAACCCACTGGGGATGCTCCTAGTGACCTGACGGACGCACCCTAGAAGTTTCAGAGCCCTCGGGCTACGTTTTGTGGAGTTACGGCCAGTTTAATGAGAGGCTAAATACAGGCATAATTTCCTATGAAAAAGTGCCCGCACAAAAATCGCGATTTCCCGAAAATCGGACCCCAAACCCGGTTCTGAGAAAACCCACTGGGGACGCTCCTAGTGACCTGACGGACGCACCCTAGAAGTTTCAGAGCCCTCGGGCTACGTTTTGTGGAGTTACGGCCAGTTTAATGAGAGGCTAAATACAGGCATAATTTCCTATGAAAAAGTGCCCGCACAAAAATCGCGATTTCCCGAAAATCGGACCCCGTACCCGGTTCTGAGAAAACCCACTGGGGACGCTCCTAGTGACCTGACGGATGCACCCTAGAAGTTTCAGAGCCCTCGGGCTACGTTTTGTGGAGTTACGGCCAGTTTAATGAGAGGCTAAATACAGGCATAATTTCCTATGAAAAAGTGCCCGCGCAAAATCGCGATTTCCCGAAAATCGGACCCCGAACCCGGTTCTGAGAAAACCCACTGGGGACGCTCCTAGTGACCTGACGGACGCACCCTAGAAGTTTCAGAGCCCTCGGGCTACGTTTTGTGGAGTTACAGCCAGTTTAATGAGAGGCTAAATACAGGCATAATTTCCTATGAAAAAGTGCCCGCACAAAAATCGCGATTTCCCGAAAATCGGACCCCGAACCCGGTTCTGAGAAAACCCACTGGGGACGCTCCTAGTGACCTGACGGACGCACCCTAGAAGTTTCAGAGCCCTCGGGTTACGTTTTGTGGAGTTACGGCCAGTTTAATGAGAGGCTAAATACAGGCATAATTTCCTATGAAAAAGTGCCCGCGCATAATCGCGATTTTCCGAAAATCGGACCCCGAACCAGGTTCTGAGAAAACCCACTGGGGACGCTCCTAGTGACCTGACGGACGCACCCTAGAAGTTTCAGAGCCCTCGGGTTATGTTTTGTGGAGTTACGGCCAGTTTAATGAGAGGCTAAATACAGGCATAATTTCCTATGAAAAAGTGCCCGCGCAAAATCGCGATTTCCCGAAAATCGGACCCCGAACCCGGTTCTGAGAAAACCCACTGGGGACGCTCCTAGTGACCTGACGGACGCACCCTAGAAGTTTCAGAGCCCTCGGGCTACGTTTTGTGGAGTTACAGCCAGTTTAATGAGAGGCTAAATACAGGCATAATTTCCTATGAAAAAGTGCCCGCACAAAAATCGCGATTTCCCGAAAATCGGACCCCGAACCCGGTTCTGAGAAAACCCACTGGGGACGCTCCTAGTGACCTGACGGACGCACCCTAGAAGTTTCAGAGCCCTCGGGTTACGTTTTGTGGAGTTACGGCCAGTTTAATGAGAGGCTAAATACAGGCATAATTTCCTATGAAAAAGTGCCCGCGCATAATCGCGATTTTCCGAAAATCGGACCCCGAACCAGGTTCTGAGAAAACCCACTGGGGACGCTCCTAGTGACCTGACGGACGCACCCTAGAAGTTTCAGAGCCCTCGGGTTATGTTTTGTGGAGTTACGGCCAGTTTAATGAGAGGCTAAATACAGGCATAATTTCCTATGAAAAAGTGCCCGCGCAAGATCGCGATTTCCCGAAAATCGGACCCCGAACCCGGTTCTGAGAAAACCCACTGGGGACGCTCCTAGTGACCTGACGGACGCACCCTAGAAGTTTCAGAGCCCTCGGGTTACGTTTTGTGGAGTTACGGCCAGTTTAATGAGAGGCTAAATACAGGCATAATTTCCTATGAAAAAGTGCCCGCGCAAGATCGCGATTTCCCGAAAATCGGACCCCGAACCCGGTTCTGAGAAAACCCACTGGGGACGCTCCTAGTGACCTGACGGACGCACCCTAGAAGTTTCAGAGCCCTCGGGCTACGTTTTGTGGAGTTACGGCCAGTTTAATGAGAGGCTAAATACAGGCATAATTTCCTATGAAAAAGTGCCCGCGCAAAATCGCGATTTCCCGAAAATCGGACCCCGAACCCGGTTCTGAGAAAACCCACTGGGGACGCTCCTAGTGACCTGACGGACGCACCCTAGAAGTTTCAGAGCCCTCGGGTTACGTTTTGTGGAGTTACGTCCAGTTTAATAAGAGGCTAAATACAGGCATAATTTCCTATGAAAAAGTGCCCGCGCAAAATCGCGATTTCCCGAAAATCGGACCCCGAACCAGGTTCTGAGAAAACCCACTGGGGACGCTCCTAGTGACCTGACGGACGCACCCTAGAAGTTTCAGAGCCCTCGGGCTACGTTTTGTGGAGTTACGGCCAGTTTAATGAGAGGCTAAATACAGGCATAATTTCCTATGAAAAAGTGCCCGCGCAAAATCGCGATTTCCCGAAAATCGGACCCCAAACCCGGTTCTGAGAAAACCCACTGGGGACGCTCCTAGTGACCTGACGGACGCACCCTAGAAGTTTCAGAGCCCTCGGGCTACGTTTTGTGGAGTTACAGCCAGTTTAATGAGAGGCTAAATACAGGCATAATTTCCTATGAAAAAGTGCCCGCACAAAAATCGCGATTTCCCGAAAATCGGACCCCGAACCCGGTTCTGAGAAAACCCACTGGGGACGCTCCTAGTGACCTGACGGACGCACCCTAGAAGTTTCAGAGCCCTCGGGTTACGTTTTGTGGAGTTACGGCCAGTTTAATGAGAGGCTAAATACAGGCATAATTTCCTATGAAAAAGTGCCCGCGCATAATCGCGATTTTCCGAAAATCGGACCCCGAACCAGGTTCTGAGAAAACCCACTGGGGACGCTCCTAGTGACCTGACGGACGCACCCTAGAAGTTTCAGAGCCCTCGGGTTATGTTTTGTGGAGTTACGGCCAGTTTAATGAGAGGCTAAATACAGGCATAATTTCCTATGAAAAAGTGCCCGCGCAAGATCGCGATTTCCCGAAAATCGGACCCCGAACCCGGTTCTGAGAAAACCCACTGGGGACGCTCCTAGTGACCTGACGGACGCACCCTAGAAGTTTCAGAGCCCTCGGGTTACGTTTTGTGGAGTTACGGCCAGTTTAATGAGAGGCTAAATACAGGCATAATTTCCTATGAAAAAGTGCCCACGCAAAATCGCGATTTTCTGAAAATCGGACCCCGAACCCGGTTCTGAGAAAACCCACTGGGGACGCTCCTAGTGACCTGACGGATGCACCCTAGAAGTTTCAGAGCCCTCGGGCTACGTTTTGTGGAGTTACGGCCAGTTTAATGAGAGGCTAAATACAGGCATAATTTCCTATGAAAAAGTGCCCGCGCAAAATCGCGATTTCCCGAAAATCGGACCCCCAACCCGGTTCTGAGAAAACCCACTGGGGACGCTCCTAGTGACCTGACGGACGCACCCTAGAAGTTTCAGAGCCCTCGGGTTACGTTTTGTGGAGTTACGGCCAGTTTAATAAGAGGCTAAATACAGGCATAATTTCCTATGAAAAAGTGCCCGCGCAAAATAGCGATTTCCCGAAAATCGGACCCCGAACCCGGTTCTGAGAAAACCCACTGGGGACGCTCCTAGTGACCTGACGGACGCACCCTAGAAGTTTCAGAGCCCTCGGGCTACGTTTTGTGGAGTTACGGCCAGTTTAATGAGAGGCTAAATACAGGCATAATTTCCTATGAAAAAGTGCCCGCGCAAAATCGCGATTTCCCGAAAATCGGACCCCCGAACCCGGTTCTGAGAAAACCCACTGGGGACGCTCCTAGTGACCTGACGGACGCACCCTAGAAGTTTCAGAGCCCTCGGGCTACGTTTTGTGGAGTTACGGCCAGTTTAATGAGAGGCTAAATACAGGCATAATTTCCTATGAAAAAGTGCCCGCGCAAAATCGCGATTTCCCGAAAATCGGACCCCCAACCCGGTTCTGAGAAAACCCACTGGGGACGCTCCTAGTGACCTGACGGACGCACCCTAGAAGTTTCAGAGCCCTCGGGTTACGTTTTGTGGAGTTACGGCCAGTTTAATAAGAGGCTAAATACAGGCATAATTTCCTATGAAAAAGTGCCCGCGCAAAATCGCGATTTCCCGAAAATCGGACCCCGAACCCGGTTCTGAGAAAACCCACTGGGGACGCTCCTAGTGACCTGACGGACGCACCCTAGAAGTTTCAGAGCCCTCGGGCTACGTTTTGTGGAGTTACGGCCAGTTTAATGAGAGGCTAATTACAGGCATAATTTCCTATGAAAAAGTGCCCGCGCAAAATCGCGATTTCCCGAAAATCGGACCCCGAACCCGGTTCTGAGAAAACCCACTGGGGACGCTCCTAGTGACCTGACGGACGCACCCTAGAAGTTTCAGAGCCCTCGGGCTATGTTTTGTGGAGTTACGGCCAGTTTAATGAGAGGCTAAATACAGGCATAATTTCCTATGAAAAAGTGCCCGCACAAAAATCGCGATTTCCCGAAAATCGGACCCCGTACCCGGTTCTGAGAAAACCCACTGGAGACGCTCCTAGTGACCTGACGGACGCACCCTAGAAGTTTCAGAGCCCTCGGGCTACGTTTTGTGGAGTTACGGCCAGTTTAATGAGAGGCTAAATACAGGCATAATTTCCTATGAAAAAGTGCCCGCGCAAAATCGCGATTTCCCGAAAATCGGAGCCCGAACCCGGTTCTGAGAAAACCCACTGGGGACGCTCCTAGTGACCTGACGGACGCACCCTAGAAGTTTCAGAGCCCTCGGGCTACGTTTTGTGGAGTTACGGCCAGTTTAATGAGAGGCTAAATACAGGCATAATTTCCTATGAAAAAGTGCCCGCGCAAAATCGCGATTTCCCGAAAATCGGACCCCGAACCCGGTTCTGAGAAAACCCACTGGGGACGCTCCTAGCGACCTGACGGACGCACCCTAGAAGTTTCAGAGCCCTCGGGCTACGTTTTGTGGAGTTACAGCCAGTTTAATGAGAGGCTAAATACAGGCATAATTTCCTATGAAAAAGTGCCCGCACAAAAATCGCGATTTCCCGAAAATCGGACCCCGAACCCGGTTCTGAGAAAACCCACTGGGGACGCTCCTAGTGACCTGACGGACGCACCCTAGAAGTTTCAGAGCCCTCGGGTTACGTTTTGTGGAGTTACGGCCAGTTTAATGAGAGGCTAAATACAGGCATAATTTCCTACGAAAAAGTGCCCGCGCATAATCGCGATTTTCCGAAAATCGGACCCCGAACCCGGTTCTGAGAAAACCCACTGGGGACGCTCCTAGTGACCTGACGGACGCACCCTAGAAGTTTCAGAGCCCTCGGGTTATGTTTTGTGGAGTTACGGCCAGTTTAATGAGAGGCTAAATACAGGCATAATTTCCTATGAAAAAGTGCCCGCGCAAGATCGCGATTTCCCGAAAATCGGACCCCGAACCCGGTTCTGAGAAAACCCACTGGGGACGCTCCTAGTGACCTGACGGACGCACCCTAGAAGTTTCAGAGCCCTCGGGCTACGTTTTGTGGAGTTACGGCCAGTTTAATGAGAGGCTAAATACAGGCATAATTTCCTATGAAAAAGTGCCCACGCAAATTCGCGATTTCCCGAAAATCGGACCCCGAACCCGGTTCTGAGAAAACCCACTGGGGACGCTCCTAGTGACCTGACGGACGCACCCTAGAAGTTTCAGAGCCCTCGGGCTACGTTTTGTGGAGTTACGGCCAGTTTAATGAGAGGCTAAATACAGGCATAATTTCCTATGAAAAAGTGCCCGCGCAAAATCGCGATTTCCCGAAAATCGGACCCCGAACCCGGTTCTGAGAAAACCCACTGGGGACGCTCCTAGTGACCTGACGGACGCACCCTAGAAGTTTCAGAGCCCTCGGGTTACGTTTTGTGGAGTTACGGCCAGTTTAATGAGAGGCTAAATACAGGCATAATTTCCTATGAAAAAGTGCCCGCGCAAAATCGCGATTTCCCGAAAATCGGACCCCGAACCCGGTTCTGAGAAAACCCACTGGGGACGCTCCTAGTGACCTGACGGACGCACCCTAGAAGTTTCAGAGCCCTCGGGCTATGTTTTGTGGAGTTACGGCCAGTTTAATGAGAGGCTAAATACAGGCATAATTTCCTATGAAAAAGTGCCCGCACAAAAATCGCGATTTCCCGAACATCGGACCCCGTACCCGGTTCTGAGAAAACCCACTGGAGACGCTCCTAGTGACCTGACGGACGCACCCTAGAAGTTTCAGAGCCCTCGGGCTACGTTTTGTGGAGTTACGGCCAGTTTAATGAGAGGCTAAATACAGGCATAATTTCCTATGAAAAAGTGCCCGCGCAAAATCGCGATTTCCCGAAAATCGGACCCCGAACCCGGTTCTGAGAAAACCCACTGGGGACGCTCCTAGTGACCTGACGGACGCACCCTAGAAGTTTCAGAGCCCTCGGGCTACGTTTTGTGGAGTTACAGCCAGTTTAATGAGAGGCTAAATACAGGCATAATTTCCTATGAAAAAGTGCCCGCACAAAAATCGCGATTTCCCGAAAATCGGACCCCGAACCCGGTTCTGAGAAAACCCACTGGGGACGCTCCTAGTGACCTGACGGACGCACCCTAGAAGTTTCAGAGCCCTCGGGTTACGTTTTGTGGAGTTACGGCCAGTTTAATGAGAGGCTAAATACAGGCATAATTTCCTACGAAAAAGTGCCCGCGCATAATCGCGATTTTCCGAAAATCGGACCCCGAACCCGGTTCTGAGAAAACCCACTGGGGACGCTCCTAGTGACCTGACGGACGCACCCTAGAAGTTTCAGAGCCCTCGGGTTATGTTTTGTGGAGTTACGGCCAGTTTAATGAGAGGCTAAATACAGGCATAATTTCCTATGAAAAAGTGCCCGCGCAAAATCGCGATTTTCCAAAAATTGGACCCCGAACCCGGTTCTGAGAAAACCCACTGGGGACGCTCCTAGTGACCTGACGGACGCACCCTAGAAGTTTCAGAGCCCTCGGGCTACGTTTTGTGGAGTTACGGCCAGTTTAATGAGAGGCTAAATACAGGCATAATTTCCTATGAAAAAGTGCCCGCGCAAAATCGCGATTTTCAGAAAATCGGACCCCGAACCCGGTTCTGAGAAAACCCACTGGGGACGCTCCTAGTTACCTGACGGACGCACCCTAGAAGTTTCAGAGCCCTCGGGCTACTTTTTGTGGAGTTACGGCCAGTTTAATGAGAGGCTAAATACAGGCATAATTTCCTATGAAAAAGTGCCCGCGCAAAATCGCAATTTCCCGAAATTCGGACCCCGAACCCGGTTCTGAGAAAACCCACTGGGGACGCTCCTAGTGACCTGACGGACGCACCCTAGAAGTTTCAGAGCCCTCAGGTTACGTTTTGTGGAGTTACGGCCAGTTTAATAAGAGGCTAAATACAGGCATAATTTCCTATGAAAAAGTGCCCGCGCAAAATCGCGATTTCCCGAAAATCGGACCCCGTACCCGGTTCTGAGAAAACCCACTGGGGACGCTCCTAGTGACCTGACGGACGCACCCTAGAAGTTTCAGAGCCCTCGGGCTACGTTTTGTGGAGTTACGGCCAGTTTAATGAGAGGCTAAATACAGGCATAATTTCCTATGAAAAAGTGCCCGCGCAAAATCGCGATTTCCCGAAAATCGGACCCCGAACCCGGTTCTGAGAAAACCCACTGGGGACGCTCCTAGTGACCTCACGGACGCACCCTAGAAGTTTCAGAACCCTCGGGCTACGTTTTGTGGAGTTACGGCCAGTTTAATGAGAGGCTAAATACAGGCATAATTTCCTATGAAAAAGTGCCCGCGCAAAATCGCGATTTCCCGAAAATCGGACCCCGAACCCGGTTCTGAGAAAACCCACTGGGGACGCTCCTAGTGACCTGACGGACGCACCCTAGAAGTTTCAGAGCCCTCGGGCTACGTTTTGTGGAGTTACGGCCAGTTTAATGAGAGGCTAAATACAGGCATAATTTCCTATGAAAAAGTGCCCGCGCAAAATCGCGATTTCCCGAAAATCGGACCCCGAACCCGGTTCTGAGAAAACCCACTGGGGACGCTCCTAGTGACCTGACGGACGCACCCTAGAAGTTTCAGAGCCCTCGGGCTACGTTTTGTGGAGTTACGGCCAGTTTAATGAGAGGCTAAATACAGGCATAATTTCCTATGAAAAAGTGCCCGTGCAAAATCGCGATTTCCCGAAAATCGGACCCCGAACCCGGTTCTGAGAAAACCCACTGGGGACGCTCCTAGTGACCTGACGGACGCACCCTAGAAGTTTCAGAGCCCTCGGGCTACGTTTTGTGGAGTTACGGCCAGTTTAATGAGAGGCTAAATACAGGCATAATTTCCTATGAAAAAGTGCCCGCGCAAAATCGCGATTTCCCGAAAATCGGACCCCGAACCCGGTTCTGAGAAAACCCACTGGGGACGCTCCTAGTGACCTGACGGACGCACCCTAGAAGTTTCAGAGCCCTCGGGCTACGTTTTGTGGAGTTACGGCCAGTTTAATGAGAGGCTAAATACAGGCATAATTTCCTATGAAAAAGTGCCCGCGCAAAATCGCGATTTCCCGAAAATCGGACCCCGAACCCGGTTCTGAGAAAACCCACTGGGGACGCTCCTAGTGACCTGACGGAAGCACCCTAGAAGTTTCAGAGCCCTCGGGGCTACGTTTTGTGGAGTTACGGCCAGTTTAATGAGAGGCTAAATACAGGCATAATTTCCTATGAAAAAGTGCCCGCGCAAAATCGCGATTTCCCGAAAATCGGACCCCGAACCCGGTTCTGAGAAAACCCACTGGGGACGCTCCTAGTTACCTGACGGACGCACCCTAGAAGTTTCAGAGCCCTCGGGCTACTTTTTGTGGAGTTATGGCCAGTTTAATGAGAGGCTAAATACAGGCATAATTTCCTATGAAAAAGTGCCCGCGAAAAATCGCGATTTCCCGAAAATCGGACCCCGAACCCGGTTCTGAGAAAACCCACTGGGGATGCTCCTAGTGACCTGACGGACGCACCCTAGAAGTTTCAGAGCCCTCGGGCTACGTTTTGTGGAGTTACGGCCAGTTTAATGAGAGGCTAAATACAGGCATAATTTCCTATGAAAAAGTGCCCGCACAAAAATCGCGATTTCCCGAAAATCGGACCCTGAACCCGGTTCTGAGAAAACCCACTGGGGACGCTCCTAGTGACCTGACGGACGCACCCTAGAAGTTTCAGAGCCCTCGGGCTACGTTTTGTGGAGTTACGGCCAGTTTAATGAGAGGCTAAATACAGGCATAATTTCCTATGAAAAAGTGCCCGCACAAAAATCGCGATTTCCCGAAAATCGGACCCCGTACCCGGTTCTGAGAAAACCCACTGGGGACGCTCCTAGTGACCTGACGGATGCACCCTAGAAGTTTCAGAGCCCTCGGGCTACGTTTTGTGGAGTTACGGCCAGTTTAATGAGAGGCTAAATACAGGCATAATTTCCTATGAAAAAGTGCCCGCGCAAAATCGCGATTTCCCGAAAATCGGACCCCAAACCCGGTTCTGAGAAAACCCACTGGGGACGCTCCTAGTGACCTGACGGACGCACCCTAGAAGTTTCAGAGCCCTCGGGCTACATTTTGTGGAGTTACGGCCAGTTTAATGAGAGGCTAAATACAGGCATAATTTCCTATGAAAAAGTGCCCGCGCAAAATCGCGATTTCCCGAAAATCGGACCCCGAACCCGGTTCTGAGAAAACCCACTGGGGACGCTCCTAGCGACCTGACGGACGCACCCTAGAAGTTTCAGAGCCCTCGGGCTACGTTTTGTGGAGTTACAGCCAGTTTAATGAGAGGCTAAATACAGGCATAATTTCCTATGAAAAAGTGCCCGCACAAAAATCGCGATTTCCCGAAAATCGGACCCCGAACCCGGTTCTGAGAAAACCCACTGGGGACGCTCCTAGTGACCTGACGGACGCACCCTAGAAGTTTCAGAGCCCTCGGGTTACGTTTTGTGGAGTTACGGCCAGTTTAATGAGAGGCTAAATACAGGCATAATTTCCTACGAAAAAGTGCCCGCGCATAATCGCGATTTTCCGAAAATCGGACCCCGAACCAGGTTCTGAGAAAACCCACTGGGGACGCTCCTAGTGACCTGACGGACGCACCCTAGAAGTTTCAGAGCCCTCGGGTTATGTTTTGTGGAGTTACGGCCAGTTTAATGAGAGGCTAAATACAGGCATAATTTCCTATGAAAAAGTGCCCGCGCAAGATCGCGATTTCCCGAAAATCGGACCCCGAACCCGGTTCTGAGAAAACCCACTGGGGACGCTCCTAGTGACCTGACGGACGCACCCTAGAAGTTTCAGAGCCCTCGGGCTACGTTTTGTGGAGTTACGGCCAGTTTAATGAGAGGCTAAATACAGGCATAATTTCCTATGAAAAAGTGCCCACGCAAAATCGCGATTTCCCGAAAATCGGACCCCGAACCCGGTTCTGAGAAAACCCACTGGGGACGCTCCTAGTGACCTGACGGACGCACCCTAGAAGTTTCAGAGCCCTCGGGCTACGTTTTGTGGAGTTACGGCCAGTTTAATGAGAGGCTAAATACAGGCATAATTTCCTATGAAAAAGTGCCCGCGCAAAATCGCGATTTCCCGAAAATCGGACCCCGAACCCGGTTCTGAGAAAACCCACTGGGGACGCTCCTAGTGACCTGACGGACGCACCCTAGAAGTTTCAGAGCCCTCGGGTTACGTTTTGTGGAGTTACGGCCAGTTTAATAAGAGGCTAAATACAGGCATAATTTCCTATGAAAAAGTGCCCGCGCAAAATAGCGATTTCCCGAAAATCGGACCCCGAACCCGGTTCTGAGAAAACCCACTGGGGACGCTCCTAGTGACCTGACAGACGCACCCTAGAAGTTTCAGAGCCCTCGGGCTACGTTTTGTGGAGTTACGGCCAGTTTAATGAGAGGCTAAATACAGGCATAATTTCCTATGAAAAAGTGCCCGCGCAAAATCGCGATTTCCCGAAAATCGGACCCCGAACCCGGTTCTGAGAAAACCCACTGGGGACGCTCCTAGTGACCTGACGGACGCACCCTAGAAGTTTCAGAGCCCTCGGGCTACATTTTGTGGAGTTACGGCCAGTTTAATGAGAGGCTAAATACAGGCATAATTTCCTATGAAAAAGTGCCCGCGCAAAATCGCGATTTCCCGAAAATCGGACCCCGAACCCGGTTCTGAGAAAACCCACTGGGGACGCTCCTAGTGACCTGACGGACGCACCCTAGAAGTTTCAGAGCCCTCGGGCTATGTTTTGTGGAGTTACGGCCAGTTTAATGAGAGGCTAAATACAGGCATAATTTCCTATGAAAAAGTGCCCGCACAAAAATCGCGATTTCCCGAAAATCGGACCCCGAACCCGGTTCTGAGAAAACCCACTGGAGACGCTCCTAGTGACCTGACGGACGCACCCTAGAAGTTTCAGAGCCCTCGGGCTACGTTTTGTGGAGTTACGGCCAGTTTAATGAGAGGCTAAATACAGGCATAATTTCCTATGAAAAAGTGCCCGCGCAAAATCGCGATTTCCCGAAAATCGGAGCCCGAACCCGGTTCTGAGAAAACCCACTGGGGACGCTCCTAGTGACCTGACGGACGCACCCTAGAAGTTTCAGAGCCCTCGGGCTACGTTTTGTGGAGTTACGGCCAGTTTAATGAGAGGCTAAATACAGGCATAATTTCCTATGAAAAAGTGCCCGCGAAAAATCGCGATTTCCCGAAAATCGGACCCCGAACCCGGTTCTGAGAAAACCCACTGGGGACGCTCCTAGCGACCTGACGGACGCACCCTAGAAGTTTCAGAGCCCTCGGGCTACGTTTTGTGGAGTTACAGCCAGTTTAATGAGAGGCTAAATACAGGCATAATTTCCTATGAAAAAGTGCCCGCACAAAAATCGCGATTTCCCGAAAATCGGACCCCGAACCCGGTTCTGAGAAAACCCACTGGGGACGCTCCTAGTGACCTGACGGACGCACCCTAGAAGTTTCAGAGCCCTCGGGTTACGTTTTGTGGAGTTACGGCCAGTTTAATGAGAGGCTAAATACAGGCATAATTTCCTACGAAAAAGTGCCCGCGCATAATCGCGATTTTCCGAAAATCGGACCCCGAACCCGGTTCTGAGAAAACCCACTGGGGACGCTCCTAGTGACCTGACGGACGCACCCTAGAAGTTTCAGAGCCCTCGGGTTATGTTTTGTGGAGTTACGGCCAGTTTAATGAGAGGCTAAATACAGGCATAATTTCCTATGAAAAAGTGCCCGCGCAAGATCGCGATTTCCCGAAAATCGGACCCCGAACCCGGTTCTGAGAAAACCCACTGGGGACGCTCCTAGTGACCTGACGGACGCACCCTAGAAGTTTCAGAGCCCTCGGGCTACGTTTTGTGGAGTTACGGCCAGTTTAATGAGAGGCTAAATACAGGCATAATTTCCTATGAAAAAGTGCCCGCGCAAAATCGCGATTTCCCGAAAATCGGACCCCGAACCCGGTTCTGAGAAAACCCACTGGGGACGCTCCTAGTGACCTGACGGACGCACCCTAGAAGTTTCAGAGCCCTCGGGCTACGTTTTGTGGAGTTACGGCCAGTTTAATGAGAGGCTAAATACAGGCATAATTTCCTATGAAAAAGTGCCCGCGCAAAATCGCGATTTCCCGAAAATCGGACCCCCAACCCGGTTCTGAGAAAACCCACTGGGGACGCTCCTAGTGACCTGACGGACGCACCCTAGAAGTTTCAGAGCCCTCGGGTTACGTTTTGTGGAGTTACGGCCAGTTTAATAAGAGGCTAAATACAGGCATAATTTCCTATGAAAAAGTGCCCGCGCAAAATCGCGATTTCCCGAAAATCGGACCCCGAACCCGGTTCTGAGAAAACCCACTGGGGACGCTCCTAGTGACCTGACGGACGCACCCTAGAATTTTCAGAGCCCTCGGGCTACGTTTTGTGGAGTTACGGCCAGTTTAATGAGAGGCTAAATACAGGCATAATTTCCTATAAAAAAGTGCCCGCGCAAAATCGCGATTTCCCCAAAAATCGGACCCCGAACCCGGTTCTGAGAAAACCCACTGGGGACGCTCCTAGTGACCTGACGGACGCACCCTAGAAGTTTCAGAGCCCTCGGGCTACGTTTTGTGGAGTTACGGCCAGTTTAATGAGAGGCTAAATACAGGCATAATTTCCTATGAAAAAGTGCCCGCGCAAAATCGCGATTTCCCGAAAATCGGACCCCCAACCCGGTTCTGAGAAAACCCACTGGGGACGCTCCTAGTGACCTGACGGACGCACCCTAGAAGTTTCAGAGCCCTCGGGTTACGTTTTGTGGAGTTACGGCCAGTTTAATAAGAGGCTAAATACAGGCATAATTTCCTATGAAAAAGTGCCCGCGCAAAATCGCGATTTCCCGAAAATCGGACCCCGAACCCGGTTCTGAGAAAACCCACTGGGGACGCTCCTAGTGACCTGACGGACGTACCCTAGAATTTTCAGAGCCCTCGGGCTACGTTTTGTGGAGTTACGGCCAGTTTAATGAGAGGCTAAATACAGGCATAATTTCCTATGAAAAAGTGCCCGCGCAAAATCGCGATTTCCCCAAAAATCGGACCCCGAACCCGGTTCTGAGAAAACCCACTGGGGACGCTCCTAGTGACCTGACGGACGCACCCTAGAAGTTTCAGAGCCCTCGGGCTACGTTTTGTGGAGTTACGGCCAGTTTAATGAGAGGCTAAATACAGGCATAATTTCCTATGAAAAAGTGCCCGCGCAAAATCGCGATTTCCCGAAAATCGGACCCCCAACCCGGTTCTGAGAAAACCCACTGGGGACGCTCCTAGTGACCTGACGGACGCACCCTAGAAGTTTCAGAGCCCTCGGGTTACGTTTTGTGGAGTTACGGCCAGTTTAATAAGAGGCTAAATACAGGCATTATTTCCTATGAAAAAGTGCCCGCGCAAAATCGCGATTTCCCGAAAATCGGACCCCGAACCCGGTTCTGAGAAAACCCACTGGGGACGCTCCTAGTGACCTGACGGACGCACCCTAGAAGTTTCAGAGCCCTCGGGCTACGTTTTGTGGAGTTACGGCCAGTTTAATGAGAGGCTAAATACAGGCATAATTTCCTATGAAAAAGTGCCCGCGCAAAATCGCGATTTCCCCAAAAGTCGGACCCCGAACCCGGTTCTGAGAAAACCCACTGGGGACGCTCCTAGTGACCTGACGGACGCACCCTAGAAGTTTCAGAGCCCTCGGGCTACGTTTTGTGGAGTTACGGCCAGTTTAATTAGAGGCTAAATACAGGCATAATTTCCTATGAAAAAGTGCCTGCGCAAAATCGCGATTTCCCGAAAATCGGACCCCGAACCCGGTTCTGAGAAAACCCACTGGGGACGCTCCTAGTGACCTGACGGACGCACCCTAGAATTTTCAGAGCCCTCGGGCTACGTTTTGTGGAGTTACGGCCAGTTTAATGAGAGGCTAAATACAGGCATAATTTCCTATAAAAAAGTGCCCGCGCAAAATCGCGATTTCCCGAAAATCGGACCCCCGAACCCGGTTCTGAGAAAACCCACTGGGGACGCTCCTAGCGACCTGACGGACGCACCCTAGAAGTTTCAGAGCCCTCGGGCCACGTTTTGTGGAGTTACAGCCAGTTTAATGAGAGGCTAAATACAGGCATAATTTCCTATGAAAAAGTGCCCGCACAAAAATCGCGATTTCCCGAAAATCGGACCCCGAACCCGGTTCTGAGAAAACCCACTGGGGACGCTCCTAGTGACCTGACGGACGCACCCTAGAAGTTTCAGAGCCCTCGGGTTACGTTTTGTGGAGTTACGGCCAGTTTAATGAGAGGCTAAATACAGGCATAATTTCCTACGAAAAAGTGCCCGCGCATAATCGCGATTTTCCCAAAAGTCGGACCCCGAACCCGGTTCTGAGAAAACCCACTGGGGACGCTCCTAGTGACCTGACGGACGCACCCTAGAAGTTTCAGAGCCCTCGGGTTATGTTTTGTGGAGTTACGGCCAGTTTAATGAGAGGCTAAATACAGGCATAATTTCCTATGAAAAAGTGCCCGCGCAAAATCGCGATTTCTCGAAAATCGGAGCCCGAACCCGGTTCTGAGAAAACCCACTGGGGACGCTCCTAGTGACCTGACGGACGCACCCTAGAAGTTTCAGAGCCCTCGGGCTACGTTTTGTGGAGTTACGGCCAGTTTAATGAGAGGCTAAATACAGGCATAATTTCCTATGAAAAAGTGCCCGCGCAAAATCGCGATTTCCTGAAAATCGGACCCCGAACCCGGTTCTGAGAAAACCCACTGGGGACGCTCCTAGTGACCTGACGGACGCACCCTAGAAGTTTCAGAGCCCTCGGGCTACGTTTTGTGGAGTTACGGCCAGTTTAATGAGAGGCTAAATACAGGCATAATTTCCTATGAAAAAGTGCCCGCGCAAAATCGCGATTTCCCGAAAATCGGACCCCCAACCCGGTTCTGAGAAAACCCACTGGGGACGCTCCTAGTGACCTGACGGACGCACCCTAGAAGTTTCAGAGCCCTCGGGTTACGTTTTGTGGAGTTACGGCCAGTTTAATAAGAGGCTAAATACAGGCATAATTTCCTATGAAAAAGTGCCCGCGCAAAATCGCGATTTCCCGAAAATCGGACCCCGAACCCGGTTCTGAGAAAACCCACTGGGGACGCTCCTAGTGACCTGACGGACGCACCCTAGAATTTTCAGAGCCCTCGGGCTACGTTTTGTGGAGTTACGGCCAGTTTAATGAGAGGCTAAATACAGGCATAATTTCCTATGAAAAAGTGCCCACGCAAAATCGCGATTTCCCCAAAAATCGGACCCCGAACCCGGTTCTGAGAAAACCCACTGGGGACGCTCCTAGTGACCTGACGGACGCACCCTAGAAGTTTCAGAGCCCTCGGGCTACGTTTTGTGGAGTTACGGCCAGTTTAATGAGAGGCTAAATACAGGCATAATTTCCTATGAAAAAGTGCCCGCGCAAAATCGCGATTTCCCGAAAATCGGACCCCCAACCCGGTTCTGAGAAAACCCACTGGGGACGCTCCTAGTGACCTGACGGACGCACCCTAGAAGTTTCAGAGCCCTCGGGTTACGTTTTGTGGAGTTACGGCCAGTTTAATAAGAGGCTAAATACAGGCATAATTTCCTATGAAAAAGTGCCCGCGCAAAATCGCGATTTCCCGAAAATCGGACCCCGAACCCGGTTCTGAGAAAACCCACTGGGGACGCTCCTAGTGACCTGACGGACGCACCCTAGAAGTTTCAGAGCCCTCGGGCTACGTTTTGTGGAGTTACGGCCAGTTTAATGAGAGGCTAAATACAGGCATAATTTCCTATGAAAAAGTGCCCGCGCAAAATCGCGATTTCCCCAAAAATCGGACCCCGAACCCGGTTCTGAGAAAACCCACTGGGGACGCTCCTAGTGACCTGACGGACGCACCCTAGAAGTTTCAGAGCCCTCGGGCTACGTTTTGTGGAGTTACGGCCAGTTTAATTAGAGGCTAAATACAGGCATAATTTCCTATGAAAAAGTGCCTGCGCAAAATCGCGATTTCCCGGAAATCGGACCCCGAACCCGGTTCTGAGAAAACCCACTGGGGACGCTCCTAGTGACCTGACGGACGCACCCTAGAAGTTTCAGAGCCCTCGGGCTACGTTTTGTGGAGTTACGGCCAGTTTAATGAGAGGCTAAAAACAGGCATAATTTCCTATGAAAAAGTGCCCGCGCAAAATCGCGATTTCCCGAAAATCGGACCCCGAACCCGGTTCTGAGAAAACCCACTGGGGACGCTCCTAGTGACCTGACGGACGCACCCTAGAATTTTCAGAGCCCTTGGGCTACGTTTTGTGGAGTTACGTCCAGTTTAATGAGAGGCTAAATACAGGCATAATTTCCTATGAAAAAGTGCCCGCGAAAAATCGCGATTTCCCGAAAATCGGACCCCGAACCCGGTTCTGAGAAAACCCACTGGGGACGCTCCTAGTGACCTGACGGACGCACCCTAGAAGTTTCAGAGCCCTCGGGCTACATTTTGTGGAGTTACGGCCAGTTTAATGAGAGGCTAAATACAGGCATAATTTCCTATGAAAAAGTGCCCGCGCAAAATCGCGATTTCCCGAAAATCGGACCTCGAACCCGGTTCTGAGAAAACCCACTGGGGACGCTCCTAGTGACCTGACGGACGCACCCTAGAATTTTCAGAGCCCTTGGGCTACGTTTTGTGGAGTTACGGCCAGTTTAATGAGAGGCTAAATACAGGCATAATTTCCTATGAAAAAGTGCCCGCGCAAAATCGCGATTTCCCGAAAATCGGACCCCGAACCCGGTTCTGAGAAAACCCACTGGGGACGCTCCTAGTGACCTGACGGACGCACCCTAGAAGTTTCAGAGCCCTTGGGCTACATTTTGTGGAGTTACGGCCAGTTTAATGAGAGGCTAAATACAGGCATAATTTCCTATGAAAAAGTGCCTGCGCAAAATCGCGATTTCCCGAAAATCGGACCCCGAACCCGGTTCTGAGAAAACCCACTGGGGACGCTCCTAGTGACCTGACGGACGCACCCTAGAAGTTTCAGAGCCCTCGGGCTACGTTTTGTGGAGTTACGGCCAGTTTAATGAGAGGCTAAATACAGGCATAATTTCCTATGAAAAAGTGCCCGCGCAAAATCGCGATTTCCCCAAAAATCGGACCCCGAACCCGGTTCTGAGAAAACCCACTGGGGACGCTCCTAGTGACCTGACGGACGCACCCTAGAAGTTTCAGAGCCCTCGGGCTACGTTTTGTGGAGTTACGGCCAGTTTAATTAGAGGCTAAATACAGGCATAATTTCCTATGAAAAAGTGCCTGCGCAAAATCGCGATTTCCCGAAAATCGGACCCCGAACCCGGTTCTGAGAAAACCCACTGGGGACGCTCCTAGTGACCTGACGGACGCACCCTAGAATTTTCAGAGCCCTTGGGCTACGTTTTGTGGAGTTACGGCCAGTTTAATGAGAGGCTAAATACAGGCATAATTTCCTATGAAAAAGTGCCCGCGCAAAATCGCGATTTCCCCAAAAATCGGACCCCCAACCCGGTTCTGAGAAAACCCACTGGGGACGCTCCTAGTGACCTGACGGACGCACCCTAGAAGTTTCATAGCCCTCGGGCTACATTTTGTGGAGTTACGGCCAGTTTAATGAGAGGCTAAATACAGGCATAATTTCCTATGAAAAAGTGCCCGCGAAAAATCGCGATTTCCCGAAAATCGGACCCCGAACCCGGTTCTGAGAAAACCCACTGGGGACGCTCCTAGTGACCTGACGGACGCACCCTAGAAGTTTCAGAGCCCTCGGGCTACATTTTGTGGAGTTACGGCCAGTTTAATGAGAGGCTAAATACAGGCATAATTTCCTATGAAAAAGTGCCCGCGCAAAATCGCGATTTCCCGAAAATCGGACCTCGAACCCGGTTCTGAGAAAACCCACTGGGGACGCTCCTAGTGACCTGACGGACGCACCCTAGAATTTTCAGAGCCCTTGGGCTACGTTTTGTGGAGTTACGGCCAGTTTAATGAGAGGCTAAATACAGGCATAATTTCCTATGAAAAAGTGCCCGCGCAAAATCGCGATTTCCCGAAAATCGGACCCCCAACCCGGTTCTGAGAAAACCCACTGGGGACGCTCCTAGTGACCTGACGGACGCACCCTAGAAGTTTCAGAGCCCTTGGGCTACATTTTGTGGAGTTACGGCCAGTTTAATGAGAGGCTAAATACAGGCATAATTTCCTATGAAAAAGTGCCCGCGCAAAATCGCGATTTTCCAAAAATTGGACCCCGAACCCGGTTCTGAGAAAACCCACTGGGGACGCTCCTAGTGACCTGACGGACGCACCCTAGAATTTTCAGAGCCCTTGGGCTACGTTTTGTGGAGTTACGGCCAGTTTAATGAGAGGCTAAATACAGGCATAATTTCCTATGAAAAAGTGCCCGCGCAAAATCGCGATTTCCCGAAAATCGGACCCCGAACCCGGTTCTGAGAAAACCCACTGGGGACGCTCCTAGTGACCTGACGGACGCACCCTAGAAGTTTCAGAGCCCTCGGGCTACGTTTTGTGGAGTTACGGCCAGTTTAATGAGAGGCTAAATACAGGCATAATTTCCTATGAAAAAGTGCCCGCGCAAAATCGCGATTTCCCGAAAATCGGACCCCGAACCCGGTTCTGAGAAAACCCACTGGGGACGCTCCTAGTGACCTGACGGACGCACCCTAGAAGTTTCAGAGCCCTCGGGCTACGTTTTGTGGAGTTACGGCCAGTTTAACGAGAGGCTAAATACAGGCATAATTTCCTATGAAAAAGTGCCCGCGCAAAATCGCGATTTCCCGAAAATCGGACCCCGAACCCGGTTCTGAGAAAACCCACTGGGGACGCTCCTAGTGACCTGACGGACGCACCCTAGAAGTTTCAGAGCCCTCGGGCTACGTTTTGTGGAGTTACGGCCAGTTTAATGAGAGGCTAAATACAGGCATAATTTCCTATGAAAAAGTGCCCGCGCAAAATCGCGATTTCCCGAAAATCGGACCCCGAACCCGGTTCTGAGAAAACCCACTGGGGACGCTCCTAGTGACCTGACGGACGCACCCTAGAAGTTTCATAGCCCTCGGGCTACATTTTGTGGAGTTACGGCCAGTTTAATGAGAGGCTAAATACAGGCATAATTTCCTATGAAAAAGTGCCCGCGCAAAATCGCGATTTTCCAAAAATTGGACCCCGAACCCGGTTCTGAGAAAACCCACTGGGGACGCTCCTAGTGACCTGACGGACGCACCCTAGAAGTTTCAGAGCCCTTGGGCTACGTTTTGTGGAGTTACGGCCAGTTTAATGAGAGGCTAAATACAGGCATAATTTCCTATGAAAAAGTGCCCGCGCAAAATCGCGATTTCCCGAAAATCGGACCCCGAACCCGGTTCTGAGAAAACCCACTGGGGACGCTCCTAGTGACCTGACGGACGCACCCTAGAAGTTTCAGAGCCCTCGGGCTTCGTTTTGTGGAGTTACGGCCAGTTTAATGAGAGGCTAAATACAGGCATAATTTCCTATGAAAAAGTGCCCGCGCAAAATCGCGATTTCCCGAAAATCGGACCCCGAACCCGGTTCTGAGAAAACCCACTGGGGATGCTCCTAGTGACCTGACGGACGCACCCTAGAAGTTTCAGAGCCCTCGGGCTACGTTTTGTGGAGTTACGGCCAGTTTAATGAGAGGCTAAATACAGGCATAATTTCCTATGAAAAAGTGCCCGCGCAAAATCGCGATTTTCCAAAAATTGGACCCCGAACCCGGTTCTGAGAAAACCCACTGGGGACGCTCCTAGTGACCTGACGGACGCACCCTAGAAGTTTCAGAGCCCTTGGGCTACGTTTTGTGGAGTTACGGCCAGTTTAATGAGAGGCTAAATACAGGCATAATTTCCTATGAAAAAGTGCCCGCGCAAAATCGCGATTTCCCGAAAATCGGACCCCGAACCCGGTTCTGAGAAAACCCACTGGGGACGCTCCTAGTGACCTGACGGACGCACCCTAGAAGTTTCAGAGCCCTCGGGCTACGTTTTGTGGAGTTACGGCCAGTTTAATGAGAGGCTAAATACAGGCATAATTTCCTATGAAAAAGTGCCCGCGCAAAATCGCGATTTCCCGAAAATCGGACCCCGAACCCGGTTCTGAGAAAACCCACTGGGGACGCTCCTAGTGACCTGACGGACGCACCCTAGAAGTTTCAGAGCCCTCGGGCTACGTTTTGTGGAGTTACGGCCAGTTTAATGAGAGGCTAAATACAGGCATAATTTCCTATGAAAAAGTGCCCGCGCAAAATCGCGATTTCCTGAAAATCGGAACCCGAACCCGGTTCTGAGAAAACCCACTGGGGACGCTCCTAGTTACCTGACGGACGCACCCTAGAAGTTTCAGAGCCCTCGGGCTACTTTTTGTGGAGTTACGGCCAGTTTAATGAGAGGCTAAATACAGGCATAATTTCCTATGAAAAAGTGCCCGCGAAAAATCGCGATTTCCCGAAAATCGGACCCCGAACCCGGTTCTGAGAAAACCCACTGGGGATGCTCCTAGTGACCTGACGGACGCACCCTAGAAGTTTCAGAGCCCTCGGGCTACGTTTTGTGGAGTTACGGCCAGTTTAATGAGAGGCTAAATACAGGCATAATTTCCTATGAAAAAGTGCCCGCACAAAAATCGCGATTTCCCGAAAATCGGACCCTGAACCCGGTTCTGAGAAAACCCACTGGGGACGCTCCTAGTGACCTGACGGACGCACCCTAGAAGTTTCAGAGCCCTCGGGCTACGTTTTGTGGAGTTACGGCCAGTTTAATGAGAGGCTAAATACAGGCATAATTTCCTATGAAAAAGTGCCCGCACAAAAATCGCGATTTCCCGAAAATCGGACCCCGTACCCGGTTCTGAGAAAACCCACTGGGGATGCTCCTAGTGACCTGACGGACGCACCCTAGAAGTTTCAGAGCCCTCGGGCTACGTTTTGTGGAGTTACGGCCAGTTTAATGAGAGGCTAAATACAGGCATAATTTCCTATGAAAAAGTGCCCGCGCAAAATCGCGATTTTCCAAAAATTGGACCCCGAACCCGGTTCTGAGAAAACCCACTGGGGACGCTCCTAGTGACCTGACGGACGCACCCTAGAAGTTTCAGAGCCCTTGGGCTACGTTTTGTGGAGTTACGGCCAGTTTAATGAGAGGCTAAATACAGGCATAATTTCCTATGAAAAAGTGCCCGCGCAAAATCGCGATTTCCCGAAAATCGGACCCCGAACCCGGTTCTGAGAAAACCCACTGGGGACGCTCCTAGTGACCTGACGGACGCACCCTAGAAGTTTCAGAGCCCTCGGGCTACGTTTTGTGGAGTTACGGCCAGTTTAATGAGAGGCTAAATACAGGCATAATTTCCTATGAAAAAGTGCCCGCGCAAAATCGCGATTTCCCGAAAATCGGACCCCGAACCCGGTTCTGAGAAAACCCACTGGGGACGCTCCTAGTGACCTGACGGACGCACCCTAGAAGTTTCAGAGCCCTCGGGCTACGTTTTGTGGAGTTACGGCCAGTTTAATGAGAGGCTAAATACAGGCATAATTTCCTATGAAAAAGTGCCCGCGCAAAATCGCGATTTCCTGAAAATCGGAACCCGAACCCGGTTCTGAGAAAACCCACTGGGGACGCTCCTAGTTACCTGACGGACGCACCCTAGAAGTTTCAGAGCCCTCGGGCTACTTTTTGTGGAGTTACGGCCAGTTTAATGAGAGGCTAAATACAGGCATAATTTCCTATGAAAAAGTGCCCGCGAAAAATCGCGATTTCCCGAAAATCGGACCCCGAACCCGGTTCTGAGAAAACCCACTGGGGATGCTCCTAGTGACCTGACGGACGCACCCTAGAAGTTTCAGAGCCCTCGGGCTACGTTTTGTGGAGTTACGGCCAGTTTAATGAGAGGCTAAATACAGGCATAATTTCCTATGAAAAAGTGCCCGCACAAAAATCGCGATTTCCCGAAAATCGGACCCTGAACCCGGTTCTGAGAAAACCCACTGGGGACGCTCCTAGTGACCTGACGGACGCACCCTAGAAGTTTCAGAGCCCTCGGGCTACGTTTTGTGGAGTTACGGCCAGTTTAATGAGAGGCTAAATACAGGCATAATTTCCTATGAAAAAGTGCCCGCACAAAAATCGCGATTTCCCGAAAATCGGACCCCGTACCCGGTTCTGAGAAAACCCACTGGGGACGCTCCTAGTGACCTGACGGATGCACCCTAGAAGTTTCAGAGCCCTCGGGCTACGTTTTGTGGAGTTACGGCCAGTTTAATGAGAGGCTAAATACAGGCATAATTTCCTATGAAAAAGTGCCCGCGCAAAATCGCGATTTCCCCGAAAATCGGACCCCGAACCCGGTTCTGAGAAAACCCACTGGGGACGCTCCTAGTGACCTGACGGACGCACCCTAGAAGTTTCAGAGCCCTCGGGCTATGTTTTGTGGAGTTACGGCCAGTTTAATGAGAGGCTTAATACAGGCATAATTTCCTATGAAAAAGTGCCCGCGCAAAATCGCGATTTCCCGAAAATCGGACCCCGAACCCGGTTCTGAGAAAACCCACTGGGGACGCTCCTAGTGACCTGACGGACGCACCCTAGAAGTTTCAGAGCCCTCGGGCTACGTTTTGTGGAGTTACGGCCAGTTTAATGAGAGGCTAAATACAGGCATAATTTCCTATGAAAAAGTGCCCGCGCAAAATCGCAATTTTCCGAAAATCGGACCCCGAACCCGGTTCTGAGAAAACCCACTGGGGACGCTCCTAGTGACCTGACGGATGCACCCTAGAAGTTTCAGAGCCCTCGGGCTACGTTTTGTGGAGTTACGGCCAGTTTAATGAGAGGCTAAATACAGGCATAATTTCCTATGAAAAAGTGCCCGCGCAAAATTGCGATTTCCCGAAAATCGAGCCCGAACCCGGTTCTGAGAAAACCCACTGGGGACGCTCCTAGTGACCTGACGGACGCACCCTAGAAGTTTCAGAGCCCTCGGGCTACGTTTTGTGGAGTTACGGCCAGTTTAATGATAGGCTAAATACAGGCATAATTTCCTATGAAAAAGTGCCCGCGCAAAATCGCGATTTCCCGAAAATCGGACCCCGAACCCGGTTCTGAGAAAACCCACTGGGGACGCTCCTAGTGACCTGACGGACGCACCCTAGAAGTTTCAGAGCCCTCGGGCTACGTATTGTGGAGTTACGGCCAGTTTAATGATAGGCTAAATACAGGCATAATTTCCTATGAAAAAGTGCCCGCGCAAAATCGCGATTTCCCGAAAATCGGACCCCGAACCCGGTTCTGAGAAAACCCACTGGGGACGCTCCTAGTGACCTGACGGACTCACCCTAGAAGTTTCAGAGCCCTCGGGCTACGTTTTGTGGAGTTACGGCCAGTTTAATGAGAGGCTAAATACAGGCATAATTTCCTATGAAAAAGTGCCCGCGCAAAATCGCGATTTCCCGAAAATCGGACCCCAAACCCGGTTCTGAGAAAACCCACTGGGGACGCTCCTAGTGACCTGACGGACGCACCCTAGAAGTTTCAGAGCCCTCGGGCTACGTTTTGTGGAGTTACGGCCAGTTTAATGAGAGGCTAAATACAGGCATAATTTCCTATGAAAAAGTGCCCGCGCAAAATCGCGATTTCCCGAAAATCGGACCCCGAACCCGGTTCTGAGAAAACCCACTGGGGACGCTCCTAGTGACCTGACGGACGCACCCTAGAAGTTTCAGAGCCCTCGGGCTACGTTTTGTGGAGTTACGGCCAGTTTAATGAGAGGCTAAATACAGGCATAATTTCCTATGAAAAAGTGCCCGCACAAAAATCGCGATTTCCCGAAAATCGGACCCCGAACCCGGTTCTGAGAAAACCCACTGGGGACGCTCCTAGTGACCTGACGGACGCACCCTAGAAGTTTCAGAGCCCTCGGGCTACGTTTTGTGGAGTTACGGCCAGTTTAATGAGAGGCTAAATACAGGCATAATTTCCTATGAAAAAGTGCCCGCACAAAAATCGCGATTTCCCGAAAATCGGACCCCGAACCCGGTTCTTAGAAAACCCACTGGGGACGCTCCTAGTGACCTGACGGACGCACCCTAGAAGTTTCAGAGCCCTCGGGCTACGTTTTGTGGAGTTACGGCCAGTTTAATGAGAGGCTAAATACAGGCATAATTTCCTATGAAAAAGTGCCCGCGCAAAATCGCGATTTTCAGAAAATCGGACCCTGAACCCGGTTCTGAGAAAACCCACTGGGGACGCTCCTAGTTACCTGACGGACGCACCCTAGAAGTTTCAGAGCCCTGGGGCTACGTTTTGTGGAGTTACGGCCAGTTTAATGAGAGGCTAAATACAGGCATAATTTCCTATGAAAAAGTGCCCGCGCAAAATCGTGATTTCCCGAAAATCGGACCCTGAACCCGGTTCTGAGAAAACCCACTGGGGACGCTCCTAGTGACCTGACGGACGCACCCTAGAAGTTTCAGAGCCCTCGGGCTACGTTTTGTGGAGTTACGGCCAGTTTAATGAGAGGCTAAATACAGGCATAATTTCCTATGAAAAAGTGCCCGCGCAAAATCGCGATTTCCCGAAAATCGGACCCCGAACCCGGTTCTGAGAAAACCCACTGGGGACGCTCCTAGTGACCTGACGCACGCACCCTAGAAGTTTCAGAGCCCTCGGGCTACGTTTTGTGGAGTTACGGCCAGTTTAATGAGAGGCTAAATACAGGCATAATTTCCTATGAAAAAGTGCCCGCGCAAAATCGTGATTTTCAGAAAATCGGACCCCGAACCCGGTTCTGAGAAAACCCACTGGGGACGCTCCTAGTTACCTGACGGACGCACCCTAGAAGTTTCAGAGCCCTCGGGCTACGTTTTGTGGAGTTACGGCCAGTTTAATGAGAGGCTAAATACAGGCATAATTTCGTATGAAAAAGTGCCCGCACAAAAATCGCGATTTCCCGAAATTCGGACCCCGAACCCGGTTCTGAGAAAACCCATTGGGGACGCTCCTAGTGACCTGACGGACGCACCCTAGAAGTTTCAGAGCCCTCGGGCTACGTTTTGTGGAGTTACAGCCAGTTTAATGAGAGGCTAAATACAGGCATAATTTCCTATGAAAAAGTGCCCGCGCAAAATCGCGATTTCCCGAAAATCGAAACCCGAACCCGGTTCTGAGAAAACCCACTGGGGACGCTCCTAGTGACCTGACGGACGCACCCTAGAAGTTTCAGAGCCCTCGGGCTACGTTTTGTGGAGTTACGGCCAGTTTAATGAGAGGCTAAATACAGGAATAATTTCCTATGAAAAAGTGCCCGCGCAAAATCGCGATTTCCCGAAAATCGGACCCCGAACCCGGTTCTGAGAAAACCCACTGGGGACGCTCCTAGTGACCTGACGGACGCACCCTAGAAGTTTCAGAGCCCTCGGGCTACGTTTTGTGGAGTTACGGCCAGTTTAATTAGAGGCTAAATACAGGCATAATTTCCTATGAAAAAGTGCCCGCACAAAAATCGCGATTTCCCGAAAATCGGACCCCGAACCTGGTTCTGAGAAAACCCACTGGGGACGCTCCTAGTGACCTGACGGACGCACCCTAGAAGTTTCAGAGCCCTCGGGCTACTTTTTGTGGAGTTACGGCCAGTTTAATGAGAGGCTAAATACAGGCATAATTTCCTATGAAAAAGTGCCCGCACAAAAATCGTGATTTCCCGAAAATCGGACCCCAAACCCGGTTCTGAGAAAACCCACTGGGGACGCTCCTAGTGACCTGACGGACGCACCCTAGAAGTTTCAGGGCCCTCGGGCTACGTTTTGTGGAGTTACGGCCAGTTTAATGAGAGGCTAAATACAGGCATAATTTCCTATGAAAAAGTGCCCGCGCAAAATCGCAATTTTCAGAAAATCGGACCCCGAACCCGGTTCTGAGAAAACCCACTGGGGACGCTCCTAGTGACCTGACGGACGCACCCTAGAAGTTTCAGAGCGCTCGGGTTATGTTTTGTGGAGTTACGGCCAGTTTAATGAGAGGCTAAATACAGGCATAATTTCCTATGAAAAAGTGCCCGCGCAAGATGGCGATTTCCCGAAAATCGGACCCCGAACCCGGTTCTGAGAAAACCCACTGGGGACGCTCCTAGTGACCTGACGGACGCACCCTAGAAGTTTCAGAGCCCTCGGGCTACGTTTTGTGGAGTTACGGCCAGTTTAATGAGAGGCTAAATACAGGCATAATTTCCTATGAAAAAGTGCCCGCGCAAAATCGCAATTTTCAGAAAATCGGACCCCGAACCCGGTTCTGAGAAAACCCACTGGGGACGCTCCTAGTGACCTGACGGACGCACCCTAGAAGTTTCAGAGCCCTCGGGCTACGTTTTGTGGAGCTACGGCCAGTTTAATTAGAGGCTAAATACAGGCATAATTTCCTATGAAAAAGTGCCCGCGCAAAATCGCGATTTCCCGAAAATCGGACCCCGAACCCGGTTCTGAGAAAACCCACTGGGGACGCTCCTAGTGACCTGACGGACGCACCCTAGAAGTTTCAGAGCCCTCGGGCTACGTTTTGTGGAGTTACGGCCAGTTTAATGAGAGGCTAAATACAGGCATAATTTCCTATGAAAAAGTGCCCGCGCAAAATCGCGATTTCCCGAAAATCGGACCCCGTACCCGGTTCTGAGAAAACCCACTGGGGACGCTCCTAGTGACCTGACGGACGCACCCTAGAAGTTTCAGAGCCCTCGGGTTATGTTTTGTGGAGTTACGGCCAGTTTAATGAGAGGCTAAATACAGGCATAATTTCCTATGAAAAAGTGCCCGCGCAAAATCGCGATTTCCCGAAAATCGGACCCCGAACCCGGTTCTGAGAAAACCCACTGGGGACGCTCCTAGTGACCTGACGGACGCACCCTAGAAGTTTCAGAGCCCTCGGGCTACGTTTTGTGGAGTTACGGCCAGTTTAATGAGAGGCTAAATACAGGCATAATTTCCAATGAAAAAGTGCCCGCGCAAAATCGCAATTTTCAGAAAATCGGACCCCGAACCCGGTTCTGAGAAAACCCACTGGGGACGCTCCTAGTTACCTGACGGACGCACCCTAGAAGTTTCAGAGCCCTCGGGCTACTTTTTGTGGAGTTACGGCCAGTTTAATGAGAGGCTAAATTCAGGCATAATTTCCTATGAAAAAGTGCCCGCGCAAAATCGCAATTTCCCGAAATTCGGACCCCGAACCCGGTTCTGAGAAAACCCACTGGGGACGCTCCTAGTGACCTGACGGACGCACCCTAGAAGTTTCAGAGCCCTCGGGTTACGTTTTGTGGAGTTACGGCCAGTTTAATAAGAGGCTAAATACAGGCATAATTTCCTATGAAAAAGTGCCCGCGCAAAATCGCGATTTCCCGAAAATCGGACCCCGAACCCGGTTCTGAGAAAACCCACTGGGGACGCTCCTAGTGACCTGACGGACGCACCCTAGAAGTTTCAGAGCCCTCGGGTTATGTTTTGTGGAGTTACGGCCAGTTTAATGAGAGGCTAAATACAGGCATAATTTCCTATGAAAAAGTGCCCGCGCAAGATCGCGATTTCCCAAAAATCGGACCCCGAACCCGGTTCTGAGAAAACCCACTGGGGACGCTCCTAGTGACCTGACGGACGCACCCTAGAAGTTTCATAGCCCTCGGGCTACGTTTTGTGGAGTTACGGCCAGTTTAATGAGAGGCTAAATACAGGCATAATTTCCTATGAAAAAGTGCCCGCGCAAAATCACGATTTCCCGAAAATCGGACCCCGAACCCGGTTCTGAGAAAACCCACTGGGGACGCTCCTAGTGACCTGACGGACGCACCCTAGAAGTTTCAGAGCCCTCGGGCTACGTTTTGTGGAGTTACGGCCAGTTTAATGAGAGGCTAAATACAGGCATAATTTCCTATGAAAAAGTGCCCGCGCAAAATCGCGATTTCCTGAAAATCGGACCCCGAACCCGGTTCTGAGAAAACCCACTGGGGACGCTCCTAGTGACCTGACGGACGCACCCTAGAAGTTTCAGAGCCCTCGGGCTACGTTTTGTGGAGTTACGGCCAGTTTAATGAGAGGCTAAATACAGGCATAATTTCCTATGAAAAAGTGCCCGCGCAAAATCGCGATTTCCTGAAAATCGGACCCCAAACCCGGTTCTGAGAAAACCCACTGGGGACGCTCCTAGTGACCTGACGGACGCACCCTAGAAGTTTCAGAGCCCTCGGGCTACGTTTTGTGGAGTTACGGCCAGTTTAATGAGAGGCTAAATACAGGCATAATTTCCTATGAAAAAGTGCCCGCACAAAAATCGCGATTTCCCGAAAATCGGACCCCGAACCCGGTTCTGAGAAAACCCACTGGGGACGCTCCTAGTGACCTGATGGACGCACCCTAGAAGTTTCAGAGCCCTCGGGTTACGTTTTGTGGAGTTACGGCCAGTTTAATGAGAGGCTAAATACAGGCATAATTTCCTATGAAAAAGTGCCCACGCAAAATCGCGATTTCCCGAAAATCAGACCCCGAACCCGGTTTTGAGAAAACCCACTGGGGACGCTCCTAGTGACCTGACGGACGCACCCTAGAAGTTTCAGAGCCCTCGGGCTACGTTTTGTGGAGTTACGGCCAGTTTAATGAGAGGCTAAATACAGGCATAATTTCCTATGAAAAAGTGCCCGCGCAAAAACGCGATTTTCAGAAAATCGGACCCCGAACCCGGTTCTGAGAAAACCCACTGGGGACGCTCCTAGTTACCTGACGGACGCACCCTAGAAGTTTCAGAGCCCTCGGGCTACTTTTTGTGGAGTTACGGCCAGTTTAATGAGAGGCTAAATACAGGCATAATTTCCTATGAAAAAGTGCCCGCGCAAAATCGCAATTTCCCGAAATTCGGACCCCGAACCCGGTTCTGAGAAAACCCACTGGGGACGCTCCTAGTGACCTGACGGACGCACCCTAGAAGTTTCAGAGCCCTCAGGTTACGTTTTGTGGAGTTACGGCCAGTTTAATAAGAGGCTAAATACAGGCATAATTTCCTATGAAAAAGTGCCCGCGCAAAATCGCGATTTCCCGAAAATCGGACCCCGTACCCGGTTCTGAGAAAACCCACTGGGGACGCTCCTAGTGACCTGACGGACGCACCCTAGAAGTTTCAGAGCCCTCGGGCTACGTTTTGTGGAGTTACGGCCAGTTTAATGAGAGGCTAAATACAGGCATAATTTCCTATGAAAAAGTGCCCGCGCAAAATCGCGATTTCCCGAAAATCGGACCCCGAACCCGGTTCTGAGAAAACCCACTGGGGACGCTCCTAGTGACCTCACGGACGCACCCTAGAAGTTTCAGAACCCTCGGGCTACGTTTTGTGGAGTTACGGCCAGTTTAATGAGAGGCTAAATACAGGCATAATTTCCTATGAAAAAGTGCCCGCGCAAAATCGCGATTTTCCCGAAAATCGGACCCCGTACCCGGTTCTGAGAAAACCCACTGGGGACGCTCCTAGTGACCTGACGGACGCACCCTAGAAGTTTCAGAGCCCTCGGGCTACGTTTTGTGGAGTTACGGCCAGTTTAATGAGAGGCTAAATACAGGCATAATTTCCTATGAAAAAGTGCCCGCGCAAAATCGCGATTTCCCGAAAATCGGACCCCGAACCCGGTTCTGAGAAAACCCACTGGGGACGCTCCTAGTGACCTGACGAACGCACCCTAGAAGTTTCAGAGCCCTCGGGCTACGTTTTGTGGAGTTACGGCCAGTTTAATGAGAGGCTAAATACAGGCATAATTTCCTATGAAAAAGTGCCCGCGCAAAATCGCGATTTCCCGAAAATCGGACCCCGAACCCGGTTCTGAGAAAACCCACTGGGGACGCTCCTAGTGACCTGACGGACGCACCCTAGAAGTTTCAGAGCCCTCGGGCTACGTTTTGTGGAGTTACGGCCAGTTTAATGAGAGGCTAAATACAGGCATAATTTCCTATGAAAAAGTGCCCGCGCAAAATCGCGATTTCCCGAAAATCGGACCCCGAACCCGGTTCTGAGAAAACCCACTGGGGACGCTCCTAGTGACCTGACGGACGCACCCTAGAAGTTTCAGAGCCCTCGGGCTACGTTTTGTGGAGTTACGGCCAGTTTAATGAGAGGCTAAATACAGGCATAATTTCCTATGAAAAAGTGCCCGCGCAAAATCGCGATTTCCCGAAAATCGGACCCCGAACCCGGTTCTGAGAAAACCCACTGGGGACGCTCCTAGTGACCTGACGGACGCACCCTAGAAGTTTCAGAGCCCTCGGGCTACGTTTTGTGGAGTTACGGCCAGTTTAATGAGAGGCTAAATACAGGCATAATTTCCTATGAAAAAGTGCCCGCGCAAAATCGCGATTTCCCGAAAATCGGACCCCGAACCCGGTTCTGAGAAAACCCACTGGGGACGCTCCTAGTGACCTGACGGACGCACCCTAGAAGTTTCAGAGCCCTCGGGTTACGTTTTGTGGAGTTACGGCCAGTTTAATGAGAGGCTAAATACAGGCATAATTTCCTATGAAAAAGTGCCCGCGCAAAATCGCGATTTCCCGAAAATCGGACCCCGAACCCGGTTCTGAGAAAACCCACTGGGGACGCTCCTAGTGACCTGACGGACGCACCCTAGAAGTTTCAGAGCCCTCGGGCTAAGTTTTGTGGAGTTACGGCCAGTTTAATGAGAGGCTAAATACAGGCATAATTTCCTATGAAAAAGTGCCCGCGCAAAATCGCGATTTCCCGAAAATCGGACCCCGAACCCGGTTCTGAGAAAACCCACTGGGGACGCTCCTAGTGACCTGACGGACGCACCCTAGAAGTTTCAGAGCCCTCGGGCTACGTTTTGTGGAGTTACGGCCAGTTTAATGAGAGGCTAAATACAGGCATAATTTCCTATGAAAAAGTGCCCGCGCAAAATCGCGATTTCCCGAAAATCGGACCCCGAACCCGGTTCTGAGAAAACCCACTGGGGACGCTCCTAGTGACCTGACGGACGCACCCTAGAAGTTTCATAGCCCTCGGGCTACATTTTGTGGAGTTACGGCCAGTTTAATGAGAGGCTAAATACAGGCATAATTTCCTATGAAAAAGTGCCCGCGCAAAATCGCGATTTTCCAAAAATTGGACCCCGAACCCGGTTCTGAGAAAACCCACTGGGGACGCTCCTAGTGACCTGACGGACGCACCCTAGAAGTTTCAGAGCCCTCGGGCTATGTTTTGTGGAGTTACGGCCAGTTTAATGAGAGGCTAAATACAGGCATAATTTCCTATGAAAAAGTGCCCGCACAAAAATCGCGATTTCCCGAAAATCGGACCCCGTACCCGGTTCTGAGAAAACCCACTGGAGACGCTCCTAGTGACCTGACGGACGCACCCTAGAAGTTTCAGAGCCCTCGGGCTACGTTTTGTGGAGTTACGGCCAGTTTAATGAGAGGCTAAATACAGGCATAATTTCCTATGAAAAAGTGCCCGCGCAAAATCGCGATTTCCCGAAAATCGGACCCCGAACCCGGTTCTGAGAAAACCCACTGGGGACGCTCCTAGTGACCTGACGGAAGCACCCTAGAAGTTTCAGAGCCCTCGGGGCTACGTTTTGTGGAGTTACGGCCAGTTTAATGAGAGGCTAAATACAGGCATAATTTCCTATGAAAAAGTGCCCGCGCAAAATCGCGATTTCCCGAAAATCGGACCCCGAACCCGGTTCTGAGAAAACCCACTGGGGACGCTCCTAGTTACCTGACGGACGCACCCTAGAAGTTTCAGAGCCCTCGGGCTACTTTTTGTGGAGTTACGGCCAGTTTAATGAGAGGCTAAATACAGGCATAATTTCCTATGAAAAAGTGCCCGCGAAAAATCGCGATTTCCCGAAAATCGGACCCCGAACCCGGTTCTGAGAAAACCCACTGGGGATGCTCCTAGTGACCTGACGGACGCACCCTAGAAGTTTCAGAGCCCTCGGGCTACGTTTTGTGGAGTTACGGCCAGTTTAATGAGAGGCTAAATACAGGCATAATTTCCTATGAAAAAGTGCCCGCACAAAAATCGCGATTTCCCGAAAATCGGACCCTGAACCCGGTTCTGAGAAAACCCACTGGGGACGCTCCTAGTGACCTGACGGACGCACCCTAGAAGTTTCAGAGCCCTCGGGCTACGTTTTGTGGAGTTACGGCCAGTTTAATGAGAGGCTAAATACAGGCATAATTTCCTATGAAAATGTGCCCGCGCAAAATCGCGATTTCCCGAAAATCGGACCCCGAACCCGGTTCTGAGAAAACCCACTGGGGACGCTCCTAGTGACCTGACGGATGCACCCTAGAAGTTTCAGAGCCCTCGGGCTACGTTTTGTGGAGTTACGGCCAGTTTAATGAGAGGCTAAATACAGGCATAATTTCCTATGAAAAAGTGCCCGCGCAAAATCGCGATTTCCCGAAAATCGGACCCCAAACCCGGTTCTGAGAAAACCCACTGGGGACGCTCCTAGTGACCTGACGGACGCACCCTAGTAGTTTCAGAGCCCTCGGGCTACGTTTTGTGGAGTTACGGCCAGTTTAATGAGAGGCTAAATACAGGCATAATTTCCTATGAAAAAGTGCCCGCGCAAAATCGCGATTTCCCGAAAATCGGACCCCGAACCCGGTTCTGAGAAAACCCACTGGGGACGCTCCTAGTGACCTGACGGACGCACCCTAGAAGTTTCAGAGCCCTCGGGCTACGTTTTGTGGAGTTACAGCCAGTTTAATGAGAGGCTAAATACAGGCATA
This sequence comes from Halichoeres trimaculatus, assembly GCF_033239565.1. Lineage (NCBI taxonomy): Eukaryota > Metazoa > Chordata > Actinopteri > Labriformes > Labridae > Halichoeres > Halichoeres trimaculatus. The sequence continues at coordinate 33,104 of NW_027437218.1, read as the reverse complement.
ATTTCCTATGAAAAAGTGCCCGCACAAAAATCGCGATTTCCCGAAAATCGGACCCCGAACCCGGTTCTGAGAAAACCCACTGGGGACGCTCCTAGTGACCTGACGGACGCACCCTAGAAGTTTCAGAGCCCTCGGGTTACGTTTTGTGGAGTTACGGCCAGTTTAATGAGAGGCTAAATACAGGCATAATTTCCTACGAAAAAGTGCCCGCGCATAATCGCGATTTTCCGAAAATCGGACCCCGAACCAGGTTCTGAGAAAACCCACTGGGGACGCTCCTAGTGACCTGACGGACGCACCCTAGAAGTTTCAGAGCCCTCGGGCTACGTTTTGTGGAGTTACGGCCAGTTTAATTAGAGGCTAAATACAGGCATAATTTCCTATGAAAAAGTGCCTGCGCAAAATCGCGATTTCCCGAAAATCGGACCCCGAACCCGGTTCTGAGAAAACCCACTGGGGACGCTCCTAGTGACCTGACGGACGCACCCTAGAAGTTTCAGAGCCCTCGGGCTACGTTTTGTGGAGTTACGGCCAGTTTAATGAGAGGCTAAATACAGGCATAATTTCCTATGAAAAAGTGCCCGCGCAAAATCGCGATTTCCCGAAAATCGGACCCCCGAACCCGGTTCTGAGAAAACCCACTGGGGACGCTCCTAGCGACCTGACGGACGCACCCTAGAAGTTTCAGAGCCCTCGGGCCACGTTTTGTGGAGTTACAGCCAGTTTAATGAGAGGCTAAATACAGGCATAATTTCCTATGAAAAAGTGCCCGCACAAAAATCGCGATTTCCCGAAAATCGGACCCCGAACCCGGTTCTGAGAGAACCCACTGGGGACGCTCCTAGTGACCTGACGGACGCACCCTAGAAGTTTCAGAGCCCTCGGGTTACGTTTTGTGGAGTTACGGCCAGTTTAATGAGAGGCTAAATACAGGCATAATTTCCTACGAAAAAGTGCCCGCGCATAATCGCGATTTTCCCAAAAGTCGGACCCCGAACCCGGTTCTGAGAAAACCCACTGGGGACGCTCCTAGTGACCTGACGGACGCACCCTAGAAGTTTCAGAGCCCTCGGGTTATGTTTTGTGGAGTTACGGCCAGTTTAATGAGAGGCTAAATACAGGCATAATTTCCTATGAAAAAGTGCCCGCGCAAGATCGCGATTTCCCGAAAATCGGACCCCGAACCCGGTTCTGAGAAAACCCACTGGGGACGCTCCTAGTGACCTGACGGACGCACCCTAGAAGTTTCAGAGCCCTCGGGCTACGTTTTGTGGAGTTACGGCCAGTTTAATGAGAGGCTAAATACAGGCATAATTTCCTATGAAAAAGTGCCCACGCAAATTCGCGATTTCCCGAAAATCGGACCCCGAACCCGGTTCTGAGAAAACCCACTGGGGACGCTCCTAGTGACCTGACGGACGCACCCTAGAAGTTTCAGAGCCCTCGGGCTACGTTTTGTGGAGTTACGGCCAGTTTAATGAGAGGCTAAATACAGGCATAATTTCCTATGAAAAAGTGCCCGCGCAAAATCGCGATTTCCCGAAAATCGGACCCCCAACCCGGTTCTGAGAAAACCCACTGGGGACGCTCCTAGTGACCTGACGGACGCACCCTAGAAGTTTCAGAGCCCTCGGGTTACGTTTTGTGGAGTTACGGCCAGTTTAATAAGAGGCTAAATACAGGCATAATTTCCTATGAAAAAGTGCCCGCGCAAAATCGCGATTTCCCGAAAATCGGACCCCGAACCCGGTTCTGAGAAAACCCACTGGGGACGCTCCTAGTGACCTGACGGACGCACCCTAGAATTTTCAGAGCCCTCGGGCTACGTTTTGTGGAGTTACGGCCAGTTTAATGAGAGGCTAAATACAGGCATAATTTCCTATGAAAAAGTGCCCGCGCAAAATCGCGATTTCCCCAAAAATCGGACCCCGAACCCGGTTCTGAGAAAACCCACTGGGGACGCTCCTAGTGACCTGACGGACGCACCCTAGAAGTTTCAGAGCCCTCGGGCTACGTTTTGTGGAGTTACGGCCAGTTTAATGAGAGGCTAAATACAGGCATAATTTCCTATGAAAAAGTGCCCGCGCAAAATCGCGATTTCCCGAAAATCGGACCCCCAACCCGGTTCTGAGAAAACCCACTGGGGACGCTCCTAGTGACCTGACGGACGCACCCTAGAAGTTTCAGAGCCCTCGGGTTACGTTTTGTGGAGTTACGGCCAGTTTAATAAGAGGCTAAATACAGGCATAATTTCCTATGAAAAAGTGCCCGCGCAAAATCGCGATTTCCCGAAAATCGGACCCCGAACCCGGTTCTGAGAAAACCCACTGGGGACGCTCCTAGTGACCTGACGGACGCACCCTAGAAGTTTCAGAGCCCTCGGGCTACGTTTTGTGGAGTTACGGCCAGTTTAATGAGAGGCTAAATACAGGCATAATTTCCTATGAAAAAGTGCCCGCGCAAAATCGCGATTTCCCCAAAAATCGGACCCCGAACCCGGTTCTGAGAAAACCCACTGGGGACGCTCCTAGTGACCTGACGGACGCACCCTAGAAGTTTCAGAGCCCTCGGGCTACGTTTTGTGGAGTTACGGCCAGTTTAATTAGAGGCTAAATACAGGCATAATTTCCTATGAAAAAGTGCCTGCGCAAAATCGCGATTTCCCGAAAATCGGACCCCGAACCCGGTTCTGAGAAAACCCACTGGGGACGCTCCTAGTGACCTGACGGACGCACCCTAGAAGTTTCAGAGCCCTCGGGCTACGTTTTGTGGAGTTACGGCCAGTTTAATGAGAGGCTAAAAACAGGCATAATTTCCTATGAAAAAGTGCCCGCGCAAAATCGCGATTTTCCCGAAAATCGGACCCCGAACCCGGTTCTGAGAAAACCCACTGGGGAAGCTCCTAGTGACCTGACGGACGCACCCTAGAATTTTCAGAGCCCTTGGGCTACGTTTTGTGGAGTTACGTCCAGTTTAATGAGAGGCTAAATACAGGCATAATTTCCTATGAAAAAGTGCCCGCGAAAAATCGCGATTTCCCGAAAATCGGACCCCGAACCCGGTTCTGAGAAAACCCACTGGGGACGCTCCTAGTGACCTGACGGACGCACCCTAGAAGTTTCAGAGCCCTCGGGCTACATTTTGTGGAGTTACGGCCAGTTTAATGAGAGGCTAAATACAGGCATAATTTCCTATGAAAAAGTGCCCGCGCAAAATCGCGATTTCCCGAAAATCGGACCTCGAACCCGGTTCTGAGAAAACCCACTGGGGACGCTCCTAGTGACCTGACGGACGCACCCTAGAATTTTCAGAGCCCTTGGGCTACGTTTTGTGGAGTTACGGCCAGTTTAATGAGAGGCTAAATACAGGCATAATTTCCTATGAAAAAGTGCCCGCGCAAAATCGCGATTTCCCGAAAATCGGACCCCGAACCCGGTTCTGAGAAAACCCACTGGGGACGCTCCTAGTGACCTGACGGACGCACCCTAGAAGTTTCAGAGCCCTTGGGCTACATTTTGTGGAGTTACGGCCAGTTTAATGAGAGGCTAAATACAGGCATAATTTCCTATGAAAAAGTGCCTGCGCAAAATCGCGATTTCCCGAAAATCGGACCCCGAACCCGGTTCTGAGAAAACCCACTGGGGACGCTCCTAGTGACCTGACGGACGCACCCTAGAAGTTTCAGAGCCCTCGGGCTACGTTTTGTGGAGTTACGGCCAGTTTAATGAGAGGCTAAATACAGGCATAATTTCCTATGAAAAAGTGCCCGCGCAAAATCGCGATTTCCCCAAAAATCGGACCCCGAACCCGGTTCTGAGAAAACCCACTGGGGACGCTCCTAGTGACCTGACGGACGCACCCTAGAAGTTTCAGAGCCCTCGGGCTACGTTTTGTGGAGTTACGGCCAGTTTAATTAGAGGCTAAATACAGGCATAATTTCCTATGAAAAAGTGCCTGCGCAAAATCGCGATTTCCCGAAAATCGGACCCCGAACCCGGTTCTGAGAAAACCCACTGGGGACGCTCCTAGTGACCTGACGGACGCACCCTAGAATTTTCAGAGCCCTTGGGCTACGTTTTGTGGAGTTACGGCCAGTTTAATGAGAGGCTAAATACAGGCATAATTTCCTATGAAAAAGTGCCCGCGCAAAATCGCGATTTCCCCAAAAATCGGACCCCCAACCCGGTTCTGAGAAAACCCACTGGGGACGCTCCTAGTGACCTGACGGACGCACCCTAGAAGTTTAATAGCCCTCGGGCTACATTTTGTGGAGTTACGGCCAGTTTAATGAGAGGCTAAATACAGGCATAATTTCCTATGAAAAAGTGCCCGCGAAAAATCGCGATTTCCCGAAAATCGGACCCCGAACCCGGTTCTGAGAAAACCCACTGGGGACGCTCCTAGTGACCTGACGGACGCACCCTAGAAGTTTCAGAGCCCTCGGGCTACATTTTGTGGAGTTACGGCCAGTTTAATGAGAGGCTAAATACAGGCATAATTTCCTATGAAAAAGTGCCCGCGCAAAATCGCGATTTCCCGAAAATCGGACCCCGAACCCGGTTCTGAGAAAACCCACTGGGGACGCTCCTAGTGACCTGACGGACGCACCCTAGAAGTTTCAGAGCCCTTGGGCTACATTTTGTGGAGTTACGGCCAGTTTAATGAGAGGCTAAATACAGGCATAATTTCCTATGAAAAAGTGCCCGCGCAAAATCGCGATTTTCCAAAAATTGGACCCCGAACCCGGTTCTGAGAAAACCCACTGGGGACGCTCCTAGTGACCTGACGGACGCACCCTAGAATTTTCAGAGCCCTTGGGCTACGTTTTGTGGAGTTACGGCCAGTTTAATGAGAGGCTAAATACAGGCATAATTTCCTATGAAAAAGTGCCCGCGCAAAATCGCGATTTCCCCAAAAATCGGACCCCCAACCCGGTTCTGAGAAAACCCACTGGGGACGCTCCTAGTGACCTGACGGACGCACCCTAGAAGTTTCATAGCCCTCGGGCTACATTTTGTGGAGTTACGGCCAGTTTAATGAGAGGCTAAATACAGCCATAATTTCCTATGAAAAAGTGCCCGCGCAAAATCGCGATTTTCCAAAAATTGGACCCCGAACCCGGTTCTGAGAAAACCCACTGGGGACGCTCCTAGTGACCTGACGGACGCACCGTAGAAGTTTCAGAGCCCTTGGGCTACGTTTTGTGGAGTTACGGCCAGTTTAATGAGAGGCTAAATACAGGCATAATTTCCTATGAAAAAGTGCCCGCGCAAAATCGCGATTTCCCGAAAATCGGACCTCGAACCCGGTTCTGAGAAAACCCACTGGGGACGCTCCTAGTGACCTGACGGACGCACCCTAGAATTTTCAGAGCCCTTGGGCTACGTTTTGTGAAGTTACGGCCAGTTTAATGAGAGGCTAAATACAGGCATAATTTCCTATGAAAAAGTGCCCGCGCAAAATCGCGATTTCCCGAAAATCGGACCCCGAACCCGGTTCTGAGAAAACCCACTGGGGACGCTCCTAGTGACCTGACGGACGCACCCTAGAAGTTTCAGAGCCCTTGGGCTACATTTTGTGGAGTTACGGCCAGTTTAATGAGAGGCTAAATACAGGCATAATTTCCTATGAAAAAGTGCCCGCGCAAAATCGTGATTTTCCAAAAATTGGACCCCGAACCCGGTTCTGAGAAAACCCACTGGGGACGCTCCTAGTGACCTGACGGACGCACCCTAGAATTTTCAGAGCCCTTGGGCTACGTTTTGTGGAGTTACGGCCAGTTTAATGAGAGGCTAAATACAGGCATAATTTCCTATGAAAAAGTGCCCGCGCAAAATCGCGATTTCCCCAGAAATCGGACCCCCAACCCGGTTCTGAGAAAACCCACTGGGGACGCTCCTAGTGACCTGACAGACGCACCCTAGAAGTTTCATAGCCCTCGGGCTACATTTTGTGGAGTTACGGCCAGTTTAATGAGAGGCTAAATACAGGCATAATTTCCTATGAAAAAGTGCCCGCGCAAAATCGCGATTTTCCAAAAATTGGACCCCGAACCCGGTTCTGAGAAAACCCACTGGGGACGCTCCTAGTGACCTGACGGACGCACCCTAGAAGTTTCAGAGCCCTTGGGCTACGTTTTGTGGAGTTACGGCCAGTTAAATGAGAGGCTAAATACAGGCATAATTTCCTATGAAAAAGTGCCCGCGCAAAATCGCAATTTCCCGAAAATCGGACCCCGAACCCGGTTCTGAGAAAACCCACTGGGGACGCTCCTAGTGACCTGACGAACGCACCCTAGAAGTTTCAGAGCCCTCGGGCTACGTTTTGTGGAGTTACGGCCAGTTTAATGAGAGGCTAAATACATGCATAATTTCCTATGAAAAAGTGCCCGCGCAAAATCGCGATTTCCCGAAAATCGGACCCCGAACCCGGTTCTGAGAAAACCCACTGGGGACGCTCCTAGTGACCTGACGGACGCACCCTAGAAGTTTCAGAGCCCTCGGGCTACGTTTTGTGGAGTTACGGCCAGTTTAATGAGAGGCTAAATACAGGCATAATTTCCTATGAAAAAGTGCCCGCGCAAAATCGCGATTTCCCGAAAATCGGACCCCGAACCCGGTTCTGAGAAAACCCACTGGGGACGCTCCTAGTGACCTGACGGACGCACCCTAGAAGTTTCAGAGCCCTCGGGCTACGTTTTGTGGAGTTACGGCCAGTTTAATGAGAGGCTAAATACAGGCATAATTTCCTATGAAAAAGTGCCCGCGCAAAATCGCGATTTCCCGAAAATCGGACCCCGAACCCGGTTCTGAGAAAACCCACTGGGGACGCTCCTAGTGACCTGACGGACGCACCCTAGAAGTTTCAGAGCCCTCGGGCTACGTTTTGTGGAGTTACGGCCAGTTTAATGAGAGGCTAAATACAGGCATAATTTCCTATGAAAAAGTGCCCGCGCAAAATCGCGATTTCCCGAAAATCGGACCCCGAACCCGGTTCTGAGAAAACCCACTGGGGACGCTCCTAGTGACCTGACGGACGCACCCTAGAAGTTTCATAGCCCTCGGGCTACATTTTGTGGAGTTACGGCCAGTTTAATGAGAGGCTAAATACAGGCATAATTTCCTATGAAAAAGTGCCCGCGCAAAATCGCGATTTTCCCGAAAATCGGACCCCGAACCCGGTTCTGAGAAAACCCACTGGGGACGCTCCTAGTGACCTGACGGACGCACCCTAGAAGTTTCATAGCCCTCGGGCTACATTTTGTGGAGTTACGGCCAGTTTAATGAGAGGCTAAATACAGGCATAATTTCCTATGAAAAAGTGCCCGTGCAAAATCGCGATTTTCCAAAAATTGGACCCCGAACCCGGTTCTGAGAAAACCCACTGGGGACGCTCCTAGTGACCTGACGGACGCACCCTAGAAGTTTCAGAGCCCTTGGGCTACATTTTGTGGAGTTACGGCCAGTTTAATGAGAGGCTAAATACAGGCATAATTTCCTATGAAAAAGTGCCCGCGCAAAATCGCGATTTTCCAAAAATTGGACCCCGAACCCGGTTCTGAGAAAACCCACTGGGGACGCTCCTAGTGACCTGACGGACGCACCCTAGAATTTTCAGAGCCCTTGGGCTACGTTTTGTGGAGTTACGGCCAGTTTAATGAGAGGCTAAATACAGGCATAATTTCCTATGAAAAAGTGCCCGCGCAAAATCGCGATTTCCCCAAAAATCGGACCCCGAACCCGGTTCTGAGAAAACCCACTGGGGACGCTCCTAGTGACCTGACGGACGCACCCTAGAAGTTTCAGAGCCCTCGGGCTACGTTTTGTGGAGTTACGGCCAGTTTAATGAGAGGCTAAATACAGGCATAATTTCCTATGAAAAAGTGCCCGCGCAAAATCGCGATTTCCCGAAAATCGGACCCCGAACCCGGTTCTGAGAAAACCCACTGGGGACGCTCCTAGTGACCTGACGGACGCACCCTAGAAGTTTCAGAGCCCTCGGGCTACGTTTTGTGGAGTTACGGCCAGTTTAATGAGAGGCTAAATACAGGCATAATTTCCTATGAAAAAGTGCCCGCGCAAAATCGCGATTTCCCGAAAATCGGACCCCGAACCCGGTTCTGAGAAAACCCACTGGGGACGCTCCTAGTGACCTGACGGACGCACCCTAGAAGTTTCAGAGCCCTCGGGCTACGTTTTGTGGAGTTACGGCCAGTTTAATGAGAGGCTAAATACAGGCATAATTTCCTATGAAAAAGTGCCCGCGCAAAATCGCGATTTCCCGAAAATCGGACCCCGAACCCGGTTCTGAGAAAACCCACTGGGGACGCTCCTAGTGACCTGACGGACGCACCCTAGAAGTTTCAGAGCCCTCGGGCTACGTTTTGTGGAGTTACGGCCAGTTTAATTAGAGGCTAAATACAGGCATAATTTCCTATGAAAAAGTGCCCGCGCAAAATCGCGATTTCCCGAAAATCGGACCCCGAACCCGGTTCTGAGAAAACCCACTGGGGACGCTCCTAGTGACCTGACGGACGCACCCTAGAAGTTTCATAGCCCTCGGGCTACATTTTGTGGAGTTACGGCCAGTTTAATGAGAGGCTAAATACAGGCATAATTTCCTATGAAAAAGTGCCCGCGCAAAATCGCGATTTTCCAAAAATTGGACCCCGAACCCGGTTCTGAGAAAACCCACTGGGGACGCTCCTAGTGACCTGACGGACGCACCCTGGAAGTTTCAGAGCCCTTGGGCTACGTTTTGTGGAGTTACGGCCAGTTTAATGAGAGGCTAAATACAGGCATAATTTCCTATGAAAAAGTGCCCGCGCAAAATCGCGATTTCCCGAAAATCGGACCCCGAACCCGGTTCTGAGAAAACCCACTGGGGACGCTCCTAGTGACCTGACGGACGCACCCTAGAAGTTTCAGAGCCCTCGGGCTACGTTTTGTGGAGTTACGGCCAGTTTAATGAGAGGCTAAATACAGGCATAATTTCCTATGAAAAAGTGCCCGCGCAAAATCGCGATTTCCCGAAAATCGGACCCCGAACCCGGTTCTGAGAAAACCCACTGGGGACGCTCCTAGTGACCTGACGGACGCACCCTAGAAGTTTCAGAGCCCTCGGGCTACGTTTTGTGGAGTTACGGCCAGTTTAATGAGAGGCTAAATACAGGCATAATTTCCTATGAAAAAGTGCCCGCGCAAAATCGCGATTTCCTGAAAATCGGACCCCGAACCCGGTTCTGAGAAAACCCACTGGGGACGCTCCTAGTTACCTGACGGACGCACCCTAGAAGTTTCAGAGCCCTCGGGCTACTTTTTGTGGAGTTACGGCCAGTTTAATGAGAGGCTAAATACAGGCATAATTTCCTATGAAAAAGTGCCCGCGAAAAATCGCGATTTCCCGAAAATCGGACCCCGAACCCGGTTCTGAGAAAACCCACTGGGGATGCTCCTAGTGACCTGACGGACGCACCCTAGAAGTTTCAGAGCCCTCGGGCTACGTTTTGTGGAGTTACGGCCAGTTTAATGAGAGGCTAAATACAGGCATAATTTCCTATGAAAAAGTGCCCGCACAAAAATCGCGATTTCCCGAAAATCGGACCCTGAACCCGGTTCTGAGAAAACCCACTGGGGACGCTCCTAGTGACCTGACGGACGCACCCTAGAAGTTTCAGAGCCCTCGGGCTACGTTTTGTGGAGTTACGGCCAGTTTAATGAGAGGCTAAATACAGGCATAATTTCCTATGAAAAAGTGCCCGCACAAAAATCGCGATTTCCCGAAAATCGGACCCCGTACCCGGTTCTGAGAAAACCCACTGGGGACGCTCCTAGTGACCTGACGGATGCACCCTAGAAGTTTCAGAGCCCTCGGGCTACGTTTTGTGGAGTTACGGCCAGTTTAATGAGAGGCTAAATACAGGCATAATTTCCTATGAAAAAGTGCCCGCGCAAAATCGCGATTTCCCCGAAAATCGGACCCCGAACCCGGTTCTGAGAAAACCCACTGGGGACGCTCCTAGTGACCTGACGGACGCACCCTAGAAGTTTCAGAGCCCTCGGGCTATGTTTTGTGGAGTTACGGCCAGTTTAATGAGAGGCTTAATACAGGCATAATTTCCTATGAAAAAGTGCCCGCGCAAAATCGCGATTTCCCGAAAATCGGACCCCGAACCCGGTTCTGAGAAAACCCACTGGGGACGCTCCTAGTGACCTGACGGACGCACCCTAGAAGTTTCAGAGCCCTCGGGCTACGTTTTGTGGAGTTACGGCCAGTTTAATGAGAGGCTAAATACAGGCATAATTTCCTATGAAAAAGTGCCCGCGCAAAATCGCAATTTTCCGAAAATCGGACCCCGAACCCGGTTCTGAGAAAACCCACTGGGGACGCTCCTAGTGACCTGACGGATGCACCCTAGAAGTTTCAGAGCCCTCGGGCTACGTTTTGTGGAGTTACGGCCAGTTTAATGAGAGGCTAAATACAGGCATAATTTCCTATGAAAAAGTGCCCGCGCAAAATCGCGATTTCCCGAAAATCGAGCCCGAACCCGGTTCTGAGAAAACCCACTGGGGACGCTCCTAGTGACCTGACGGACGCACCCTAGAAGTTTCAGAGCCCTCGGGCTACGTTTTGTGGAGTTACGGCCAGTTTAATGATAGGCTAAATACAGGCATAATTTCCTATGAAAAAGTGCCCGCGCAAAATCGCGATTTCCCGAAAATCGGACCCTGAACCCGGTTCTGAGAAAACCCACTGGGGACGCTCCTAGTGACCTGACGGACGCACCCTAGAAGTTTCAGAGCCCTCGGGCTACGTTTTGTGGAGTTACGGCCAGTTTAATGAGAGGCTAAATACAGGCATAATTTCCTATGAAAAAGTGCCCGCGCAAAATCGTGATTTCCCGAAAATCGGACCCTGAACCCGGTTCTGAGAAAACCCACTGGGGACGCTCCTAGTGACCTGACGGACGCACCCTAGAAGTTTCAGAGCCCTCGGGCTACGTTTTGTGGAGTTACGGCCAGTTTAATGAGAGGCTAAATACAGGCATAATTTCCTATGAAAAAGTGCCCGCGCAAAATCGCGATTTCCCGAAAATCGGACCCCAAACCCGGTTCTGAGAAAACCCACTGGGGACGCTCCTAGTGACCTGACGGACGCACCCTAGAAGTTTCAGAGCCCTCGGGCTACGTTTTGTGGAGTTACGGCCAGTTTAATGAGAGGCTAAATACAGGCATAATTTCCTATGAAAAAGTGCCCGCGCAAAATCGTGATTTTCAGAAAATCGGACCCCGAACCCGGTTCTGAGAAAACCCACTGGGGACGCTCCTAGTTACCTGACGGACGCACCCTAGAAGTTTCAGAGCCCTCGGGCTACGTTTTGTGGAGTTACGGCCAGTTTAATGAGAGGCTAAATACAGGCATAATTTCCTATGAAAAAGTGCCCGCGCAAAATCGCGATTTCCCGAAATTCGGACCCCGAACCCGGTTCTGAGAAAACCCATTGGGGACGCTCCTAGTGACCTGACGGACGCACCCTAGAAGTTTCAGAGCCCTCGGGCTACGTTTTGTGGAGTTACGGCCAGTTTAATGAGAGGCTAAATACAGGCATAATTTCCTATGAAAAAGTGCCCGCGCAAAATCGTGATTTTCAGAAAATCGGACCCCGAACCCGGTTCTGAGAAAACCCACTGGGGACGCTCCTAGTTACCTGACGGACGCACCCTAGAAGTTTCAGAGCCCTCGGGCTACGTTTTGTGGAGTTACGGCCAGTTTAATGAGAGGCTAAATACAGGAATAATTTCCTATGAAAAAGTGCCCGCGCAAAATCGCGATTTCCCGAAAATCGGACCCCGAACCCGGTTCTGAGAAAACCCACTGGGGACGCTCCTAGTGACCTGACGGACGCACCCTAGAAGTTTCAGAGCCCTCGGGTTACGTTTTGTGGAGTTACGGCCAGTTTAATTAGAGGCTAAATACAGGCATAATTTCCTATGAAAAAGTGCCCGCACAAAAATCGCGATTTCCCGAAAATCGGACCCCGAACCTGGTTCTGAGAAAACCCACTGGGGACGCTCCTAGTGACCTGACGGACGCACCCTAGAAGTTTCAGAGCCCTCGGGCTACTTTTTGTGGAGTTACGGCCAGTTTAATGAGAGGCTAAATACAGGCATAATTTCCTATGAAAAAGTGCCCGCACAAAAATCGTGATTTCCCGAAAATCGGACCCCAAACCCGGTTCTGAGAAAACCCACTGGGGACGCTCCTAGTGACCTGACGGACGCACCCTAGAAGTTTCAGGGCCCTCGGGCTACGTTTTGTGGAGTTACGGCCAGTTTAATGAGAGGCTAAATACAGGCATAATTTCCTATGAAAAAGTGCCCGCGCAAAATCGCAATTTTCAGAAAATCGGACCCCGAACCCGGTTCTGAGAAAACCCACTGGGGACGCTCCTAGTGACCTGACGGACGCACCCTAGAAGTTTCAGAGCGCTCGGGTTATGTTTTGTGGAGTTACGGCCAGTTTAATGAGAGGCTAAATACAGGCATAATTTCCTATGAAAAAGTGCCCGCGCAAGATGGCGATTTCCCGAAAATCGGACCCCGAACCCGGTTCTGAGAAAACCCACTGGGGACGCTCCTAGTGACCTGACGGACGCACCCTAGAAGTTTCAGAGCCCTCGGGCTACGTTTTGTGGAGTTACGGCCAGTTTAATTAGAGGCTAAATACAGGCATAATTTCCTATGAAAAAGTGCCCGCGCAAAATCGCGATTTCCCGAAAATCGGACCCCGAACCCGGTTCTGAGAAAACCCACTGGGGACGCTCCTAGTGACCTGACGGACGCACCCTAGAAGTTTCAGAGCCCTCGGGCTACGTTTTGTGGAGCTACGGCCAGTTTAATTAGAGGCTAAATACAGGCATAATTTCCTATGAAAAAGTGCCCGCGCAAAATCGCGATTTCCCGAAAATCGGACCCCGAACCCGGTTCTGAGAAAACCCACTGGGGACGCTCCTAGTGACCTGACGGACGCACCCTAGAAGTTTCAGAGCCCTCGGGCTACGTTTTGTGGAGTTACGGCCAGTTTAATGAGAGGCTAAATACAGGCATAATTTCCTATGAAAAAGTGCCCGCGCAAAATCGCGATTTCCCGAAAATCGGACCCCGTACCCGGTTCTGAGAAAACCCACTGGGGACGCTCCTAGTGACCTGACGGACGCACCCTAGAAGTTTCAGAGCCCTCGGGTTATGTTTTGTGGAGTTACGGCCAGTTTAATGAGAGGCTAAATACAGGCATAATTTCCTATGAAAAAGTGCCCGCGCAAAATCGCGATTTCCCGAAAATCGGACCCCGAACCCGGTTCTGAGAAAACCCACTGGGGACGCTCCTAGTGACCTGACGGACGCACCCTAGAAGTTTCAGAGCCCTCGGGCTACGTTTTGTGGAGTTACGGCCAGTTTAATGAGAGGCTAAATACAGGCATAATTTCCAATGAAAAAGTGCCCGCGCAAAATCGCAATTTTCAGAAAATCGGACCCCGAACCCGGTTCTGAGAAAACCCACTGGGGACGCTCCTAGTTACCTGACGGACGCACCCTAGAAGTTTCAGAGCCCTCGGGCTACTTTTTGTGGAGTTACGGCCAGTTTAATGAGAGGCTAAATTCAGGCATAATTTCCTATGAAAAAGTGCCCGCGCAAGATGGCGATTTCCCGAAAATCGGACCCCGAACCCGGTTCTGAGAAAACCCACTGGGGACGCTCCTAGTGACCTGACGGACGCACCCTAGAAGTTTCAGAGCCCTCGGGTTACGTTTTGTGGAGTTACGGCCAGTTTAATAAGAGGCTAAATACAGGCATAATTTCCTATGAAAAAGTGCCCGCGCAAAATCGCGATTTCCCGAAAATCGGACCCCGAACCCGGTTCTGAGAAAACCCACTGGGGACGCTCCTAGTGACCTGACGGACGCACCCTAGAAGTTTCAGAGCCCTCGGGTTATGTTTTGTGGAGTTACGGCCAGTTTAATGAGAGGCTAAATACAGGCATAATTTCCTATGAAAAAGTGCCCGCGCAAGATCGCGATTTCCCAAAAATCGGACCCCGAACCCGGTTCTGAGAAAACCCACTGGGGACGCTCCTAGTGACCTGACGGACGCACCCTAGAAGTTTCAGAGCCCTCGGGCTACGTTTTGTGGAGTTACGGCCAGTTTAATGAGAGGCTAAATACAGGCATAATTTCCTATGAAAAAGTGCCCGCGCAAAATCGCGATTTCCCGAAAATCGGACCCCGAACCCGGTTCTGAGAAAACCCACTGGGGACGCTCCTAGTGACCTGACGAACGCACCCTAGAAGTTTCAGAGCCCTCGGGCTACGTTTTGTGGAGTTACGGCCAGTTTAATGAGAGGCTAAATACAGGCATAATTTCCTATGAAAAAGTGCCCGCGCAAAATCGCGATTTCCTGAAAATCGGACCCCGAACCCGGTTCTGAGAAAACCCACTGGGGACGCTCCTAGTGACCTGACGGACGCACCCTAGAAGTTTCAGAGCCCTCGGGCTACGTTTTGTGGAGTTACGGCCAGTTTAATGAGAGGCTAAATACAGGCATAATTTCCTATGAAAAAGTGCCCGCGCAAAATCGCGATTTCCCGAAAATCGGACCCCGAACCCGGTTCTGAGAAAACCCACTGGGGACGCTCCTAGTGACCTGACGGACGCACCCTAGAAGTTTCAGAGCCCTCGGGCTACGTTTTGTGGAGTTACGGCCAGTTTAATGAGAGGCTAAATACAGGCATAATTTCCTATGAAAAAGTGCCCGCACAAAAATCGCGATTTCCCGAAAATCGGACCCCGAACCCGGTTCTGAGAAAACCCACTGGGGACGCTCCTAGTGACCTGACGGACGCACCCTAGAAGTTTCAGAGCCCTCGGGTTACGTTTTGTGGAGTTACGGCCAGTTTAATGAGAGGCTAAATACAGGCATAATTTCCTATGAAAAAGTGCCCACGCAAAATCGCGATTTCCCGAAAATCAGACCCCGAACCCGGTTTTGAGAAAACCCACTGGGGACGCTCCTAGTGACCTGACGGACGCACCCTAGAAGTTTCAGAGCCCTCGGGCTACGTTTTGTGGAGTTACGGCCAGTTTAATGAGAGGCTAAATACAGGCATAATTTCCTATGAAAAAGTGCCCGCGCAAAAACGCGATTTTCAGAAAATCGGACCCCGAACCCGGTTCTGAGAAAACCCACTGGGGACGCTCCTAGTTACCTGACGGACGCACCCTAGAAGTTTCAGAGCCCTCGGGCTACTTTTTGTGGAGTTACGGCCAGTTTAATGAGAGGCTAAATACAGGCATAATTTCCTATGAAAAAGTGCCCGCGCAAAATCGCAATTTCCCGAAATTCGGACCCCGAACCCGGTTCTGAGAAAACCCACTGGGGACGCTCCTAGTGACCTGACGGACGCACCCTAGAAGTTTCAGAGCCCTCAGGTTACGTTTTGTGGAGTTACGGCCAGTTTAATAAGAGGCTAAATACAGGCATAATTTCCTATGAAAAAGTGCCCACGCAAAATCGCGATTTCCCGAAAATCGGACCCCGTACCCGGTTCTGAGAAAACCCACTGGGGACGCTCCTAGTGACCTGACGGACGCACCCTAGAAGTTTCAGAGCCCTCGGGCTACGTTTTGTGGAGTTACGGCCAGTTTAATGAGAGGCTAAATACAGGCATAATTTCCTATGAAAAAGTGCCCGCGCAAAATCGCGATTTCCCGAAAATCGGACCCCGAACCCGGTTCTGAGAAAACCCACTGGGGACGCTCCTAGTGACCTCACGGACGCACCCTAGAAGTTTCAGAACCCTCGGGCTACGTTTTGTGGAGTTACGGCCAGTTTAATGAGAGGCTAAATACAGGCATAATTTCCTATGAAAAAGTGCCCGCGCAAAATCGCGATTTCCCGAAAATCGGACCCCGTACCCGGTTCTGAGAAAACCCACTGGGGACGCTCCTAGTGACCTGACGGACGCACCCTAGAAGTTTCAGAGCCCTCGGGCTACGTTTTGTGGAGTTACGGCCAGTTTAATGAGAGGCTAAATACAGGCATAATTTCCTATGAAAAAGTGCCCACGCAAAAACGCGATTTCCCGAAAATCGGACACCGAACCCGGTTCTGAGAAAACCCACTGGGGACGCTCCTAGTGACCTGACGAACGCACCCTAGAAGTTTCAGAGCCCTCGGGCTACGTTTTGTGGAGTTACGGCCAGTTTAATGAGAGGCTAAATACAGGCATAATTTCCTATGAAAAAGTGCCCGCGCAAAATCGCGATTTCCCGAAAATCGGACCCCGAACCCGGTTCTGAGAAAACCCACTGGGGACGCTCCTAGTGACCTGACGGACGCACCCTAGAAGTTTCAGAGCCCTCGGGCTACGTTTTGTGGAGTTACGGCCAGTTTAATGAGAGGCTAAATACAGGCATAATTTCCTATGAAAAAGTGCCCGCGCAAAATCGCGATTTCCCGAAAATCGGACCCCGAACCCGGTTCTGAGAAAACCCACTGGGGACGCTCCTAGTGACCTGACGGACGCACCCTAGAAGTTTCAGAGCCCTCGGGCTACGTTTTGTGGAGTTACGGCCAGTTTAATGAGAGGCTAAATACAGGCATAATTTCCTATGAAAAAGTGCCCGCGCAAAATCGCGATTTCCCGAAAATCGGACCCCGAACCCGGTTCTGAGAAAACCCACTGGGGACGCTCCTAGTGACCTGACGGACGCACCCTAGAAGTTTCAGAGCCCTCGGGCTACGTTTTGTGGAGTTACGGCCAGTTTAATGAGAGGCTAAATACAGGCATAATTTCCTATGAAAAAGTGCCCGCGCAAAATCGCGATTTCCCGAAAATCGGACCCCGAACCCGGTTCTGAGAAAACCCACTGGGGACGCTCCTAGTGACCTGACGGACGCACCCTAGAAGTTTCAGAGCCCTCGGGCTACGTTTTGTGGAGTTACGGCCAGTTTAATGAGAGGCTAAATACAGGCATAATTTCCTATGAAAAAGTGCCCGCGCAAAATCGCGATTTCCCGAAAATCGGACCCCGAACCCGGTTCTGAGAAAACCCACTGGGGACGCTCCTAGTGACCTGACGGACGCACCCTAGAAGTTTCAGAGCCCTCGGGTTACGTTTTGTGGAGTTACGGCCAGTTTAATGAGAGGCTAAATACAGGCATAATTTCCTATGAAAAAGTGCCCGCGCAAAATCGCGATTTCCCGAAAATCGGACCCCGAACCCGGTTCTGAGAAAACCCACTGGGGACGCTCCTAGTGACCTGACGGACGCACCCTAGAAGTTTCAGAGCCCTCGGGCTAAGTTTTGTGGAGTTACGGCCAGTTTAATGAGAGGCTAAATACAGGCATAATTTCCTATGAAAAAGTGCCCGCGCAAAATCGCGATTTCCCGAAAATCGGACCCCGAACCCGGTTCTGAGAAAACCCACTGGGGACGCTCCTAGTGACCTGACGGACGCACCCTAGAAGTTTCAGAGCCCTCGGGCTACGTTTTGTGGAGTTACGGCCAGTTTAATGAGAGGCTAAATACAGGCATAATTTCCTATGAAAAAGTGCCCGCGCAAAATCGCGATTTTCCAAAAATTGGACCCCGAACCCGGTTCTGAGAAAACCCACTGGGGACGCTCCTAGTGACCTGACGGACGCACCCTAGAAGTTTCAGAGCCCTTGGGCTACGTTTTGTGGAGTTACGGCCAGTTTAATGAGAGGCTAAATACAGGCATAATTTCCTATGAAAAAGTGCCCGCGCAAAATCGCGATTTCCCGAAAATCGGACCCCGAACCCGGTTCTGAGAAAACCCACTGGGGACGCTCCTAGTGACCTGACGAACGCACCCTAGAAGTTTCAGAGCCCTCGGGCTACGTTTTGTGGAGTTACGGCCAGTTTAATGAGAGGCTAAATACATGCATAATTTCCTATGAAAAAGTGCCCGCGCAAAATCGCGATTTCCCGAAAATCGGACCCCGAACCCGGTTCTGAGAAAACCCACTGGGGACGCTCCTAGTGACCTGACGGACGCACCCTAGAAGTTTCAGAGCCCTCGGGCTACGTTTTGTGGAGTTACGGCCAGTTTAATGAGAGGCTAAATACAGGCATAATTTCCTATGAAAAAGTGCCCGCGCAAAATCGCGATTTCCCGAAAATCGGACCCCGAACCCGGTTCTGAGAAAACCCACTGGGGACGCTCCTAGTGACCTGACGGACGCACCCAAGAAGTTTCAGAGCCCTCGGGCTACGTTTTGTGGAGCTACGGCCAGTTTAATTAGAGGCTAAATACAGGCATAATTTCCTATGAAAAAGTGCCCGCGCAAAATCGCGATTTCCCGAAAATCGGACCCCGAACCCGGTTCTGAGAAAACCCACTGGGGACGCTCCTAGTGACCTGACGGACGCACCCTAGAAGTTTCAGAGCCCTCGGGCTACGTTTTGTGGAGTTATGGCCAGTTTAATGAGAGGCTAAATACAGGCATAATTTCCTATGAAAAAGTGCCCGCGCAAAATCGCGATTTCCCGAAAATCGGACCCCGTACCCGGTTCTGAGAAAACCCACTGGGGACGCTCCTAGTGACCTGACGGACGCACCCTAGAAGTTTCAGAGCCCTCGGGTTATGTTTTGTGGAGTTACGGCCAGTTTAATGAGAGGCTAAATACAGGCATAATTTCCTATGAAAAAGTGCCCGCGCAAAATCGCGATTTCCCGAAAATCGGACCCCGAACCCGGTTCTGAGAAAACCCACTGGGGACGCTCCTAGTGACCTGACGGACGCACCCTAGAAGTTTCATAGCCCTCGGGCTACGTTTTGTGGAGTTACGGCCAGTTTAATGAGAGGCTAAATACAGGCATAATTTCCAATGAAAAAGTGCCCGCGCAAAATCGCGATTTTCAGAAAATCGGACCCCGAACCCGGTTCTGAGAAAACCCACTGGGGACGCTCCTAGTTACCTGACGGACGCACCCTAGAAGTTTCAGAGCCCTCGGGCTACTTTTTGTGGAGTTACGGCCAGTTTAATGAGAGGCTAAATTCAGGCATAATTTCCTATGAAAAAGTGCCCGCGCAAAATCGCAATTTCCCGAAATTCGGACCCCGAACCCGGTTCTGAGAAAACCCACTGGGGACGCTCCTAGTGACCTGACGGACGCACCCTAGAAGTTTCAGAGCCTTTGGGTTACGTTTTGTGGAGTTACGGCCAGTTTAATAAGAGGCTAAATACAGGCATAATTTCCCATGAAAAAGTGCCCGCGCAAAATCGCGATTTCCCGAAAATCGGACCCCGTACCCGGTTCTGAGAAAACCCACTGGGGACGCTCCTAGTGACCTGACGGACGCACCCTAGAAGTTTCAGAGCCCTCGGGTTATGTTTTGTGGAGTTACGGCCAGTTTATTGAGAGGCTAAATACAGGCATAATTTCCTATGAAAAAGTGCCCGCGCAAGATCGCGATTTCCCAAAAATCGGACCCCGAACCCGGTTCTGAGAAAACCCACTGGGGACGCTCCTAGTGACCTGACGGACGCACCCTAGAAGTTTCAGAGCCCTCGGGCTACGTTTTGTGGAGTTACGGCCAGTTTAATGAGAGGCTAAATACAGGCATAATTTCCTATGAAAAAGTGCCCGCGCAAAATCGCGATTTCCCGAAAATCGGACCCCGAACCCGGTTCTGAGAAAACCCACTGGGGACGCTCCTAGTGACCTGACGGACGCACCCTAGAAGTTTCAGAGCCCTCGGGCTACTTTTTGTGGAGTTACGGCCAGTTTAATGAGAGGCTAAATACAGGCATAATTTCCTATGAAAAAGTGAACGCGCAAAATCGCGATTTCCCCGAAAATCGGAGCCCGAACCCGGTTCTGAGAAAACCCACTGGGGACGCTCCTAGTGACCTGACGGACGCACCCTAGAAGTTTCAGAGCCCTCGGGCTACGTTTTGTGGAGTTACGGCCAGTTTAATGAGAGGCTAAATACAGGCATAATTTCCTATGAAAAAGTGCCCGCGCAAAATCGCAATTTCCCGAAATTCGGACCCCGAACCCGGTTCTGAGAAAACCCACTGGGGACGCTCCTAGTGACCTGACGGACGCACCCTAGAAGTTTCAGAGCCCTCAGGTTACGTTTTGTGGAGTTACGGCCAGTTTAATAAGAGGCTAAATACAGGCATAATTTCCTATGAAAAAGTGCCCGCGCAAAATCGCGATTTCCAGAAAATCGGACCCCGTACCCGGTTCTGAGAAAACCCACTGGGGACGCTCCTAGTGACCTGACGGACGCACCCTAGAAGTTTCAGAGCCCTCGGGTTACGTTTTGTGGAGTTACGGCCAGTTTAATGAGAGGCTAAATACAGGCATAATTTCCTATGAAAAAGTGCCCGCGCAAAATCGCAATTTCCCGAAATTCGGACCCCGAACCCGGTTCTGAGAAAACCCACTGGGGACGCTCCTAGTTACCTGACGGACGCACCCTAGAAGTTTCAGAGCCCTCGGGCTACGTTTTGTGGAGTTACGGCCAGTTTAATGAGAGGCTAAATACAGGCATAATTTCCTATGAAAAAGTGCCCGCGCAAAATCGCGATTTCCCGAAATTCGGACCCCGAACCCGGTTCTGAGAAAACCCACTGGGGACGCTCCTAGTGACCTGACGGACGCACCCTAGAAGTTTCAGAGCCCTCGGGCTACGTTTTGTGGAGTTACGGCCAGTTTAATGAGAGGCTAAATACAGGCATAATTTCCTATGAAAAAGTGAACGCGCAAAATCGCGATTTCCCCGAAAATCGGAGCCCGAACCCGGTTCTGAGAAAACCCACTGGGGACGCTCCTAGTGACCTGACGGACGCACCCTAGAAGTTTCAGAGCCCTCGGGCTACGTTTTGTGGAGTTACGGCCAGTTTAATGAGAGGCTAAATACAGGCATAATTTCCTATGAAAAAGTGCCCGCACAAAAATCGCGATTTCCCGAAAATCGGACCCCAAACCCGGTTCTGAGAAAACCCACTGGGGACGCTCCTAGTGACCTGACGGACGCACCCTAGAAGTTTCAGAGCCCTCGGGCTACGTTTTGTGGAGTTACGGCCAGTTTAATGAGAGGCTAAATACAGGCATAATTTCCTATGAAAAAGTGCCCGCGCAAAATCGCGATTTCCCGAAAATCGGACCCCGAACCCGGTTCTGAGAAAACCCACTGGGGACGCTCCTAGTGACCTGACGGACGCACCCTAGAAGTTTCAGAGCCCTCGGGCTACGTTTTGTGGAGTTACGGCCAGTTTAATGAGAGGCTAAATACAGGCATAATTTCCTATGAAAAAGTGCCCGCGCAAAATCGCGATTTTCAGAAAATCGGACCCCGAACCCGGTTCTGAGAAAACCCACTGGGGACGCTCCTAGTTACCTGACGGACGCACCCTAGAAGTTTCAGAGCCCTCGGGCTACTTTTTGTGGAGTTACGGCCAGTTTAATGAGAGGCTAAATACAGGCATAATTTCCTATGAAAAAGTGCCCGCGCAAAATCGCGATTTCCCGAAAATCGGAGCCCGAACCCGGTTCTGAGAAAACCCACTGGGGACGCTCCTAGTGACCTGACGGACGCACCCTAGAAGTTTCAGAGCCCTCGGGCTACGTTTTGTGGAGTTACGGCCAGTTTAATGAGAGGCTAAATACAGGCATAATTTCCTATGAAAAAGTGCCCGCACAAAAATCGCGATTTCCCGAAAATCGGACCCCGAACCCGGTTCTGAGAAAACCCACTGGGGACGCTCCTAGTGACCTGACGGACGCACCCTAGAAGTTTCAGAGCCCTCGGGCTACGTTTTGTGGAGTTACGGCCAGTTTAATGAGAGGCTAAATACAGGCATAATTTCCTATGAAAAAGTGCCCGCGCAAAATCGCGATTTCTCGAAAATCGGACCCCGAACCCGGTTCTGAGAAAACCCACTGGGGACGCTCCTAGTGACCTGACGGACGCACCCTAGAAGTTTCAGAGCCCTCGGGCTACGTTTTGTGGAGTTACGGCCAGTTTAATGAGAGGCTAAATACAGGCATAATTTCCTATGAAAAAGTGCCCGCGCAAAATTGCAATTTTCTGAAAATCGGACCCCGAACCCGGTTCTGAGAAAACCCACTGGGGACGCTCCTAGTGACCTGACGGATGCACCCTAGAAGTTTCAGAGCCCTCGGGCTACGTTTTGTGGAGTTACGGCCAGTTTAATGAGAGGCTAAATACAGGCATAATTTCCTATGAAAAAGTGCCCGCGCAAAATCGCGATTTCCCAAATATCGGACCCCGAACCCGGTTCTGAGAAAACCCACTGGGGACGCTCCTAGTGACCTGACGGACGCACCCTAGAAGTTTCAGAGCCCTCGGGCTACATTTTGTGGAGTTACGGCCAGTTTAATGAGAGGCTAAATACAGGCATAATTTCCTATTAAAAAGTGAACGCGCAAAATCGCGTTTTCCCGAAAATCGGAGCCCGAACCCGGTTCTGAGAAAACCCACTGGGGACGCTCCTAGTGACCTGACGGACGCACCCTAGAAGTTTCAGAGCCCTCGGGTTACGTTTTGTGGAGTTACGGCCAGTTTAATGAGAGGCTAAATACAGGCATAATTTCCTATGAAAAAGTGCCCGCGCAAAATCGCAATTTCCCGAAAATCGGACCCCGAACCCGGTTCTGAGAAAACCCACTGGGGACGCTCCTAGTGACCTGACGGACGCACCCTAGAAGTTTCAGAGCCCTCGGGCTACGTTTTGTGGAGTTACGGCCAGTTTAATGAGAGGCTAAATACAGGCATAATTTCCTATGAAAAAGTGCCCGCACAAAAATCGCGATTTCCTGAAAATCGGAGCCCGAACCCGGTTCTGAGAAAACCCACTGGGGACGCTCCTAGTGACCTGACGGACGCACCCTAGAAGTTTCAGAGCCCTCGGGCTACGTTTTGTGGAGTTACGGCCAGTTTAATGAGAGGCTAAATACAGGCATAATTTCCTATGAAAAAGTGCCCGCACAAAAATCGCGATTTCCCGAAAATCGGACCCCGAACCCGGTTCTGAGAAAACCCACTGGGGACGCTCCTAGTGACCTGACGGACGCACCCTAGAAGTTTCAGAGCACTCGGGCTACGTTTTGTGGAGTTACGGCCAGTTTAATGAGAGGCTAAATACAGGCATAATTTCCTATGAAAAAGTGCCCGCGCAAAATCGCGATTTCCCGAAAATCGGACCCCGAACCCGGTTCTGAGAAAACCCACTGGGGACGCTCCTAGTGACCTGACGGACGCACCCTAGAAGTTTCAGAGCCCTCGGGCTACGTTTTGTGGAGTTACGGCCAGTTTAATGAGAGGCTAAATACAGGCATAATTTCCTATGAAAAAGTGCCCGCGCAAAATCGCGATTTTCAGAAAATCGGACCCCGAACCCGGTTCTGAGAAAACCCACTGGGGACGCTCCTAGTTACCTGACGGACGCACCCTAGAAGTTTCAGAGCCCTCGGGCTACTTTTTGTGGAGTTACGGCCAGTTTAATGAGAGGCTAAATACAGGCATAATTTCCTATGAAAAAGTGAACGCGCAAAATCGCGATTTCTCGAAAATCGGACCCCGAACCCGGTTCTGAGAAAACCCACTGGGGACGCTCCTAGTGACCTGACGGACGCACCCTAGAAGTTTCAGAGCCCTCGGGCTACGTTTTGTGGAGTTACGGCCAGTTTAATGAGAGGCTAAATACAGGCATAATTTCCTATGAAAAAGTGCCCGCGCAAAATTGCAATTTTCTGAAAATCGGACCCCGAACCCGGTTCTGAGAAAACCCACTGGGGACGCTCCTAGTGACCTGACGGATGCACCCTAGAAGTTTCAGAGCCCTCGGGCTACGTTTTGTGGAGTTACGGCCAGTTTAATGAGAGGCTAAATACAGGCATAATTTCCTATGAAAAAGTGCCCGCGCAAAATCGCGATTTCCCAAATATCGGACCCCGAACCCGGTTCTGAGAAAACCCACTGGGGACGCTCCTAGTGACCTGACGGACGCACCCTAGAAGTTTCAGAGCCCTCGGGCTACATTTTGTGGAGTTACGGCCAGTTTAATGAGAGGCTAAATACAGGCATAATTTCCTATGAAAAAGTGAACGCGCAAAATCGCGTTTTCCCGAAAATCAGAGCCCGAACCCGGTTCTGAGAAAACCCACTGGGGACGCTCCTAGTGACCTGACGGACGCACCCTAGAAGTTTCAGAGCCCTCGGGTTACGTTTTGTGGAGTTACGGCCAGTTTAATGAGAGGCTAAATACAGGCATAATTTCCTATGAAAAAGTGCCCGCGCAAAATCGCAATTTCCCGAAAATCGGACCCCGAACCCGGTTCTGAGAAAACCCACTGGGGACGCTCCTAGTGACCTGACGGACGCACCCTAGAAGTTTCAGAGCCCTCGGGCTACGTTTTGTGGAGTTACGGCCAGTTTAATGAGAGGCTAAATACAGGCATAATTTCCTATGAAAAAGTGCCCGCGCAAAATCGCGATTTTCAGAAAATCGGACCCCGAACCCGGTTCTGAGAAAACCCACTGGGGACGCTCCTAGTGACCTGACGGACGCACCCTAGAAGTTTCAGAGCCCTCGGGCTACTTTTTGTGGAGTTACGGCCAGTTTAATGAGAGGCTAAATACAGGCATAATTTCCTATGAAAAAGTGAACGCGCAAAATCGCGTTTTCCCGAAAATCGGAGCCCGAACCCGGTTCTGAGAAAACCCACTGGGGACGCTCCTAGTGACCTGACGGACGCACCCTAGAAGTTTCAGAGCCCTCGGGCTACGTTTTGTGGAGTTACGGCCAGTTTAATGAGAGGCTAAATACAGGCATAATTTCCTATGAAAAAGTGCCCGCACAAAAATCGCGATTTCCCGAAAATCGGACCCCGAACCCGGTTCTGAGAAAACCCACTGGGGACGCTCCTAGTGACCTGACGGACGCACCCTAGAAGTTTCAGAGCCCTCGGGCTACGTTTTGTGGAGTTACGGCCAGTTTAATGAGAGGCTAAATACAGGCATAATTTCCTATGAAAAAGTGCCCGCGCAAAATCGCGATTTCTCGAAAATCGGACCCCGAACCTGGTTCTGAGAAAACCCACTGGGGACGCTCCTAGTGACCTGACGGACGCACCCTAGAAGTTTCAGAGCCCTCGGGCTACGTTTTGTAAAGTTACGGCCAGTTTAATGAGAGGCTAAATACAGGCATAATTTCCTATGAAAAAGTGCCCGCGCAAAATTGCAATTTTCTGAAAATCGGACCCCGAACCCGGTTCTGAGAAAACCCACTGGGGACGCTCCTAGTGACCTGACGGATGCACCCTAGAAGTTTCAGAGCCCTCGGGCTACGTTTTGTGGAGTTACGGCCAGTTTAATGAGAGGCTAAATACAGGCATAATTTCCTATGAAAAAGTGCCCGCGCAAAATCGCGATTTCCCAAATATCGGACCCCGAACCCGGTTCTGAGAAAACCCACTGGGGACGCTCCTAGTGACCTGACGGACGCACCCTAGAAGTTTCAGAGCCCTCGGGCTACATTTTGTGGAGTTACGGCCAGTTTAATGAGAGGCTAAATACAGGCATAATTTCCTATTAAAAAGTGAACGCGCAAAATCGCGTTTTCCCGAAAATCGGAGCCCGAACCCGGTTCTGAGAAAACCCACTGGGGACGCTCCTAGTGACCTGACGGACGCACCCTAGAAGTTTCAGAGCCCTCGGGTTACGTTTTGTGGAGTTACGGCCAGTTTAATGAGAGGCTAAATACAGGCATAATTTCCTATGAAAAAGTGCCCGCGCAAAATCGCAATTTCCCGAAAATCGGACCCCGAACCCGGTTCTGAGAAAACCCACTGGGAACGCTCCTAGTGACCTGACGGACGCACCCTAGAAGTTTCAGAGCCCTCGGGCTACGTTTTGTGGAGTTACGGCCAGTTTAATGAGAGGCTAAATACAGGCATAATTTCCTATGAAAAAGTGCCCGCACAAAAATCGCGATTTCCTGAAAATCGGACCCCGAACCCGGTTCTGAGAAAACCCACTGGGGACGCTCCTAGTGACCTGACGGACGCACCCTAGAAGTTTCAGAGCCCTCGGGCTACGTTTTGTGGAGTTACGGCCAGTTTAATGAGAGGCTAAATACAGGCATAATTTCCTATGAAAAAGTGCCCGCGCAAAATCGCGATTTCCCGAAAATCAGACCCCGAACCCAGTTCTGAGAAAACCCACTGGGGACGCTCCTAGTGACCTGACGGACGCACCCTAGAAGTTTCAGAGCCCTCGGGCTACGTTTTGTGGAGTTACGGCCAGTTTAATGAGAGGCTAAATACAGGCATAATTTCCTATGAAAAAGTGCCCGCGCAAAATCGAGATTTCCCGAAAATCGGACCCCGAACCCGGTTCTGAGAAAACCCACTGGGGACGCTCCTAGTGACCTGACGGACGCACCCTAGAAGTTTCAGAGCCCTCGGGCTACGTTTTGTGGAGTTACGGCCAGTTTAATGAGAGGCTAAATACAGGCATAATTTCCTATGAAAAAGTGCCCGCACAAAAATCGCGATTTCCCGAAAATCGGACCCCGAACCCGGTTCTGAGAAAACCCACTGGGGACGCTCCTAGTGACCTGACGGACGCACCCTAGAAGTTTCAGAGCCCTCGGGCTACGTTTTGTGGAGTTACGGCCAGTTTAATGAGAGGCTAAATACAGGCATAATTTCCTATGAAAAAGTGCCCGCGCAAAATCGCGATTTCCCGAAAATCGGACCCCGAACCCGGTTCTGAGAAAACCCACTGGGGACGCTCCTAGTGACCTGACGGACGCACCCTAGAAGTTTCAGAGCCCTCGGGCTACGTTTTGTGGAGTTACGGCCAGTTTAATGAGAGGCTAAATACAGGCATAATTTCCTATGAAAAAGTGCCCACGCAAAATCGTGATTTCCCGAAAATCGGACCCCGAACCCGGTTCTTAGAAAACCCACTGGGGACGCTCCTAGTGACCTGACGGACGCACCCTAGAAGTTTCAGAGCCCTCGGGCTACGTTTTGTGGAGTTACGGCCAGTTAAATGAGAGGCTATTAAGGCATAATTTCCTATGAAAAAGTGCCCGCGCAAAATCGCGATTTTCAGAAAATCGGACCCCGAACCCGGTTCTGAGAAAACCCACTGGGGACGCTCCTAGTTACCTGACGGACGCACCCTAGAAGTTTCAGAGCCCTCGGGCTACGTTTTGTGGAGTTACGGCCAGTTTAATGAGAGGCTAAATACAGGCCTAATTTCCTATGAAAAAGTGCCCGCGCAAAATTGCGATTTCCCGAAAATCGGACCCCAAACCCGGTTCTGAGAAAACCCACTGGGGACGCTCCTAGTGACCTGACGGACGCACCCTAGAAGTTTCAGAGCCCTCGGGCTACTTTTTGTGGAGTTACGGCCAGTTTAATGAGAGGCTAAATACAGGCATAATTTCCTATGAAAAAGTGCCCGCGCAAAATCGCGATTTCCCGAAATTCGGACCCCAAACCCGGTTCTGAGAAAACCCACTGGGGACGCTCCTAGTGACCTGACGGACGCACCCTAGAAGTTTCAGAGCCCTCGGGCTACGTTTTGTGGAGTTACGGCCAGTTTAATGAGAGGCTAAATACAGGCATAATTTCCTATGAAAAAGTGCCCGCACAAAAATCGCGATTTCCCGAAAATCGGACCCCGAACCCGGTTCTGAGAAAACCCACTGGGGACGCTCCTAGTGACCTGACGGACGCACCCTAGAAGTTTCAGAGCCCTCGGTTATGTTTTGTGGAGTTACTGCCAGTTTAATGAGAGGCTAAATACAGGCATAATTTCCTATGAAAAAGTGCCCGCGCAAAATAGCAATTTTCCGAAAATCGGACCCTGAACCCGGTTCTGAGAAAACCCACTGGGGACGCTCCTAGTGACCTGACGAACGCACCCTAGAAGTTTCAGAGCCCTCGGGTTATGTTTTGTGGAGTTACGGCCAGTTTAATGAGAGGCTAAATACAGGCATAATTTCCTATGAAAAAGTGCCCGCGCAAAATCGAGATTTCCCGAAAATCGGACCCTGAACCCGGTTCTGAGAAAACCTACTGGGGACGCTCCTAGTGACCTGACGGACGCACCCTAGAAGTTTCAGAGCCCTCGGGCTACGTTTTGTGGAGTTACGGCCAGTTTAATGAGAGGCTAAATACAGGCATAATTTCCTATGAAAAAGTGCCCGCGCAAAATCGCGATTTCCCGAAAATCGGACCCCGAACCCGGTTCTGAGAAAACCCACTGGGGACGCTCCTAGTGACCTGACGGACGCACCCTAGAAGTTTCAGAGCCCTCGGGCTACGTTTTGTGGAGTTACGGCCAGTTTAATGAGAGGCTAAATACAGGCATAATTTCCTATGAAAAAGTGCCCTCGCAAAATCGCGATTTCCCGAAAATCGGACCCCGAACCCGGTTCTGAGAAAACCCACTGGGGACGCTCCTAGTGACCTGACGGACGCACCCTAGAAGTTTCAGAGCCCTCGGGCTACGTTTTGTGGAGTTACGGCCAGTTTAATGAGAGGCTAAATACAGGCATAATTTCCTATGAAAAAGTGCCCGCACAAAAATCGCGATTTCCCGAAAATCAGACCCCGAACCCGGTTCTGAGAAAACCCACTGGGGGACGCTCCTAGTGACCTGACGGACGCACCCTAGAAGTTTCAGAGCCCTCGGGCTACGTTTTGTGGAGTTACGGCCAGTTTAATGAGAGGCTAAATACAGGCATAATTTCCTATTAAAAAGTGCCCTCGCAAAATCGCGATTTCCCGAAAATCAGACCCCGAACCCGGTTCTGAGAAAACCCACTGGGGACGCTCCTAGTGACCTGGCGGACGCACCCTAGAAGTTTCAGAGCCCTCGGGCTACGTTTTGTGGAGTTACGGCCAGTTTAATGAGAGGCTAAATACAGGCATAATTTCCTATGAAAAAGTGCCTGCGCAAAATCGCGATTTCCCGAAAATCGGACCCCGAACCCGGTTCTGAGAAAACCCACTGGGGACGCTCTTAGTGACCTGACGGACGCACCCTAGAAGTTTCAGAGCCCTCGGACTACGTTTTGTGGAGTTACGGCCAGTTTAATGAGAGGCTAAATACAGGCATAATTTCCTATGAAAAAGTGCCCGCGCAAAATCGCGATTTCCCGAAAATCGGACCCCGAACCCGGTTCTGAGAAAACCCACTGGGGACGCTCCTAGTGACCTGACGGACGCACCCAAGAAGTTTCAGAGCCCTCGGGCTACGTTTTGTGGAGTAACGGCCAGTTTAATGAGAGGCTAAATACAGGCATAATTTCCTATGAAAAAGTGCCCGCACAAAAATCGCGATTTCCCGAAAATCGGACCCCGAACCCGGTTCTGAGAAAACCCACTGGGGACGCTCCTAGTGACCTGACGGACGCACCCTAGAAGTTTCAGAGCCCTCGGGCTACGTTTTGTGGAGTTACGGCCAGTTTAATGAGAGGCTAAATACAGGCATAATTTCCTATTAAAAAGTGCCCGCGCAAAATCGCGATTTCCCGAAAATCAGACCCCGAACCCGGTTCTGAGAAAACCCACTGGGGACGCTCCTAGTGACCTGACGGACGCACCCTAGAAGTTTCAGAGCCCTCGGGCTACGTTTTGTGGAGTTACGGCCAGTTTAATGAGAGGCTAAATACAGGCATAATTTCCTATGAAAAAGTGCCTGCGCAAAATCGCGATTTCCCGAAAATCGGACCCCGAACCCGGTTCTGAGAAAACCCACTGGGGACGCTCCTAGTGACCTGACGGACGCACCCTAGAAGTTTCAGAGCCCTCGGGCTACGTTTTGTGGAGTTACGGCCAGTTTAATGAGAGGCTAAATACAGGCATAATTTCCTATGAAAAAGTGCCCGCGCAAAATCGCGATTTCCCGAAAATCGGACCCTGAACCCGGTTCTGAGAAAACCCACTGGGGACGCTCCTAGTGACCTGACGGACGCACCCTAGAAGTTTCAGAGCCCTCGGGCTACGTTTTGTGGAGTTACCGCCAGTTTAATGAGAGGCTAAATACAGGCATAATTTCCTATTAAAAAGTGCCCGCGCAAAATCGCGATTTCCCGAAAATCAGACCCTGAACCCGGTTCTGAGAAAACCCACTGGGGACGCTCCTAGTGACCTGACGGACGCACCCTAGAAGTTTCAGAGCCCTCGGGTTAAATTTTGTGGAGTTACAGCCAGTTTAATAAGAGGCTAAATACAGGCATAATTTCCTATGAAAAAGTGCCCGCGCAAAATCGCGATTTCCCGAAAATCGGACCCCGAACCCGGTTCTAAGAAAACCCACTGGGGACGCTCCTAGTGACCTGACGGACGCACCCTAGAAGTTTCAGAGCCCTCGGGCTACGTTTTGTGGAGTTACGGCCAGTTTAATGAGAGGCTAAATACAGGCATAATTTCCTATGAAAAAGTGCCCGCGCAAAATCGCGATTTCCCGAAAATCGGACCCCGAACCCGGTTCTGAGAAAACCCACTGGGGACGCTCCTAGTGACCTGACGGACGCACCCTAGAAGTTTCAGAGCCCTCGGGCTACGTTTTGTGGAGTTACGGCCAGTTTAATGAGAGGCTAAATACAGGCATAATTTCCTATGAAAAAGTGCCCGCACAAAATCGCGATTTCCCGAAAATCGGACCCCGAACCCGGTTCTGAGAAAACCCACTGGGGACGCTCCTAGTGACCTGACGAACGCACCCTAGAAGTTTCAGAGCCCTCGGGCTACGTTTTGTGGAGTTACGGCCAGTTTAATGAGAGGCTAAATACAGGCATAATTTCCTATGAAAAAGTGCCTGCGCAAAATCGCGATTTCCCGAAAATCGGACCCCGAACCCGGTTCTGAGAAAACCCACTGGGGACGCTCCTAGTGACCTGACGGACGCACCCTAGAAGTTTCAGAGCCCTCGGGCTACGTTTTGTGGAGTTACGGCCAGTTTAATGAGAGGCTAAATACAGGCATAATTTCCTATGAAAAAGTGCCCGCGCAAAATCGCGATTTCCCGAAAATCGGACTCCGAACCCGGTTCTGAGAAAACCCACTGGGGACGCTCCTAGTGACCTGACGGACGCACCCTAGAAGTTTCAGAGCCCTCGGGCTACGTTTTGTGGAGTTACGGCCAGTTTAATGAGAGGCTAAATACAGGCATAATTTCCTATTAAAAAGTGCCCGCACAAAATCGCGATTTCCCGAAAATCGGACCCCGAACCCGGTTCTGAGAAAACCCACTGGGGACGCTCCTAGTGACCTGACGGACGCACCCTAGAAGTTTCAGAGCCCTCGGGCTACGTTTTGTGGAGTTACGGCCAGTTTAATGAGAGGCTAAATACAGGCATAATTTCCTATGAAAAAGTGCCCCGCAAAATCGCGATTTCCCGAAAATCGGACTCCGAACCCGGTTCTGAGAAAACCCACTGGGGACGCTCCTAGTGACCTGACGGACGCACCCTAGAAGTTTCAGAGCCCTCGGGCTACGTTTTGTGGAGTTACGGCCAGTTTAATGAGAGGCTAAATACAGGCATAATTTCCTATGAAAAAGTGCCCGCGCAAAATCGCGATTTCCCAAAAAATCGGACCCCGAACCCGGTTCTGAGAAAACCCACTGGGGACGCTCCTAGTGACCTGACGGACGCACCCTAGAAGTTTCAGAGCCCTCGGGCTACGTTTTGTGGAGTTACGGCCAGTTTAATGAGAGGCTAAATACAGGCATAATTTCCTATGAAAAAGTGCCCGCGCAAAATCGCAATTTTCTGAAAATCGGACCCCGAACCCGGTTCTGAGAAAACCCACTGGGGACGCTCCTAGTGACCTGACGGATGCACCCTAGAAGTTTCAGAGCCCTCGGGCTACGTTTTGTGGAGTTACGGCCAGTTTAATGAGAGGCTAAATACAGGCATAATTTCCTATTAAAAAGTGCCCGCGCAAAATCGCGATTTCCCGAAAATCGGACCCCGAACCCGGTTCTGAGAAAACCCACTGGGGACGCTCCTAGTGACCTGACGGACGCACCCTAGAAGTTTCAGAGCCCTCGGGCTACGTTTTGTGGAGTTACGGCCAGTTTAATGAGAGGCTAAATACAGGCATAATTTCCTATGAAAAAGTGCCCGCGCAAAATCGCGATTTCCCGAAAATCGGACCCCGAACCCAATTCTGAGAAAACCCACTGGGGACGCTCCTAGTGACCTGACGGACGCACCCTAGAAGTTTCAGGGCCCTCGGGCTACGTTTTGTGGAGTTACGGCCAGTTTAATGAGAGGCTAAATACAGGCATAATTTCCTATGAAAAAGTGCCCGCGCAAAATCGCGATTTTCCGAAAATTAGACACCAAACCTGGTTCTGAGAAAACCCACTGGGGACGCTTCTAGTGACCTGACGGACCCACCCTAGAAGTTTCAGAGCCCTTGTTTTGTGGACTGACCGTCCATTCTGTGAGAGGCCAAAAGCAGGCCTACGTTTTGTGGACTTAAAGGAAAAACTGAAGACAAAGTAATAACATGAAAGTCTGCAAATCTGGAAGTCCTGTGAAAAATTTAATTTTACGGCTATCAAATAATCTGTTGATGTAGTGAGGCAATGTCATCATGTGTCTCTTCTGTCTGGACCTCAGTGCCCCGAACTCCAGTTTCAGTCTGAACCTCTGGTTGATCTGCATGTACCTCCTCCTTTGACACAGGACTCTGTTGTAATTTTAAAAGAGCTCCAGCAGCCAGCTCTTTATTTACGTTGTCAAATCTTTTGTAGAACACATTTTGAGATCGCAGATATCTTTCAAGGTTGTTGACAGCCTGAGTCTTATCAGCAGTGGAGGTGTAACTGAACAAACTTGGCACAAAGTCAGGGTGTAGGGGATCATCAGTCTTTTTGCCTGAAACAAATAAATATACATGCTTTCATCATTTCTGCCCAAAGTGTTTTTACATACATGTGTATCATAGACTGTAAAAATATATATACAGTACATATACATATATACTACAATTACATATATACTATACA